>NW_015090805.1:5717783-5837605 GCF_001431845.1 Calidris pugnax
GAAGGGAAGGGAAGGGAAGGGAAGGGAAGGGAAGGGAAGGGAAGGGGGAAAAAACCAAGCTGCTATAGCTGACCCTTGTTGAGCTAACATAACTCATCAAAATCAATATTCATCCAAAATAAAATCCTATGTTTCTTCAGGTTAGACACAGGTAATTTCAGATCAACTGATGGAATAGTACCTTAGACAAATGCATTTCTCTTTACCCTTCCTGGCAGCACCAACTTATGGAGAGGGGAGATGTCAAAAGACAGATATCAGAAACCTTGAATGGCATCACGTCTGAGGAAATGTTTTTCATAGAGCATGCAGCCTATGAAACACTTTGCCACAAAGTACTGTGGAGTAGACAAAGAGTTTAAAAGAATCCTGGCAGAGATGGGCTGTTGGGCTACAAATACACAGTTTAGTAACTCAGACATTAAAATACAAGGACTTGAAAGATCATCCACTAGGAGGGAGGCTAGAAGGAAGTGGTCCACTAACCAGTAAAGTCTAGGCAAAAAATTCCTCTGTGGAAGGTTTCACAGAAGAACTTTACATTAGTTTGCTTGAGAGGTTAGTTTCTATCTCCCTCGTTATCACCTATGAACACCACCTATTACCATTACCACTACTAGTCCCACATTAGGAGTATCACTCAGCAGTTATAACTTTCCCTGTCTTCCTATACTTTTAAGGCTGGGGAGCCTTTTAATCCAGTGTCAGTATGTGTCCACCTGAGCAATAGTAAGAGCTCTAAGAACGGCTACAAAACTGTTCCAGTTTGGTCCCAAGACCTCAGAGATCCTATCAAGTTCCCAAAGGCAAGGTACCAGCTTACAAAGAGACAGAAAACTCATGACACTTTTGAAGCTGAGAGGAGTCACTGGCCACTCTTGCAAGGGCTTTCACTGAGCCCTGTCCTTCCCCAGCTGGGTTCTTCCTCACCCAGCTACAGTAGGGACTGAGAGCAGTGTGGCCAAAGAGACTAGAAACAAAACCCACAATGTATTTGGCTTGCATAAACACATAGTTTCTGCCTCATCTCCATCAACTCAGGTCGAATTTTAGCGTTATATAAGTGATTGGGCTCAGTCCTTGGGTGAAATTCTATCTAGGAGGTCAGACCTGATGCTCCCGTCTGACTCCAAATCTGTATCTATGTCTTCACACAGCTCCTGCTTTCTGCATGGAACAATATCAGGCTCTGTTCTACTACAACTGATTGTGAATGACTGATACAGAGATGATTATGCTTCCAAATCATGACACTTTAAATTATCATTTTCGTTCATTCACAGGAACTAATTTCGCAGAATGATTGTCATCATCTGACATATTTATCATTGTCAAGCTGAGCCTGCTATCTCTACATCGCAGGTTTCCTCTGTTGCTCCCAGGAAATTACACAATGGAGTCACATCACGTGTCATGAAGCATTTGCTAACCTAGCTACAAATCAAAAGGACAACAAGTAGCATGATTACTTGTTCTTAAAAGTGGCACATTTTTGTTGAGTTTCGAAAACCTATACTTTCCCTTGACAGATTTGGGAGGCAGTTTAAATATCTTGTTCTGCTCTGTTTTCTAGTATTGTTTGAATAGGTATTTTAACGATAGGCAAAGAATTTCTTCTGCAACCTACTGAAACATAGGAGGGTGCACATTTTCTTATCTTTTTTTTTTATTTTTTTAATAAGGCAGCAAAGAACTGTCTACAGACCTCCTGCTAAGTCAGTTTGTTTTCTATGGCATATTGCTCTTGCATGCAGTCGAGTGTCTTTTTGGTGATAACATTATTATTTAGGGGGGTATTACTATTTAAGGCACAAGTAACTCATGCTGTTGTACTAATTTGTGGGTGAATGCTGCATATTTTTAGTACCCATTCAATCATATGTGCTGGGCTGTAATGTTTAAAAATGAATTCATGAAAAACATGATACAAAACCCATTAAAGTGAACAGAAAAACTCCTACTGTTTTTCTAACTCCCTCATTTTATAAGGTGCCCATGATGTTAACATGAAAAGGAAGGAGACTCATGAACTCATTTAAAAGATTTCCTTATGTCAGTAACTTTGAACAGGTATTAACCCTGCATTAAGGCACGACCTCACTGACTGATATTCAGGTAGGACAGTCCACACAATGGAGAGACTGCCAATGTGAAGGTCTTAAATATCACTGAGTTGCCATATCTTGAGCATGTGGTAGGTTTTTAAAACCCAGTACTGTCTCAGTTCATTCTTTGCCCCTACTGCAAGAGATTCTGCTCTGTTATTCATCACGTAGTTGTCTGATGTCTACAGAACTCCCAAAGGCTGCTGCTTTGCAGGTGTAAGGGCAGCATTTAAAATGACCACATTTCAAAGTAGCTTGAAATAGTCTACTTCTAAAGTACATTTCTTCAAATTGGTAGTTTACCCCTTCTCCTCTTTCAGGGTAGATCTGAAACAACCATGCAGAAACCTGTTGGCAAATAGGTGGAGTGGTAGCAAAGCTTAAGTCAGGCTATTGGCACAACTCTGTTGTTCACTGTTTGGAAACATCTGTAGAGCTTTGTGCAAATGCCTGTGAAGAACAGTCAGGGGTCCATAGCTGACAGTCCTTTCCTCAGAGATGCAGAGCCACAAGGAGGAGGCGGTGGTTTCTATGGCCGCTTTCACAGCTTGAATGGATAAGTCCAAATGCTAAACCTCCTGGCTATTAGGAGTCTGACTTTGTTGGTGGGAGGGATTTACAGTGGGATTTAGGCTTCATTCTGTGGAAGTGATTTAGAAAGAGTTGGTGTGTCAAGCTATTTCCACATGGGCCATTTGTAGTAAACACCAGTTCTTTCCCCAAACACCCTATTGTTCGGGAGCAGCCACATGGCTCCTTCTGCCTCACTAGCAAAGTCCAGTTCTCCATGAAGCATTTCACTCCTTCATATTCCTATTTTGGACACCCCAACTGTAATCAAACCCTTCTCTTCTCCCTCCCTCCCACCTCCACTTCCAAATCCTTGACAATACTGCAGATCTATATCTTCCCACTCAACAGCAGAAGGCCTGGAAATGCCTCTCAAACACTGTTGAAATTGATCAGTGGATTAGTATTTTTTTTAAGTTGTCACATTGAATGGGTGATAAACAGACTCCATAAAAGTACATGTCTTAGAAAACTAGGGTAAAAATCCAAGACCTATCATTAAACTTGATAAAGACTTCCAGGAACCCTTGCAATCACTGTTGATTCAAATGCAGTTATCTTTTTTTTCCATGGCATTAAACAAACAGTCACAGCAAAAGAATTTAATGATTTAAGAATAAGAGGAGGCTAAAAAGCAACGAAATTATACAAAATTTATAATCTACAAGGAAAATGAGTGCTGAGAATGTGCATTTTTAACTTCAGCAGTGCTGTCAGATGATGGTTTTTAATTTTAAGAAACTCTTTTCAAACTTTCTTTTGAACATAAGAGAGGTATACCACTGTGGCAAAACCTTTTCTTTAAAAAAAAAAATACACTGAGAAGGGGACTGGGGGAATCTCATCTTTGTCAAGAGATTATAATTTCAAATTAAGTCTGCATTGTGTGTTACTATAGAAACTCCCATTTTGTGGCATGTTTGTGGGGAAAAAGGCAAAAGTTGCATTTTAATGAAGCCAGATCACACATTAGCTTCCTCAGTAAAGCAAAATAAAATAGATGTTTCTATCAGAAATTGAATAATTACTCAAAATAAGGTGAGCTAATTAAGGTCATGGGGAAGGGATATTAAATCCTGAAGTGACAATATGTTATGTTCATTTTTCAACACTAGACTCCACCTTACAGATTATGTATTAGATATTGCGGGAGTCTGATGGATTGAGAAGCTTGTTGCCATGGCAATATTTGCTGCTTTGCTGGTATTCCCTACAGAAAGTAAAGGATTTTTTTTTTTTTCTACTCAGTTAGACAAATTGGCTATATATAGCAAGAGATGTTGGAGAACTGAAACAGCAGAATCTGGTGGGGGGAGCTTGGAGGAAGGACTGACATTTCTAAGTCTTAAGGAATCACAATAGACCACATACCAGTGAGGAGTGAGGGGGTCTGCTGAAAGAGGGAAAGAGAGAAAGGTAGAGATATGGAGAGAGAGAGAGAGAAAGGGAGAGGGATGGAGAGAGATAGAGAAAGAAGGAAGAAAGGAAGGGAGGGGAGAGAGAGGGGAAGAAGGAGGGAGGGAGGCATGGAAGGAAGGAAGGAAGGAAGGAAGGAAGGAGGAAAGGAAAGATGCTTATATCATATATTCATAGTATATCTTGTTTTCAGGGGCAGGGAGGCCAGCAAAAGAGAACAGGTGTTGTTGCCTAAAAGAAAGCTACAGCTGTTGCTGGTTTACTATGCTTGAGGTGTTTTATAGCTTCAGGGAGAGCCAAGAGGTAAAAAACTCTAAAAAGAAACAAAAAAAGCAATGGAATTGCTTGCCACTGAAATTGTCAGTGTAAATCACAATTTGAGCTCCAAATATAAGCTGCCTTCTTCTGTTCTTTTTTTTTTTCTTTTAATCTTTGCTCACAGCATTTTTAAAGCAAGGTGTTGATATCATTTCCATCCTCCTCTTGGCACAGTGAAAGCAAATGTGCTTCAGTCAGATGTTAGGGAGTACTGTCTCTTATGTATGGTTCAGTCTGTTGCTTGGAGGTGTGGGAAGTGTGACAATGTGCTTTCATTTTAATATTAGCCCATCTCAGCCAAGCATCTATGGATTACTGCAGAGGAAAAAAAAAAGACTCTTTTGTTTCTTCCTCTTTTCCACTCCTATTCCTTCTATACACAGAAATGCACCAGGCAATCTATAGTATTTGCACTGAGGCTTATAAAGACACTACTCCAATAAGACTGACCAATTGGCTCCAACTGCCCTTGGTGCTAATTCCCTTGCCATACCCATAGCCACTCTTTCTTCCTCCTTCTCATGCCAGTCATCCATTACAGTTTTTCATTTTTAGAGTATCAGACACATACACTGACCTGTACAAAAGACAGTCTGTGGCAAATCATTAATACAGCTCTTGCACCAGAGAGCTCATGCTTACAAGAAATAAGAGCATCATGAGGAATATGTTCTTCAGTGTCTCCAACTGCCAGGCAGTTTCATGGCTATGGGACATCCTGAGGAAATGCACTTTTAAAGGATACAGGGTGAATAGAGAGAGAAAAGAGCAGGTCTATAACCAGGATCTGATTTCTTGTGCTCTCTGAAAGGCAGAAGAAGCTTCAATTTAATAACAGAAAGAAATGCAGAAAGATAGGAAAAAAATGGGAACACAATTGCAACGGTGAACAGCGGGGGGGGGGGGGGAGAGTATATATGTGCAGAGGGGAGGAAGGGGGAATCTTAGCAGCAGCTTTACAGACTGTGTTTCAGTCTATGTTATTACACAGAGTATGTATTACAGCAGTTTTCGTGATGTGATTAGATAGAAAAAACACGTTAGATCATTATAAAAACACTCAACCAAGTAGTGAAGAAGTGAGGGAAAACCAGGGGAATTAAAGATGCTAGTGAAATTACAAAATGCTGTGGAGACAGAAATAACAGAGCCCTCTGTTCACACCAATGACTAGAGCTGGGAATGAAGACAAGATAAGTTTTTTGGAAGGGAGGAGGAGAGTAAGAAATCCATTCTTAGACATATTAGCATTCAGCTGTCAGATAGACCCTAAGAAAATTAAACTAGAAATCAGACAATTAATTACAGTGCAATAGAAACAGATAAAATTTGGAAGGGGGGAAGAGAATGGTGAGAACCTTAATATCCTGTTTTCACTTGTAAAAACTCTTAAAATCCAGACCTCTTTGAAAGTACAGGTACTAGAAGACAGTCGTCACATAACTCGCCTTTCAAAAGCACTAGAGGGGTGGGGGACAATGAACAGGAATCAGAATTAGAGTGACCACTGGTACAGAGGGATCCAGTTAATGGGAGTGAGGCTAAGTGGACTGTGATGACAGGGACAGATGTTTTCACTCTCAGATGTATATTAACCACACAGTTGTTGAATCAGAGATTGCTGGGGAAGGAAGAATTGCCTTTGGGTTTTTTTGCTTGCTTTTGGTTTGTTTGGGGTGTCTTAATTTTTTATTTATTTTTTTTTTCTGAGGGAAGGCTGTTTCATTGCCGATAACCCACACAAAATAAATGAAAAAATCCAGCACGACATGGAAGAAGGCATAGTAGAATCATCAGGAATGAATGAAAGTTTGTGAAAAAGAGGAAGTAAATTAAAGGAGGTCAAAAAAGGCTGAGATCTGAGGAGAAAGAGCAAGGGACCTGAGAGTCAGAAATAGAAGAGTACAGAAAATTCGTTACAGATTTACAAAAGTATAGAAGGGATTGATTGCTTGTTCTTACTAGAACAAACAAATGAAAGAGGATATTAGCAAACTGAGAAGGGGCAGTTTGAGATGAGTAGCTCAAGCAAATGCTTTATAGGTTTGACAGAAGGCAGAGAATTAGGGCTGTCTGAGGTGGACTGTGTCCCTTTGGAAATCTTCAGCCACAGTATGTCTCTCCATGATCAACAGCATTTCAGAAGTATTAACTACCTAATCATCACTATTTTTCTGAAACTTAGCAATGGGGACAAAACCATGTGTCCCACATAACCATACTGTCCCATGCCTGACATCTGGCCATGAAGTCAATTGCACATTGTTTAAATAACTGCCAAATATACACCTGTATGTACAAGAAGTTTGATTTGCTTAGGTATAAACAGTAAGGATCTTAAGTTTCCACACAGGGTTATAGGTTACCCTGCCAAGATTTTCAATAGAAAATGTAAAAAAAAATTGATCAGAACAAAGAACTGAATGGGCTATGTAGTATCAGGCATTCCCAAGGTGGCAACAGAACAACAGATGTGGTGTTTTGGCTTTTGTCTCCCACCAGCACTGGGGAAGCTATTAGAGAAGCGTCTGTTATTGATTCATGCTGCTTAGAATCCATTTATACTGGCTGGTTTGGGAGCCATTATAATTTACAGTCTGTCATGTAAATTGTTCTTGGTCTGTGAAATATTGATCTATTAGATAGACACGCCATGCATGCACACTGAACACATGGGCTCAAAATCCTCAGGGATTTTGCTTTTTAAACAACAGATTATTGCCTATGTTCACTAACTACTTCTACAAACAGCTCAGTAATTTCAGGCATTAATACCCTCCTCAACGCTCTTCCCATATAACTAGAGGTAATATTTCATGCACTAGGGATTAAGGATGAGATGGTTTTTTCATTTAAAATAAAGTAATTTTCATGGGCACAAAATATTTGTGTGTATCTAAATGCATATATATCAGGGAAAAAGCAGTTGTGTCTATGCTTATTCTATGCCCATCAGTATGAAGTGAAGGACTTGAAGCAGCCGTGGTTTCAGACCACCTTCAAGTTTGGAAGTGTAAGTGCTAACATGACCAGATGACACCACTTTCTCACACATTTCCTCCTGGGTTGTACTGTGGGACTCTCAACACAGTGTGCAAGTACTTTGCAGACAATAAAGGAAATTATTTCTGTCCCCACCTTGCAGACAGGAACTGAGACCGGAGCTCAGACTTACCTGACACAGGGCACTAGAGGAACCAGAGAGGAGGGCTACAAGTAACCATGTCCTTAGCCCCAGTCCATTGGCATCCCAGTTGGCCTTCTGCCAAAGGTGCAAAGCTGCAGCAATGTCAGGTGCAAAGGCTTGGTAACTGAGATTAAAAACAGAATCTCCAGGTCTCAGCCAAGCACCCAGGAAATGAAGAGTATGTGGTTCTAAAGACAGCCAGCCACGACTTTAGTTGAGTATTTCTGTAATCTTTCAAAAAGGACAGCTAAAAATTAGGGACCAAGAACTAAATGGCCATCTACTTACAACATCATTATTTATACACCTGTGAAATCAATGAGTGAAAGAGGAATTAGATGTACAGCCAGCAACCGTTTTCACTGCATATCCCTGATTCACACACTAAACAACACTCCTTCTGCAGATGGAGATTTCCCAAAGAAAAAGCAAAACACAATTAGAGACCATAAGTACTCACATCCTAATCTTCCTAACATTGTGGCTTTAAAAATATCTTTTAATACAGTTATTTTTGCACACCAGCTCTTCTTTTTAAAAGGGAAGAGGAAGCTACCTGTCATCATACAACGATGAGATACAGATGGAATACATGTGCATGTTCCATCAGCAGCAGATTAAAATACAGATCCCACACTAGTGCAGCAGACTCCCTCCCCCATCCCGTGGCACAAAAATAACTGCTTAAGTGGCAGAAGGCAGCTCTCATCCTGCTTGAACCAAGCACGAGAGAACTAAAGCACACTGAAATAGCAGTAGGTGTGCTGTTAGCCTTGCACCAGTAGTTGTGCTACGCAAGCAGGATACTCAAGAGGAAAGAGGCATGGTTTGCTTTAAAATGCAGTGCCAGTGGGTTTGATGGGCAGAGATGCTGCTGAACCCAGGATGTGAATCTGCTGACAGCTCTGCCCTATCCCATGAAAGACAAGGCCTATCTTTCATTAATGATGAGCCCTTGCTGATAAACAACTTCTAATGCCAGACCCCTGAAGGATGCACTTCCTTCTTGGCCCAGTGGTTTCTGGTAGAAAAAAGCATGGTAGTCATCACCAGACATCCCCACTGTAACCACTTCTCATCAGACTGTTCAGCCTCTGTTTTAAAAGAGGTGAGTTGCTGGAGCAATGTACCCAGTGATATAAACCACTGATGGATTTGGAGGAATGCTGTCTTTATCTATGGCATAAACCGTAGACAGAAAATGGCAACCAGAAGTCATTTACTGAGACATCTACTGAGACTACGGAGATTAACATCAAGCCAGAATAAGGCACTCCTAGCCTCCAGTCAAATGTAAATGTCTTTGCAAAAAAAAGTGCAAGTAGTATAACTTTTCAATACCCCCACCCAAAGAAAGAAAGAAAGAAAGAAAGAAAGAAAGAAAGAAAGAAAGAAGCAGATAGCACTAAGCTACCTCAGTGTGACAGGTATGTGCACTTGCTGTAGGGGTGGAGAAGGCTGTCAGAGCCCTCTGCACCTTCTATGGTGGCAGATGTTCACTGCACTACAATCTTAGTCAGAGAAAATCCAGGTTCTACTCTTTAATTTTTACTCTTTTTTTCAAAAATGTCTGGGCTACTTCTGCCCTCTAGTCTTAAAAGAATAAAGAAACTAGTCTTCATCAACTGAAATAAATCTACGTGGCCAGTAGTGTTGTTAAAATGGCTGTTGGAGATTTCACATCAAAGAAAGATGAGTTGGCAATGTATTGGCCTTTGCACATCATATGAAAAGTCATCAGAATCACTGAGAATATGTGCTCACATACAGTGGAGAAGCACTTTAATTTTTCATCTCTCGCTGCCTACAAGACAGATAATACATCACTCAGTCCTCCACCAAGTTCAGCATCATCACTTACAACCATGTACGACAAGCACTAGCACACTTGAGATAATCACGTACAGAAATGGGGTGTGATTTATGAAACATTTCACATTCACTTCCAAAAGAGCTAACAGCAGTAAAGAAGTTTACTATTACGTTGAGAGAAACAGACATAACTTTCCTCAAATGAGCTAAACCAGTTTCAAGAAGAGCTAAGGGTCTGTCCCCTACATGGGCTCTTCCAAGGGTGGTGCAACAGAAAGCCCCTGCGTGTAGGATTCCAAGGTCTTAGTGCTGAAAATTCCCACAGGGTTCATGGTAAAATCCAGCAACTATTGAAAGATTATGACTTTGTATTGTGCTTGCATCTGAAAATCCAGCATATTGTTATGTTTTTATCTCAAACTTGAATTAATGCATCAGAGTTCCCAAATATTTTATGAGAGCAATAAGAATTTCATCTTAAAATGATCTTGAAATATGGTCAAACAGTGGACTGAGATAGCTGTCTGTTTGGAAGCTGGATTTCAATGTGAGGAAAGTCTGTTTAACAAAGCCAATAGATCTGGAGTCACTTCAAGAACACATACATGCACAAGTTTTAAATTAAAAAAATGTGCTTCCATAATATCAATTCATACAAGGTGAAATCTTAATTTTTTTAGTAGTTTGCCCCCCAAAATTGAAAGTATTTAAATGGATTACAGCCCTTTAGCACCATCTTGACAATAAAGTGACAAAATTAATGTATTATTTTGCTGCATCAGTCATTTTGTTTATACTAGTGCGGAAGACTGATGGGATAACTCCTTGTTCTTTCTTCCTGTAATCATCACTTCACGTTATTTTATATTCACCTCACTAAATGCATCTGAAGAACAGAAACATATGTCACCAAGATTATTATATGCTACTAGCTTTATTATATAAGCAATACAGTTCAGAAAATGATAGAAAGCTCTGCAACTACATTGGCAACACCCTAATGAATTGTCATTTTAAGATATATTCTGACTACTTTTGATGGAAATCAGTTCAGATATCACTCAAATTTTTAAAAGCGATAAATATTATGAAGACTGTAAAAATATGACATGGAATGGTTGCTCTGTATAGTATGCAATTACTTATTCCAGCTTTATATTATAAATAAAATACTCAGTGAAAAATCCCTCTTAAATATTATTTTAAAGCCTTTCCTATAAATAACTAATGAAAGCATTCATTTCCATTCCCTTAATGCATTAGGAACATAAGGTTGCTAAACAGGAACTAAATAGTTAAAAGGAAAAATTGATACAAATCTTTTTATCTCCAATGTGCATCAAGATTGAATCTTAAGCAATGCTTCCAACAACCTACAGTCACATTCATATGACACACACATAGGTGTGTGTACACAGGCAGGTACAGGCACACACACATGAATTTTCTAAATATTCACATTCCTTACTCTCTATATATGAGGTTGCTAGAGATACGGCATTACCAAAATTAATAATGTATTAGCTGAAATTCATTCCATGCATATTTCAGCAAAGTTGTATAGACAGTACTTCAAATTGCTGCTGTCTGGGATTTTAAACTTCTGATTTAGTGCTTATGCAAATGCAATGGATAAAGCCAGGAGCAGCTGAGAAAGATGCCTTGCAAACTTCCCCTGACAAGTTCGCCAGTCCACCTCATCCTTATCCTTCCATATCCCTCCTGGTCCTGCAGGGCCTGGTTCTCTTAAACATGTGGTAAAGAGCAGTCGATTCTTCCAGCTTCGCATCTATGCAGGTCCACTTGCAAGCTCCCCAGCAAGATTCATTTCAGCATTTACAGGCTGTCATTATTTCCCAGTAGTGCAACCAAGCAAAACATAAGCAGCGTGGTGGTGGGCAGAGTTTGTGGTTCTCGGAGCCAATAGCTGTAAAAGGAGCTTTGTCTTGTCTTGGTGTACATTCATAGGAAGTTATGTCCACGTATTCTTTGCTGAGCCTAAAAATCCCATCATGATACTTTATGGAGACAGTGAACAAGTGCCTTCCTTCCCATCAAGCTTCCCTGCCTCATTCTGCTCCCAAGGTAGCATTACTCATCTCATAGGGTAGCTGGGCAGTAAGGCACCAATGCTCTAGTGAGTGAGAGCCCTAAGGAAAAAAAGCCGTCTCTGATAGCTTTCCATCTGCCTGTGTTCCCTCACCAGCTTCTGCACCAAGGAAGCCCACAGAATTTTATTGCGTGCCCACACTAATTTCTAAGGACAAGTGTAGAAATTACAGTTGGCTTATGATGCAATTTGCCCTCAGCTGGGAACATGCAAACTGAATCATCACCTCTTCCTCTTTCAGTTCTTTCCACACAAGAGGTGGTCACATCTCCCACCACCACTCGGAACTTGGCATTAATGTCTCAGCCTCTGTGGAGAACCACTGCTCTCCTGAGTCTTGTCCTTGGTTCACTTACTGAGAGCTCCCTACCATACCACAGACAAAACTGGAGGTGAAAGGGCCAGGAGAATACTCTATTTCCCATCACAAGGATATCACATTTTCCAGAAAAACCCATAAGATTCTGGTGACAGCACTGTTGATGTCAGTACTAAGCAAAAACCTAGAGTTCTTCCAAAAAAACCTGCCTGAAAATAAACAGCAGACAAAATTGAAAAATAAGCATTTACTTCAGCTAAACTTACATAGCAGATAAAAGGTGCTTCTTAAATCAAAGGTTCTTCAGTAGCTGTTGTGAGGCCTATGAATAAAGAGCTACAGGTCTATCATAAGCCTCTTTGGTCCCACTCTTCCCAGCGGGATCTTGGTTTTGGAACTCGGTGCTATGAAGGCATGAGCAGGTTTTTGGTACCAGCAGTGGCATGACAACATGTCAGAATCTGTGATACCTCATATTCCAAGGTCAGAGCTATAATTTATGAATAAACAGACAGGAAATAAAATTATGTATGAATAAAAAAAAAAAAAAAGAAAAAATCAGAGCACATTCTCACTTGAATGGTTCCCCTGGATCTCAGCCTATTTTCCCTGTCCAGAGATTACTCCAATCTAGCCTATAAACCAAGCAAGTTCAAGGCAAGTCTTATGCTTGAATGGTACTTGCACATACTACACACAAGAAAAGGGAGAAGGGAATGTTTCTAATAACTTTATATATACAAGAATAAAGTGAATGGAAATAGATCATGATGCTTGTGCAAACAAACACGCAGGAAGCACCATAACATTTCACAAAACAACTGTAATGGCTCTGGGTAACGTGATGTTCTGCTTTGAAAATGCATTTGTATTTTCCCCTAGGCTAAAATAGCCAACTGCAGGCTGGATTTAGGTATTCCAGCTTTCATGTCTAAGTTCTTACAAACACTCAGGAAAAGCCCATAGCATAAATTCACCTTTTTATGATAAGCTTAATGATATTTCATCAGTCGTCATTTTGCTGTTGTTACCTAGTTCAAACTAATTGCTACATTCCTAATAAAACAGTCTAATACAGAGTTTTAGTCTAATACATAGAACTAATAGCCCTCCCAGCCAAACTGACAAACGTCCATGTTCCTGCTACAATAGATTTGAGAGTCTTGTTGCATTGGATTGTTGAAAACAGAAGCAGAACTTAAAACCTCAACATCATTTCAACATAATAAAAGAAATTTTTTACAGTAAGAAGAATCATTCACTGGGAAAACGTCCTCAGGGACATGGCAGATCCCCCATTGCTGAATATTTTCCAGATTCAATTGGACAGGGTGCTAGAAAACCTTGTCAGGCTCCCTTCCCCACAAAGAGTTGGACCAGATGATCTTTCAGGATTCCTTCCAACCTGAGGTATTCTATAAATAATATTTGAAACCTGACTCTGCCCTTAGAAATAAAATAAATAATCAGTTGTTGTAGAGGTGGATGTAGGGAAGCGAGACAGGCATTGCCCATGTGAAGGAACCATCCTATTAAGGCTAACTATTTACCCTTGCTCCTTTTTACCTGTACAATTATTTACCCTTTCTCTATTTGTAATTGTTCATACAATGGCATTACTCTCATCTGAAATGAGTCCTCCTGTATACAAGAGCCTCCTTTCTGGAGAAATGAAGGTCATGTAAGATCACAGCTCTGTTTATCAGAACGTAGCTAAGAAATTGTCAATACAATTTTAGCTAATTAGCCATTATAGACATTTTAATCATTTCGGTATTCCAAGACAGACTGTAAGGTCTGGATCACATAACAAGCTTAAATGGTGTTGGTGGACCATTGCACTTCGTTGCTGAATTGCAGCCTCAGGATATCTCTGCAGTGCAGTCCCTGCTACGGCCATGACTTGTGCAAGCATTCCCCACTAGCTTTAAACCAGCTTGTCCAGACCTGACTGAAAAAGCAACAGCCTGGAAGTTCACACCAGGCACAAAATCTGCCTGATAAAGTGACAGATCTGGCAGAGGACAGTAAAGGCTTGTCTTAGGAAAACTAAGGATGGTCCCAGACGTTGCTATGGAGGTCCTCCTCAGGGGCTCTGCCCAGAGCTCTGAGCTGCCCAGCAGGCAGCTCTCCAATCACTGCAGTTCACAGCATGGTGTTCTAAGGCAAATAATCAGCAGTCTCCATGACATTTCAGACTCAGGCATACCCAATCATCAATTAAGAAACTGAATAATTACTCAAGTAGTTAGTCTAGGCTAAGCAGTGTCAGCTCCTTTCCCTTTCAGTAGCAGTAAAGGCAGCTCAGCCCGAAGGGTTTTGTGGATCCTCCTGTGAAGGCACATTGCCCTCTTCACTGACCCACCAGGGCCCTGAGCACCTCTTCCATATCCTTCAGGTCCCTTTCCTGGGACCATCTGCCTGGCTTAACACTGTACCAGTCCAGGGTTAGAGAAACCCTCACAGTTGCACCAGAAGTCTTAGGAAAAACATCTCAAACGTGACTCAAAGAACATACATAAATTTTCAAGTACAGTATCATAAGTAAACTCAGCAGTCTGAGAAGTTCACTCTCACAGCTTTGACAGAATCACAAGCAGCAATATAACTTGTTTGTAAAGCTGTCTGATAAGAGGCATGATGTTCTGTATACTCAACTGAAAATACAGTCCCTGCCCTGGGGCACAGGATCAGAGAAACTAAAACTACTTATGCAACTCAGAGCAAGAGCTAATTTAGCAGTGAAGTATTGGAGCTTTATTTCTTATACTATTTATTGATTATTAAATCACATTTTGCAGATATTCCAGGTTTTCTGCCTATTTTACATGGAAGATACAGATCCAGGGAAATTATTCCATTCCTATGGACTGAAAAATCATAAGCAGGACTACAGTAAGAAGATAGTCAGCTAATCCCAGAAAAATTCATATCTGCTTCAAGGATGAGTCAAAGGCATGTAACCTACTTATTCCATTAACTGATCCTCCAGCTGATCACAAGCCAGTTTTATCAACTAGTAGCAGAAAATGAAAGGATGGGCAGTACGTCTACAGACAACAACAACTCTCTAAAGCTCTCCCAGCTATTGATCAGTTTTGGTTTTTTTTTATATTACCAGCTGCTGTCCAGCTTCAGAGAAGTTAATCAATTAAGCAGTGCAGCAGTCCCACGGGCATACATATTATTTTATTCTGTGCTATAAATGCTGAAAAAAAGTCTTAAGATATCACAAGGAGCCTGAACTTGATACCTGTTTTGTTCTGCCACTTTTCAGTAATCTCAGTGCCTCCCTATCTCTGCCAGTGACTCCATTTCTACAGGTATAAGTAGGGGTAACAACACTAATTTGTCTTTAAAGAACTTTAATACACACACGATATATTATCTAGACATTTTCAAGAAGAATATTTACAAATATTTAAAGAGGAATTCAATAATTAAATGTCTTCCACTTACCTGAAAATCAATCCAACTCTATTTCAATGTATTGAGCTCTAGGTATTGCTACATGTGAAAGTTTCCCAAGCCAAGGAATTCAGTGATTAAAGCCAAAAGATACATAAATGCAGAAACAAAAGACTAGAGAGTCTACAGTGTGAAGCTTCTGATACCACCTCAAGATTTACATAAGTGTGTAAGGGTAAAATAATCAGTTTGTGTATTCCATAAGCAACCCGAACTTGCATTTCCGTTTATCATTTGTACAGCAAGGAAATGTCTTGCAATAATCAGGTAATAAAAATAAAATTTGTAAATGCTCTTTTAAAAGCCAATTAGGAATGCAATAAGAAACTCAATGCATGTTGCAGTGAAAATGTGCCCTGGCCAGTTTGCTCTGCTACCCAAGGAGAATGTAAGCAATCTATTAGTCTTCTGGCATGATGTTACCACAGGGCACTACAGAGTGGATTAAGGACAGAATTATTTCCAGCTTTAACTCTAGGTTTGAGTCAAGCTCTTCATACTACTTAGCATTTGTATTTGCTTAGGTTTAATAGCACTTCTTTAGCTGTTTGAGGGCAAAAAGAAAATAGCTAATTTAATAAGAATGTTTGGCAATGAGAATTCAATATATTTTAATTTTTTGTTATTTAAAGGCACTGCCATATTATTTGAGATCCTCAGAAACATTAGTTTAGGACTTCAGGGTGACTCAGTTTTGCCCCCTGAGGTGCAAACATAGGCTTTTATTTTCAAAAAGTCTGAGCTGAGCTGTGGTGCAGTACAGCAGAAATGTGTGTGTTTGAAGGGGGCAACAAAATCCAAAGCCCTCAGTTTCAATGGACATGTGCCGGAAAAAAAAAAAAAAAATAGTAATCTGCTGATAAGACTTGCTGGATCCCAAAGGATGTTTATGGAAATGTGAGGAACAGATTTTCTGGGTTCTGTGCCTTGGGCACAAGTACAGTCTTCTTCTGGGACATGTCGCAATATAAATGTAAGTAAGGTTGTTAACAGAAATTCCTCAGGCCACCTCAAATGCTCATTGCTAGCTCCCCAAATAGTGTAAATACGCCAGTTAGCCTGCAAGGAAACCTAGTCTCATACACACACTCTGCACAGGAAACAAATAGAGTATTAATCACTTGAGCCTAATCCTGTTATTCAACTCACAAGTGAGGAATGTGCTGCTATGTTTTACCTTCATCGCGGCTACATTTCAAAGATGGAGTAGGAATAGGGAGTGGGTAGAATTGAATTACGCTATGAAAATGGTACCTTCTCTGTATGTATTACCCAGTGGCAAACATGTTTTTTCAGGTTGAAAAGCAAAACTGCTTTTCTTGTACAAAGTCTTGTTCACCAGGTGCTGTAGTTCAGATGCTGTTTGGAGTCTGGGTGTGATCACCTCTCCATTGAATTGCAAGCAGCCTGTTTTCCACTGACCTCTAAGCTGGGAATGAAAAGCACCAGTAAACACACCGTTCAGAAGCTTAATTTTACTTTTCATGACTAGTGCATGGACACCAACTGTTCACTTGTTTGCCTGCATGCGCAGTTCAAACAAACATTCCAAGCAGATAGGTTCCTATGCGTATTTGCAACAGAGGCAGATCTCAAGAAGAAGGGTGGATAAAGGCAAAAAGGAATCACAGTTCCCCAGCACGAAATATGTTAAACAGCTTCCTGAGGATAGAGAGAGTCCAAGGCACCTTACAGGCCTGGCAGATCCTCTAGGGCCAGCAATGCAGAATTCTGTATGTGTGCTAGAAAAGGCCCTCAGGGAAGTGCCAAACTGCCATTAACTAATCAGTGAGCAGTAAATACAGAGTAGCTGCTCTTACTGCCTTCAGTCAGAAATGCCCTGGAGTGATTCTTTCATTGAATTCCCAAAGACTGCTTAGGTGCAGGAAGGGTTTTTTCAGTGTGCTTAGAATTCTTTTGCAGAGAGTAACGATTTTGAAGGCAACCCAGAAAAAGTGCTAAGTCTCAGAATGCAGACAATACAGCTCCATGTCAGCTGGCAGTCACTCTGACAAGTAGATGGTATGTTGGGAAGATCCAGACTTTCTCTTTCTCCCTCAGGTATGCGCACTCAAAAAACCTAACCATCCTTACTCTAGAGTGCTGGAAGAACAACACGGTATTTTAAGAGCCCACGATTGTCTGTTACTGCCAGCTCATAGCAAGAAATATTTCTGATGGAAAGCAGAGGGGTTTTTCTTCTCGATGGAACTGTGTGTTTGGCATCTGGGTGAAATGTGTCACTCATACAAGCATAGATATCAGTCTCTTGAAGTACCACACCAGCACTAAGGCATAGACAAGAAGAGATACAAATCAAACTTTGCCCTGAAGCACCTTATGATACTTGGCAGAGCAGCTCCAGCAGTGGAACTGGTGGCCATGAAATGCAAATAAAACTGAACTCTAAACTACAGTACCAAATATAGCAAAGAACCTGTGAGTCCAATAAAGTGGACATAAAATACAGCATATGCTCTTGCTTATCTGTAGTAGTAATATTAATACATGCCATTTTATTTTATTTCTGTATTCAAGGCTGTTGAATTAACATCATCTTGTACCTGTTCTTACCAGGAAAAAGTAATTCACATATGCACACAAACAAATAGATGCAAGTATAGGTATACAAGGACAGATAGGAATGAAGTATCCCCAACTGGTTAGCACAGAGCTACAAACAGAAGCCAAATACCTGAAACTCGCTCCCTCCAAAAGATTAGCCAGAAAGAGCCCAGCACTCCCAAATTTCCCTTACAAGAGATATTAAGAGGACCTCAGATCCCTGAGATTCTTAGTGGATGGCTTTTACTGAGGCAGTAAGAATGATTCAGCCACTCAGAAAGAGACCTTAGAAACAAAATGTGACCATCATGTTTTGTGAGGGGGTTTTTTGTGTGTCATTTTTGTGACACTTTCCAGCTCTTTGTCTGCGGGTTAAAAAATGAAAAAAAACAACTGTGTCATATAATCATTAGATTTCTTTCTTCCTTTGTTCGCCTTCCAAAATGCAATTACTCCTTTTGGGAGGTAGATTATCTTCATCTTTTTTAGTGGCATATGATACTCATATGCAGATCAGTAATTTGCAGGGGGTTTTGATGTCTTGTTTTCATAACTATCACTGAAATCCTTTCCAAGCCTGCCACATCAAAATACACCATCTTTCATTAAATGTCATTTGGATTGTGTCATCAAGAAGACACTTTTATTAATTTGCATTTTAGAGTTAAAGTATAAATATATGCTTGTGTATGTATTCCTTTTTCCTTCCACTTACAGTCCTTACGGTCTTGTCAGCTATAGCTTGGTCTGAAAGCTTCTCATACTCCCTTACCTATTACTGCAGTGGGAACACTGGAGCTCAGACTGGACATCAGTCATCAGGAGTTGCTTCGTGAAATGAGTTAACTTTTACCTAACATGATACAGGAGCCAGCAAACGAGAATTCAATTTGTAGTCCCTCAGGCCCATCATTCCTTCACAAGAATTGATTCTTCCCATTTTCCTGCCTCCATAAAATATGGACAAACAGGAAACTTCACCATCAAACACTGGTTGGAAAAATCCACCCATTTTTCTTACCAAGCAATTTAATTTTGTCCTTTTCTTGAAGTTTGCAAGCTGTTTCCCTTTATCTGACATAGTCCAGGGGGCATTTTATGAAACATCAGAATAACCAGTGACACCACATAACTTTCAGTGCTGTGTCAGAAAGCTTCTCTTCCAAGGCTTCTGCATAGGTTAGTGTAAGCACCCATTTTATATACTCTGAATTAGGGAGCTCTGGAGAAGATCCTCTCCCTCCACTGTCTACGATGCAATTTGGGGAGCTAGTTGTCCAAGCCAGTGTAGCCTAGGGCTACATGTATTCATTTCAACTGTGAGTTTCCATATTCACATTAAAAACCCAAGCCTATAACCTTCACCTCAGCATGCATAATTCTTCAAATGAACATGCTTCATATGACTATTAGTGAAGGAAAATATACATTTACTAAAAGAAAAAGCATTCATTTCTTTCCTCTCATGTCTGACAGAAATTCCTCCTTCTTGAAAACCTGTAGTAAAAGTGCAGGAGGCAACAATGTTTCAGATGATTTCCCAAGCAGCCAGGAGTTAGGGAAGTGAGCTTCTCTCCTCATACACTGCAAGGGTTTAGCTGTAGGTTTGCTTTTACCTCTGTGACCCTTACAAGTAAAAATAAAATATTTTAAAAACCGTCTTAGCCTTCCAAATCAAAACCAGCAAATTTTGAAAACTGTGGACAAACAAAAAAAAACCTCTATAGTTTACATCTTCCCGGGCAGGACATTCAGAGGCATGTCTGCATGCTGTAGATGTCCAGTATCTCATTAATTGTGACAGAAAAAGGCGCATGTCGGAAGATAATAAAAGAAGGAAATCAAGTAGTTACATCTAATATGTTGTTGAAGGCAACTAGGTTCCTTTACTAAATTACCTCCAAAAACTTTAAATCTGAGGTTTGCTTCTAAGGGCCTTAGTAAGTATTCAAATTACAGTTTGTTTTTGTGGAATAATAACAGCTATGTGTTTTACCAAATGACTCTCACGTGTTTGCCCTCTTGGATTAAAAACCCGCCAGGGTTTCATTTCTCGATAAATGCGTTTAGACCTTTCTGTTGGCCTTCCCCCAGCCTTTAGCTGCACACAACTTCATATAATATGGGATATCCCTGTGATCAGTTGGGGTTAGCTGTCCTGGCTGTGTCCCCTCCCAACTTCTCATGCACCCCTAGCCTTCTCACTGGCAGAGCCATGTGTGAAACAGAAAAGGCCTTGATGCTGTGCACACACTGCTCAGCAATAACATCCCTATATTATCAGTATTGTTTTGTCATAAATCCAACACACAGCATCATATGAGTTGCCATGAAGAAGATCAACTCTATCCCAGTCAAAACCAGTACACAGAGCCATTGGCCTCTGCTATCAATGTGGTTGGCTGTAGGTCAGTCAGAGGGCAAGGGAAAGAGGGAAAGGGAAGCCTGTGAGGGAAAACCCAACTTTTGTAGAAAACTTTTAAGGGAAAGAAATGTGATGGTGGAATAAAGAGAGACTGTTGAGTGTAGTGAGCTCAGCCCCCAGGATCTTCACAATGTGTCATTCTAGTGGTACTGAATATGGAATGTAATAGGAGAACAGCCTTTTAAAAACATCTGAAAAATACTTCTGTTAAAATCCTTTTGGTTACTTATAATGTTCTGCAAATGTAATGCACCACATACTATATACTGGGGTTTTGTATTATAGTGAGATAAGAATTATTTCTATTGCAAATAATACACAACATCCCCCTCCACATAAAGGAAGAGACTCATGAGGAAAGATTTGTGGTGAGAGCTTACCTAAATAATACAAAGGGAAATATACCAGTTGCTAAGACTCCAACACCATGAGCCAAGGAACACCCATGTGTGTCATTTTCCTAGTAGTCTTTTCTGAAGAGCCCTTTAAAAAAAGCTTTTAAGAGTTTTGCAGCCTGCTGGCTGAATCCTTCATCAGTCATTAGGATTGGCTTCTTTCATGTGAAAATATATCAGAACTTCTTTATAACTCTAACTATTTCAGGGAGGAGAATGCAATGTGACATTCTTCGGGTGACATACATTGAATCAGGACATAGCTGTCTTGACTCATATAGCTGGGGATTCAATTTTAATAATACAGGTTGCATCACAGCTTGATGCAGGGTTCTTGGGGTAAAGGGAGAAGACACAGAACTGAGGGGCAACATTGATTCCTTAAATTATCTTTGCCTTTTCACACACAGGAAGATAAGTGTATTTTGCAGCTATTATCATATTTCTGTTACACTGTGATTTCAGAACAGAGTCCCCTCCTCCATGTTTGTCACCCAGCCACTTTATGCTAAAGCTGTTGCTTCCATCCAAGAGGCAAATTAATGAGTGAAAGGTTAAATGTCTGAATACTGTGCACATGAACTTAGCCTGAAGTACATGTGATAGCTGAGTAAGTAGGCAGAACATTAGTTGCAGCAAAGTGTCTCCTTTAGTGTCCAAGCCTGAAGGAAGATTTGTTCAATGAGGCAAAACAAAGGGCTGGCCAAAAGAAAAAGGTGCTGATTTCTGAGCTATTCAGCTGTTTGGGAACTGATGTTCTTGTTCAAGGAAAACTAAACCTCTGCATTAGGAAATGCCATGACCCTGATCCTGTGTCATCAGCTGTACTCTCAGGCTGGAGCTACCTTGAGTCTAAAAAGCCTCCTTCTCCTTTCACTGTTCACCAATAAAAGATGGAAGTTAAGACCATCGCCCACAAGCTCACAATATTTATTATCAGAAGAGAAGTGTGTTTTTCTGGATTCTCCAATTTTAAGAGGATCTAGAAGAGGATTGTTAAAATTGGAGAAGATGGCTGGCCATATCAGTGCCAAAACACTGCAGCTTGTTCAGAGTCTCACAAGCCCTTCGTGGAGCACAAGCAAACCCAAGAGCTAAAGCCAGGAGGATATAATCAATTCTGCAAGCCAAATGAAAAGATGAAAAGGATTGTTCATTGAGTGACACCAGACAAATTTGTTTGATTTACCAGTGAGAGAATCTCCTGCCTATTTAAGTTATTGCTATGCTGTCCAAGGAGGAGATGTAGGACCAAGGACATCTGCAGTCTCTGGAACCAACCAACTACCTCAAAGAGGTTCTTTTGGACAGACGCTTCCCCATTTTGAATTACATGTTACAGTCTGGGAAAGGCGCAGAGCAAAGAAGACTGACATCTGTTCCCAGGACTTTTTTTTCCTTTTGCCTTCACACAGTCACGTGTCCATTCACATCCACCATATAATTTCTATGTTCCAAGTAATGGGATCACTGAAGAGCAGAAAGGAATAGAACAGACTGGGAGTTAAACCTCAGGGTCTGGACTCCAGGGAAGGGACAGAAGATGTCTTAAAGTATTGTTCTCTCCTTTGGCATCCCTAGTCCCATTACTGGAGAGGAAGTAAATTCTGACCAAACACTAAGTGTGGACACAAAATAAGCCGAAAGCAGTAGGTGCTCTGTCACCAACTAGGCACAGCTCTCTTATGCGTATTCTGGCTTCTTGCAGAAATAAACCCTTCTTTTCCCTCAAAGGTCCTGATTCTAAAATGTTTAGGGCAATGAAAGGGCTTCCATTTCTTCTGTTTCAGGATTACTAGTGAATTGAGGCCGTAAATGACTTAAAAGCATAATCTACAGAAAATGTTTAACTCTGAGAGTCCTAAGTGCTGACCTGGGAGAAAATCAGTCATTTTACGCTTGCATGCTGCTGTCTTGTTGGTTCCAAGCTCAACTCTGCAAATAGGAAACTTAGTTCAGTTGCCTTTGAAATTAAACAGCTATATCAGATTTAGCAGTTTGGAACTACAGGAAGGCATCAGTCAAATGACTTTAATTATTGAAATTCTCTCCTTGCTCACTCCTTTCTCTCTCCTCATTTTCCTCCAAGTGATCAAAAGCTAAGCTGTTGTTTGTCTCATGGAATATCAAGCAAATTTTCTTATGTTCTGCAGATATCAGTCATGATATCGTACACTTGAGCAGCATGGAAATGACAGCTGCAATATGATCTAAGCTGCTCCAAAGACTTGACTGATTGATAAACAGACCACATGGGTGCATTGAGTGCAACAGTGCACTTTTCTGACAGTGCTCTACAATGGCTGAGAAAGTTTTCATAAGAGTAGAGATGACAATGTGGAGCTTACGTCCCCTAGACCTCACAGGTTTCTTTCTTCTGCACTATGTCTCATGACCATCCAGTAAGTGTGTCCACTAAGTCCACCCAGAGTAGGCCAAGCTCCCTCCACATCATGTCTTCAACTTCTTTCACTTGACCATCAAAAGAAGGAAGTCAAATATGTCCTAGGTATGCATGTAAACAATAAAAAATTCACAAGAAATCACGGTACACCAAAGCCGTTTGCTTGTGCTACTAGAAGGGATTTTCATTACATGTAGAAGCTTTGTTCTTCTCATTATTATTATGAACAAAAGCGGTTCTTTTGGTTGTTACCCAAAAATATGTTTCAACAGTTGTCACTGCAGATGACAAACTGGTAAGTCACACTGATAGAAAAACTTCTCAAACTAAGCTGAGTACAAAACTCTTCCAATAATATTTCCGTCCTCAGAAACAAGCAAAACTAATATCCAAATTCCTATATAAAACACCAAGATGATGACGAACTGCCAAAATAACAAAAAAAAAAGTCATATTGAAGAAATAGAAGCTATCACTGACAGCTGCTCACTGGTAGTAGAATCATCAAGTGAGCAGTGTAACATTTCTGCCAGGCACGATATGGCAGAAGAGGGATCAGGAAGCTTTCTAAGGAAATCAGATCATACTAGAAATACAGCAAGTGTGAAATCCATAGCAATGCTTCCTCTCTTCCCCAGCACAGTCTTGCTGAGCATATTCCTTTCCATGCAGCTGGGTCCCTATAAAGCCCTGTAAGGATAATTCAGCAAAACCCTTTAAAATACTCCTGAAAGTATGCAAGATTCATTCTCTTGCTTGAAATGGTGTTCATATCCTGTGTTAAGTTAACCTATAATGGCAAGGTATCTTCTGTTACAACCATGAATGTACTTCAAAAATAGAAAATTCAGATTCATAAGGGATGCACGACCAGGAATATTCACACATCTATAAAACTTCCCAATACTGTTTTATCAAAAGTGGGGTGTATTAAAATCCGTTTTCCTCAACAGCAGGGCATTTCTCAATCTGAATCTTCTGTCCGCCACCTTCTTCCCAAGGCCTTCCAGTCTTTCTTCCTTCATCCTTCCCAAATCTTTGGACAGTCTTCCACCCAGGTACCAGAAAGACCTGCAGGCAAGAAAATTGGTGCTCAATTCATTTATTCTTGCACTACCACAGGTTTCTGTCATCGTGCAGCTGCCAAGCAGGGAGGAAAGACCTTGCCTTGCCCCGTCCCCTACTTTACTGCAGGGTAGCTTGAGAAGGGAAGGGTCCCTGCAGGACACTATGTGACACTCTTCATTCTGTGCACATTGACTGATACTTGTGCTCCGCTTGAGTAGGGTGAATTTAAAAGGGAGAGTAAGAGCTACACACACCCCTTCCATATTCAGTAATAACTGCCCAGAACAACTGAGTAGCAAAAAGTCATAAGCTGCTCTGAGTTGCAGCTTCCCTGAAAAGAGAGGATGCAACCTCCTTTCTCCCTTTTTTTCTTTGTTAAATAGGGAAGAGTCACTTTTTTCTCAGTAAATTGCTCTGCATCTTGGCAGTTTAGATTAGCACCCTTTCATTTTCATTTTCTGCCACCTACGTTTCATTTGGCCTGTCGGCAACCCCAAAAGCGCACAAGGACAATGCAAAGATCTCACCAGCATGCAGTCATGAGACCACACTGCCTGGCTGACAGCACCGTGGGAAGCCTGGAAGCACAGGAGCAGCCTAGATCCCTTGCATGTTTTAAAGAGGTGTTATAATTTGAGCTGCTTTATTATAAAAGGGCAACCATTAGGAGAGCCAAGTGACACTAATGAAGCCTTGGGCATTATCGCACATTGATTAAAAACAGTTTAATGTCTCAAAATGACAGGAAAAAAAGGAGCTCAGGGAAGCCCAAAGGAGCAAAGGAACTCAGCAAGGCAAATAAATCTGCAGTGATTCTCTTATACTAAACAGTTATTTTGATAGGAAAATGACAAGGAGCAATATGCAGTGCCATTAGGAATTTTCTAGCATCTGACCATTCATCCTAATTAAAAATATTAAATTCATTCAGCACATGTAACAATAGCTTTATTATCTTAATCTCCCATTGCTGCAGGAGAAAAGAAAGCTCATCTTATGGCAACTTTATTCTAACTAAATCTTCCATCACATGAAGTTCTTCATCTTACTTCCTGTGTTTCCTGCATATTAGTTGTATTTACATATCAATAACACCTTGCACATCAAAAAAATACTTTCTTCCTTCAAAATAATTCATATCAGACAAAATAAATTTATATACAAGTAAATAGAATAAAATGCAAAGCTAATTGCAAACTTACCTATTAATCTGCTAGCTTTGTTTTCGGTAGGCATCTTGAGGATAAATGCAGTGTCACTATTCATTCAAATATTCTTTGTGGGTTATGTCTTTGAAGATTTGAATTCTGGCTTTGCATATTGTCTAGATTGAACTCATTATTGTTTAGAACAACAATTTTTAGGATGTTGCTCCTGTTCTGAATAAACTGAATAATAAAACACCCCCACAACTATTGTTAAGAAAGTCAGCTGTACTGACAGTGCCTTTCCTCACTGAAGGAGGGTTCATCACATTTCCAGAAGTCCTGGTTATAAGAATATAACAATCTGCTCTCAGTTACTCCCTGTCAAAGGCACCTCTATGGATCATGAAGGAAACTTTGGGATCAGTTATCTCAGAGAACAGTATAGACATGGTACTTGGATTTTTCTCTTTAACCTGGTGATTTGTTCATACTTTGAAATAGTTGAGTTTTAAAATCTATGAAGATACTAGAAGGGATGGTAGTTATTAGCATTTGGGTGTTAATTAACGCTATAGTACAGATTAGGTGAAATTCCAGTGGAGCAGAAGGACTGAGCCTGAACTGCTTCACCCCTCTGAACAGTGCATACTTCAAGATTCTCCACTTTTCAGTCACCAGCATCTCCTCTGTTAATCTGCGGTAGCCTCTCTGTGGTTTTCTTTCTGCTCAGAGGCTACTCCAGGCCAGCAGGTTGGCAGACAGCTCAGGATGCTGCGACAGCAAAAATGTTCATGCTGGCATTTCCTAACTTGTAGTTCACAGAAAACACACTGGCCAAAAAGACTCAGCGGTTCTGTTTACAGCCTGATATTTTGCCCTCTGCTATTATACATTTCTTCAGGCTAAAAGAGTGACAAAATGTGACACTGCTGCTTGTCCAGGGGCAAGCAAATACTGGGGCTACCCATCCTAGGACCTGATCTAGCATCCAGGCAAACACAAGCAGTTATGGACATCTATACAGCTTCATGGTGGATTTAAATGTGGTCAAATTAGCCTAATTGAAGCTCCCAGCTGTATCATTTATTGTTAAAGCTGCCTTATAATTCCCATTACAGCAGCAGTTTCAGCTTGTTTTAACTCCCATAACATAACTGCTTGGGCTGAAATTTTCCATGCTGAGGGTCAGCTTCAGCCAAAGCATTTTACTGGATGTGGCAGAGAGAAAAAAAGAGAATTTAAGAAATGTTCTTATTCAGAAGGCCCAGGAAAACTTCACATTCCCACCTGCTTGAGCACATACATTTTGGAAGAACATTTAATTACACAACACCACTGTCTTTTGTTTCCATGGGTCCTGTCTCAATCAGTGCACAAATATGCATAGTGCTCACCTGACTGGGAGATAAGTCAGTATTTTGTTTTATTCTTATTATTCAATGTGGCTTTACACTCTTTCTTGCAGACCATTTACCCTCAGATCAGCAGACAGAATTACCGACTTCCTCATGGGCTTTGCTCCAGAGCCACAGTAAGGCAAAAGAAAACTGACAGAAATGAGCATTGTGTTGCAGAAACTGATCTTAGTAATAGACTGTGTGGAATAACAGATAATTGAGCTAGGCTTGAAAGAATGGCAGCAAAAAGAGAAATGGCAGTAGATAATGACTTTATACTACTAAAGAATATCCTTCTCTCAGTTAACACCCAGGTCCAATTAATGGTTCAATTATATTCTAAAATAATGGGTTACATTACACTAAAACTATGTATTTTTTGCATCCTCTTGCCTCCTCCCTCTTAATATCTTTTCCCTCTCTATACCAAGAATAATTTGGGTGGTGACCCTGCAACTCATTCTGTTCATGTTGGCCCCTGCATCCATGTCAACCCCTGCTGAATTCAACAAGGAATTGGACAGAGTGGAAGGAAGGGACATCACTCTACTCATGTAGTACAGATTTAAAACCAGAGCTCTTAGACCTGTTTTAGACATAGTTTTAGGTGCCTACCAAACAGGGATGCATTAGAAGCATGGCCATCTCTCATAGACAAAGGAAAGGAAACAGCACATTGAAATATTATCCAGGCATATGTGGGCCAAATTATCCCCAGATGGTGCTGAACTCTCTCCTTTGACCATACAAATGACCTGTTGACACTGAGCTCTAATCAAAGAATCATAGAATTATTTAGATTGAAAAGACCCGTAAGATCATCCAGTCCAACTGTAAACCTAGCACTGCCAAGTCCACCACTAAACCATGTCCCTAAGTGCCACATCTACAAGTCTCATATTTCCAGAATATGAGAGGTCTATTCCAACTCTTGACAACCCTTTCAGTGCAGAATTTTTTCTTAATGTCCCATCTAAACCCCCCCTGGTGCAACTTAAAGCCATTTCCTCTTCTCCTAATACTTGGTACCTGGAAAAAGAGATTAACGTCCACCTCACTACAACCTCCTTTCAGTTAGTTGCAAAGAGTAAAGAACCCCAGTTCCTTAAGCTGCTGCTCATAAGACTTGCTCTCTAGACCCTTCAGCAGCTTTATTGACCTTCTTTGGACATGATCCAACATTTCAATGTCTTTCTTGTCACGATGAGCCCAGAACTGAACACAGTATTTGAGGTGCAGCCTCAACAGTGCTGAGTACAGGGGGACGATCACTTCCCTAATCTTGCTGGCCACACAATTTCTGATACAAGCCAGAATGCCATTGGCCTTCTTGGCCACCTGGACACACTGCCAGCTCATATTCAGCTGGCTGTTGACCAACATCCCCAGGTCCTTTTCCACTGGGCAGCTCTCCAGGCACTCTTCCCCAAGCCTATAGTTGCATGGGGTTGTTGTGACCCAAGTGCAGGACCCAGCACTTGGCCTTGCTCATACAATTGGCCTCAGCCCATTGATCAAGCCTGATTAGACATAATAGCTGTGGTATCCATACTTAGACAAGATCCAGAAAAACAGTGGTCAAGAAAAGCAAAAAGGCAAAGATATACTTATGATACATGTATTTCTGCACTGTAGACATGGAGAGTCTGAAATCATATTCCAAACCCAGTTAGCATGCATTTGACTATGACTGCTTTGCACATCCTGGTTCTTCAGCCAGCATGCTTTATCTTCATATCAAGTATATTACAGGAATCTTGAGGAGGATGCCATGTATCATCAGCTGGCCAGCAATTCACACAAGAAAGATGACATGGTAAAACTACACCAAAGTGTAGACATCTCCTTCTTGATCAAGTATATGGTGAAGGAATAGGTCTAAACTAAGGCTTGAACAACTGTAGCTCTTTTGCTGAAAACAAAAGCCATAACACATGAAGAGCCTGCAGAAGTCACCCCATCCTTCTCCTCTTTCCCCATAAGACAATTTTCACAGGCTGGTTTCTTATATCTTACAGACTCATGCAGGATCTTACTTGCACCATAGCACTTTAAGCAGATGACTGAGGACTGGTAAAAAGGACAACAAAGAAAAGAACAGAGTTAAAAGGCTTCGTGTGACTCACAACACATAATTAAAACTATTTCAGAGACACCCACCTCCTTCCACTAAAGAAAACTCCCCAACAATCCTCAAAAAAGCAAAACAAACAAAAAATGGCTACAGAAAAGCAAGACAATTGTGTGATTTTACAGATCTGCATCATTCAGGCACTGGCAGGGGCTGCAGGCAGCCCCAGTTAGGTAAAGAGAAAAGAGAGGGGGATCTTCTTGTGCAACTCCACCAGCCTGAAAGCACATGTGCTGTGGAGGTCATGCTACAGCTCTGCAGTGCGTACCCTTCTCAATAAATCCATACCTTCACATCAGCAAGGAATACAGACCCTTCTGTGATGGAAGGTGGATTTTTTTTTCCTGCTTTCTCTATTGCTTTTAAGGCCAGAAGAGACAAAAAGTTGTCTATAGCACTTGCAAGAATATTTCACCCAGTTATCCCTGTAGAGGGGCTATTATTTTGCTAATGCATTCATCCCATACTCCATTTCCAAATTAAAAAGAAACCTTTCTGCCTAAAGGCATGTTTGTTTGCTTGTTTTTGACCCCAGTTATGTGAGTTGATCTATTAGAAGATATAATTACCTTCCACAGGCAACGTGGAGTCACCTTACCTCCTATGTGAGAGTAACTTCAGGAACATTTTCCTGCCCTGTTAAAAGTAAGTCACTCCTTTCTTGCTTAGGTTTCCTTTATTACTCCCAGCCTTGCCAGTCCCATAACTTCTTCCTGTTTCTGATTCTGATTTCTGTGCAAGCCCCAAAGAAAGTTGCCAGTGTTAAGAACAAAGAAGAAACACATCAGAGTAGAATGAAGGAGACACAAAAAAGTCAACAAAACCCCAGAATAGAAAGCCAGCTCTTTTGCTGAATGTTTTCTTTTTGTACCCACGTGTACCATAGCTCCTAAATTGCCCATGCATCTCATCCTTCCTTGCACCTGTCTCAGCTTTCAAACCCAGCACTTCACGCAAAAGATATGCCTAACAGCATATTTGTAAGTGCTGGGAGATAAGGGGAAAAGCTGCCTCTGATGTCAGACTTGGAGGCAGGGTGTCTGCAGACTGTGTTTTCCCCTACAGAAACCATCCCCTGCTTGGCATGCACCACAGGCTTTGTCATCTTTACCACACACTCCCTACAACCGTCCTTGTAAAGCAGTTCAGACAGAGGGCAATGAGGCATTTCCAGGGGGAGAGAGAGGGATCATGTACATTATCTGTCTAAGGAAACAAATGGGCAGGATGTGGAATAGATCCCAAGAGAATCCTAATGAAGTCGGTATCAAACAAACCCTCCATATGCCGAAAGAATGTAACACTAAACTCCTTTCAAAATTAGAAATAGTGCAGTCCTTTTCTATTAATGCACAAGTAATAAGGCTACATCTTAGTATGGGTTCTGCTGGTTTTTGGTTTTTTCCCCCCACATTGCAATATTTGAAATACTTCATAAAAGTAACAAAAGTGGGGAAATTACATTCATGGTTTTCTGTTTCAAATATTTGTATGTTTTTACAAAAGTTGGGGGAGGAGTGCTGGGACGTACATATACATGCAAATAAACATCTGGGAACTGATCAAACCGTTGAATGCAGGAAAGTTTTGGCAATCAAAGAGTACACATGCAGATCTGGGCACAACGGAAGAGAAGAATATATCTTCCATAGGAGAAGAGGTGGGGGGAAGGCGAGCAGGCAGCCAGCAAGCAAAGGATAGAGTTGTGTTATTCAATGAGCAGTTTTGACTCCATGTCAAAGGGAAGGCTGCACGTCAGGTCAGACAGCAGGCCCAAGGAGAAAAACAAGAGCAACAAAAGCCAGAAAGGTATTCAGGCACTGGCTTATGGAAGAGGATTTCACTTCTCACTGCCACACCACGCAATACAGCATGACAGCCCCATATAACGCAACACAACTAGGGCAGAGAAGCCTTTCCTCTCTCACCCACTAAGTGCTGCTGTGGCCCCTACAGGCCACAGAACCCAAACCTTGTTTGTAAGAGCCCACAGCCCTCTCTCCACTTGTGTAAAGCAACTAAAAGCCATGAGAGGTGTACCTGCACTAGGTAGATCCATTGAGAGAAAGTCTTGGTTTGCAACTGCTGACATGGCTACCTGTTCAGAAAGCATTTTGCTTGTAGGCATCTGCTGCCTGCAGACTTGTGCAGCTGGAGAAGGAGGTAGCATTCAGTGGCAAACGAGCTAAGCATGAATGCATGTAGTCTGTGACAGGTGACTTCCATTGTGAGAACTGTGAGGTGCAGCCTGGGCCCGAGGCAAAGAGATGGATCAGAAGCATATTACAGAAGTCAGGACATCAGGCAGCAACAAGAAGCTGAGTCAGCACCTCATCAAGGAAGGCTCAGAACAGCTGGTGAGGGAGTCACCGTTTACCACAATTCAAAATTCCCCTGATAATCACCAAGAAAACAACATTCAGATTGCACCCCAAAGAGGTACCTAGCCATAGCTATCTTTCACCTCTGGAGACATACTCTTTGTAACCATCCTTGCTGAAATTAAAGAAACTGCATTCAAGACGCTTTGGATCTGTTGTGCTCTGGAGTATCATAATGTCAGTGCCTAATACCTGGAGGCTATCATCACACAAGATGTGAATTTTACCTGAATTTTCTTTTCCGTTTTTGCACCACCAAGACATAAAAAATTTGAGCAAACTATGAAAAGATTTCAAGGGAGTTTCTTCTGGCATACAGATGGTATATCTTTTGTCGAGGTGAGGTACATAAGGATCTCATCATTTGTGATAAAAAGCAGGTTCTTCTTGTCCATTTCCAAAGCACAGACTAGCTTCCAACAAAATTGAGCTACTTCTTCAAACAATGCAACACCCTTTCTCAATTAAACAAAGTGCATATTTCATGATAGCATCTGGCAGGTGCTGAATTACAAATGAGTGCCACATTTGGTTTTGCTAGAAACCTTGTTCATGCCATGAACTGAATTGTTTTGTCATCTTATTTGAAGACAAGGTGATTTCCTTGTCATGTTGCCCTTAGGACACTCAAAATACCACTTTTGCAGGGAAATCTTGGTTTATCCTCCTTTATCAACGGGAAAAAAAATCTCTATATATATATTTGTTCTAATCCATGCAATATCTAAAACTGATGCTGATAGATTTGGAAAGGCAAACAAAGGTCCATACCACATAGTACCTAAAAGGAGTCAATTATCCTATTGGATGTCTATTTTTTAAATTGTGATAAAAATTATCTTTCAGCTCAGCAGCATACTGCAAAACAGAAAATCCGACAGTGCAGGAACTTGCACACACTTCAGTGGGAAAGAGGAGGGCATTTTGGCAAGTTTTTGGTCCCAGTGTCAATTGATATTCAATGGAAATAGCTCTGATTGGGCCCTAATGAACCATCATTTTATTCTCTCACTTTCTATCATGACCATAAACTTTTTCCCCAGCTTTATTTGAGGCTGTTATGCTGATGGGCCACAAGGAATTCTGATCTAGCCAACTTTTAAGAATCAGAAAAAAATAGGTTTAGTAAAAGCATACGCAGTTTATCATTTAAATTAAAAACATGGACCTCTCTCCTCACTTGAAATCTGATTTTCTTCTTCCCACAGTACTCTTAGCAACACACCTTGCATGAGACCTCTAGCTAACATAAATTAACAAGGCTCTAGTGAAGACAGTACCTACCATCCAGAGATTCATCCCTGATGCCGTTTCATTTTCTCAGCACAGCCCCTTTAAGAATGACAGACTGATGCATGTTTGCCTCACCTTAATACATACTTTCGCACCAGGAGGGGGTTACTTATATCTTACTCCATCATTAACTTAGGCCCAATGGTTGAAAGGTTGGTGTATTACTGTCACACTTTCATGACAATGTGGGGCTTTGTGTTCATTGCACTGTGCTCTAAGCCTTTAATGCAGTGCATACCATAGGTCTGCACAAGGGGAAGCCACACTTGCCAGCTGATTCAGTTGGTACCCCCCAGGCTATGGAGTGCACCGGTCGCCAGGTAGGTCTCACACCATGGCAGTGGCCCTCTTGGCCTCAGCAGCAGGACAGGGCACCACTAACACTCCTTCAGGTGGTGGTACCCCATATGCATCTTCAGCAACAAGGACCACCATGAGTTTACTCTCAGCAAAGTCAATGTGTGGAAGTAAAGGACCTGCGATTAGACACTTACAACCATTTCTCCTAAGGGAGCTCCCAGCTGCAGGAGTGTGGTGCCTCTTCTCACATCAGTTGTCCTCACAGTCAGCTGTCTATCTGGGGTTCCCTGTCCCCTAGCAGTTTGCAAATCCTCATGCAGCAGGAAAGAGCAGCTAAGAGCTGTTTTGTGCCAGTGGTTACAGACACAAAGGAAATGCACAACTCCAGCAGAGTCATTATAACCCTTTCATTTGCCAAAGGTGCTCCAGCTGTGCAATGAACTACCAGTATGCAGAAAAAAGATTGCCTCTAGAAAGTACACAATGGCTGGAAACCCAAAACTTGAAAATATCTGTCTTGCAACATAGCATGATAGAAGTTCATTTGTGTTTTTGAAAAGGTTTTTTTAAAAGCTGAGGAGTCTGTTGGAAACCCCAGTAGATTAAAATGGAGCCTGTTTTTTCTACAAATGAAGCAGCACCTTTATCTAATTTGTGTTTCCTTTAGGAAGCCCTAAGACTGGAGATTGGAGAATCAAAAAAGCATCTACTTTATTTCTTTACTCTCCTGACTCTCAAAATAGTTTTCTTGCATTGTCCTACTTTCTTTGGGGCCTTTTTTTCTTGTGTGTTTCTGCAAACCTGTTATTAAGAGCCTGAATGACTGTTACATATGATGACAGGGATTATACAGATCAGAACTTGAGTCCACCAGAAATTTGAAATTTTACATTAATAACCTTAAACCCAGGAAATTTTTGAGCCTTGGGTGAATGTAAATAAAAGTCACTGAGTGTTTCAGCCCCTCCACTTTCTCCCACCATCCTCTAGAAAACAACCACACATGTGCTTATTCAGATTCCAGAAAACACTACTGTTCAAAATGATACCTATTTCTCACTAGAGAAGCCAAAAATTGAAAAATCTCTTTCACCAACTCCCTCATTGCTATACACGCTCTCTATCAGAAAAGAAATCTCCTTTATGAGACTTATTTGCTATCAAGAGGGACCTAGGCAAGCTCAAGAAGTGAGCCCATGTGAACCTCATGAGGTTCAACAAGTGCAAGGTCCTGCACCTGGGTCGTTGTAACCCCCCATATCAATACAGGCTGTGGGATGAAGGGATTGAGAGCAGCTCTGCAGAGAAGGACTTGGGGTACCAGTGGATGAAAAGCTGGACATGACCTGGCAGTGTGTGCTCACAGCCTAGAAAGCCAACCATATCCTGGGCTGCATCAACAGAAGTGTGGCCAGCAGGTCAAGGGAGGTGATTCTGCCCTTCTACTCCACTCTGGTGAGACCCCACCAGGAATACTGTGTCCAGTTTTGGTGTCCTCAGCACAGGAAAGACATGGACCTGTTGGAGCAAGTCCAGAGGAGGGCCACAAAAATGATCAGACAGCTGGAGCACCTCTCCTGTGAATACAGGCTGAGGGAGTTGGGGTTGTTCAGCCTCGAGAAGACAAGGTTCCAGGAGATCTTATTGTGGCCTTTCAGTACTTAAAGAGGGACTACAGGAAAAATGGGGACAAACTTTTTAGCAGGGCCTGTTGCAATATGAAAAGGGGTAATAGTTTTAAAACAAAAGAGGGTACGTTTAGACTAGATATAAGGAAGGCATTTTTTACAATATGGGTGGTGAAACACAGGCCCAGAGAGCCGGTAGATGCCCCATCCCTGAGGCATTCAAGGTCAGATTGGATGGGGGTCTGAGCAACCTGATCTAGTTGAAGATGTCCCTGCTCATTGCAGGAGTTTGGACTAGATGACCATTAAATGTCCCTTCCAACCCAAATTATTCTATTATTTATACCTGGAGTATGAGACTGGAATTCCAGAGTCAGGACTATACCAGTTATATGGTTACTGCTCTCCTGGTAACATTATGTCTTTTTAATCCCTTCCATGAATTACAGAATACACGCCTTGGATCTCAGCAACTCATGAATTACATATACAAATGTGGGAGTGAACTGAAATAACCTTTAGTCAATCTTTCATATGGACCCTTGGAGGATCTTTATTTAGTTTTGCAAACACACTGGTAACCACGGGCTAGTGAGATTTGGCTAAGTAACATGTTGCCAAGCAGCACCAAAAAGAAGGAAAAGAAATCATAGAATAGTTTCAGTTGAAAGGGACCTTCAAAGATCATCTAGTCCAAACCCCCTGCGATTAGACACTTACAACCATTTCTCCTAAGGGAGCTCCCAGCTGCAGGAGTGTGGTGCCTCTTCTCACATCAGTTGTCCTCACAGTCAGCTGTCTATCTGGGGTTCCCTGTCCCCTAGCAGTTTGCAAATCCTCATGCAGCAGGAAAGAGCAGCTAAGAGCTGTTTTGTGCCAGTGGTTACAGACACAAAGGAAATGCACAACTCCAGCAGAGTCATTATAACCCTTTCATTTGCCAAAGGTGCTCCAGCTGTGCAATGAACTACCAGTATGCAGAAAAAAGATTGCCTCTAGAAAGTACACAATGGCTGGAAACCCAAAACTTGAAAATATCTGTCTTGCAACATAGCATGATAGAAGTTCATTTGTGTTTTTGAAAAGGTTTTTTTAAAAGCTGAGGAGTCTGTTGGAAACCCCAGTAGATTAAAATGGAGCCTGTTTTTTCTACAAATGAAGCAGCACCTTTATCTAATTTGTGTTTCCTTTAGGAAGCCCTAAGACTGGAGATTGGAGAATCAAAAAAGCATCTACTTTATTTCTTTACTCTCCTGACTCTCAAAATAGTTTTCTTGCATTGTCCTACTTTCTTTGGGGCCTTTTTTTCTTGTGTGTTTCTGCAAACCTGTTATTAAGAGCCTGAATGACTGTTACATATGATGACAGGGATTATACAGATCAGAACTTGAGTCCACCAGAAATTTGAAATTTTACATTAATAACCTTAAACCCAGGAAATTTTTGAGCCTTGGGTGAATGTAAATAAAAGTCACTGAGTGTTTCAGCCCCTCCACTTTCTCCCACCATCCTCTAGAAAACAACCACACATGTGCTTATTCAGATTCCAGAAAACACTACTGTTCAAAATGATACCTATTTCTCACTAGAGAAGCCAAAAATTGAAAAATCTCTTTCACCAACTCCCTCATTGCTATACACGCTCTCTATCAGAAAAGAAATCTCCTTTATGAGACTTATTTGCTATCAAGAGGGACCTAGGCAAGCTCAAGAAGTGAGCCCATGTGAACCTCATGAGGTTCAACAAGTGCAAGGTCCTGCACCTGGGTCGTTGTAACCCCCCATATCAATACAGGCTGTGGGATGAAGGGATTGAGAGCAGCTCTGCAGAGAAGGACTTGGGGTACCAGTGGATGAAAAGCTGGACATGACCTGGCAGTGTGTGCTCACAGCCTAGAAAGCCAACCATATCCTGGGCTGCATCAACAGAAGTGTGGCCAGCAGGTCAAGGGAGGTGATTCTGCCCTTCTACTCCACTCTGGTGAGACCCCACCAGGAATACTGTGTCCAGTTTTGGTGTCCTCAGCACAGGAAAGACATGGACCTGTTGGAGCAAGTCCAGAGGAGGGCCACAAAAATGATCAGACAGCTGGAGCACCTCTCCTGTGAATACAGGCTGAGGGAGTTGGGGTTGTTCAGCCTCGAGAAGACAAGGTTCCAGGAGATCTTATTGTGGCCTTTCAGTACTTAAAGAGGGACTACAGGAAAAATGGGGACAAACTTTTTAGCAGGGCCTGTTGCAATATGAAAAGGGGTAATAGTTTTAAAACAAAAGAGGGAACATTTAGACTAGATATAAGGAAGGCATTTTTTACAATATGGGTGGTGAAACACAGGCCCAGAGAGCCGGTAGATGCCCCATCCCTGAGGCATTCAAGGTCAGATTGGATGGGGGTCTGAGCAACCTGATCTAGTTGAAGATGTCCCTGCTCATTGCAGGAGTTTGGACTAGATGACCATTAAATGTCCCTTCCAACCCAAATTATTCTATTATTTATACCTGGAGTATGAGACTGGAATTCCAGAGTCAGGACTATACCAGTTATATGGTTACTGCTCTCCTGGTAACATTATGTCTTTTTAATCCCTTCCATGAATTACAGAATACACGCCTTGGATCTCAGCAACTCATGAGTTACATATACAAATGTGGGAGTGAACTGAAATAACCTTTAGTCAATCTTTCATATGGACCCTTGGAGGATCTTTATTTAGTTTTGCAAACACACTGGTAACCACGGGCTAGTGAGATTTGGCTAAGTAACATGTTGCCAAGCAGCACCAAAAAGAAGGAAAAGAAATCATAGAATAGTTTCAGTTGAAAGGGACCTTCAAAGATCATCTAGTCCAAACCCCCTGCCATGGACAGGGACATGTCTCCAGGTTGCTCAAAGCCACCCTAACCTTGAACACTTCTAATGATGGGGCATCCACAACTTCTCTGGGTAACCTGTTCCACTGCCTCACCACCCCCACTGTAAAAAAAATTCTTCCTTATGTCCAGTATAAATCTACTCCCTTTTACTTTAGAACAATTGTGTCTTGTTACATTGATACAGACCTTGGTATAAAGTCTCTCTCCATCTTTCCTATAAGCCTCTCTATATATTGAAAGGCTGCAATAAAGTCTCATAGAGCCTTCTCTTCTCCAGGCTAAAAGTGAAAGATAGATCCAGTTTTGGCCTTGGGCAACTGTAGTCAACTTGGCATTGAACATGAAAGTTAGATTGGACTAGATGACCATTAAATGTCCCTTCCAACCCAAATTATTCTATTATTTATACCTGGAGTATGAGACTGGAATTCCAGAGTCAGGACTATACCAGTTATATGGTTACTGCTCTCCTGGTAACATTATGTCTTTTTAATCCCTTCCATGAATTACAGAATACACGCCTTGGATCTCAGCAACTCATGAGTTACATATACAAATGTGGGAGTGAACTGAAATAACCTTTAGTCAATCTTTCATATGGACCCTTGGAGGATCTTTATTTAGTTTTGCAAACACACTGGTAACCACGGGCTAGTGAGATTTGGCTAAGTAACATGTTGCCAAGCAGCACCAAAAAGAAGGAAAAGAAATCATAGAATAGTTTCAGTTGAAAGGGACCTTCAAAGATCATCTAGTCCAAACCCCCTGCCATGGACAGGGACATGTCTCCAGGTTGCTCAAAGCCACCCTAACCTTGAACACTTCTAATGATGGGGCATCCACAACTTCTCTGGGTAACCTGTTCCACTGCCTCACCACCCCCACTGTAAAAAAAATTCTTCCTTATGTCCAGTATAAATCTACTCCCTTTTACTTTAGAACAATTGTGTCTTGTTACATTGATACAGACCTTGGTATAAAGTCTCTCTCCATCTTTCCTATAAGCCTCTCTATATATTGAAAGGCTGCAATAAAGTCTCATAGAGCCTTCTCTTCTCCAGGCTAAAAGTGAAAGATAGATCCAGTTTTGGCCTTGGGCAACTGTAGTCAACTTGGCATTGAACATGAAAGTTAGAAACAGGAGCTCTGGTCTTTATTTACTTGCTCTTCTCTAAGTAGGAAATGTCTGCTTAAGGAACTGGGGGAAGGGAGAGTTTAACATATTCTTCATGAGCTCTGTGGAGTGCAGACAGAATCACAGTCATATCACCATATGTTAATGTATTTACTGAGTACTGCTTTTTAATAATTTTCTGTCGCAGCGAGAGAAAATCTCATTTGGCTGTGATTTGCATTGTGCCAGCATTAGATATTAGTCTGTGTTAGATCAAAATCAATGCTGTCACTGAAGTATCCATTCCTTTCATTACTCTAAATAGCATTTTGTCCTAATACATTGAGTCATTGCAGTACAAGCAATAAAAATCAGTAAATACTTCTGGTTTATTTCTGGGTATAAACAACCCTTAATTCATCCCCTCTTCACACAAGGGTAGGACCAAACAGAACAAATTTGGATAGGTTTTATTTAGCACAACTGATATATTTACCCTTGGAGCAAACAAAAGGGGCTATTTTGGGGAGAGAAAAGATGAACAGGACTAGGAGAGATGAAGAAGGCAGGATGGGATCATGCCCATTTGGTTATCCACCAAGGGAGAACAGGTCAACACATCTGAATGTTTTCATCAGGGATTAGGTGACAGGTGCCAGCAGATCCTGGACTGAATGGATTGAAAAAGCAGATGTGACAGAGGGAGTGGTATTGCCCCAGCTAGAACAAAAAGAGACTGATCTGTACTTCAGTGTCATCCAAGAGCACAAATTTTCTGCTTTAGATCATGCCTAATGTGCTGCACACACCACAGTTGTCTGGGCAGCCTCGATCACAAATTAGAATGACAAACACATCTGTTATCAATAAACTTCCAGGATTTTACAAAGTTCCCAGTCTTTGCTAAGGCAACTATCTTGTGTCCACTTAACAGATTGCAACCAGTCACGCACCCCTGGGGAAAGCAGATCATCAGACCAGAGTCTTCCCTGTGGATCAAAGAGGAGCAGATGTGCCCTCATTGGGCCAAGAATACTGAATGAGTGACTCACAGATCAAAGGCTGCTCAGTGCTTAATAGTCACATTAGTGCCTTCTCATATCAGAGGTAACCCAGAAAACCTCAACTCTCTGACTGATTAGCCTGCTCGTCCCAGAAAATGTCTTCCTTCAGTCCCTTGCTCCCTACTGGTTAGTTTAGTCTTGATGTAGGGCACAACAGCTGGCAGTTCCTGGATGGAAGACAGTGTTCCAGGCGGTGCTCCGTCTCATATAGACCCTGGCTATTTCTCAAAACTATGGTACAATATGCCACTTCTCACGTGAAAAGATAAAACAGCTTGATGATAGTAACAGCTTGATTAATTACAAGATAGGGAAGGCATAGGAAAAGTAAAGCTGTGGAAACATTTTGCACTTCTCTCAATCAAGCGCGCTCCTCCTCACTTCTCAGAATTCTCATTAGACTCCCAGAGTCCAGGCTACTTCACCATTGATGTGTGAAACTTCAGTGCTTTCTACACAGTTTGCACAAAATCTTTATACTACCCTGTATTTCCTATGGAGGCTTCAGGGTCCAAGTAAATGGGTCCAAGTAAATGAGGAGATTCAGAGGAAAGTCCTACAGCCCATCAGGTCCCTAGATCTTACATTGTTTCCACAAATAGCTTGATGAGGGAGCAGGGACCAGGCACCCCAGGAAGTCAAACCTGTTGGAATTGTTCTGACAAAAAATTGTCTTGAAGACCTTTTTTCTTTGAAATGCATAATGCTTAGAAAGGTGGGTCCAGTTTCAGGAAAAACAGCACTGGGAAGGCTTTGAACTGGGCCGTCAGGTCAGAGGGACTGCAGAAGGGAAGACAGGTTGAAAAATCTGATCCTGCCAAGACAAAAAAGGATGTTTTCCACAGATCCATTTTACAAAAAATATTCTTAAGGATTTGGTTTTCCTTCAGGGCAGAAGAAAAACTTCACAACCTCATAAGCTGTCACAAAAACTGCAGAAGCTGTCATGAAACAGAAATTATTCCCTGGCCAGCTTTACCTGCAAGTCTTTAAACAGCCATAGGTTGAAGTTTAGGTTTGCAAAGGTGCACAAAAGTACGCATCTTGCACATTGAGATTTCATACAATATATCCAATACATCTAGATCTAGACTACTTCTCTTGGGGAAATCTGAAATGAAAGCAGTGTCTGGGAAAGCCAAATGATTGTTGGAGTCTTTCTGACCCACCATGGAAGAGTGCTTAACCCATAACTAATTAGAGCAAGGCACATAACTCCTACTTCAACTGTAGTGAATTCCATGTGCAGCGGTGGATTGCAGGACTGTGTTCCTGCGATCAGGAAAAGCAACACATTTAGTGATTCATGTGTTGGCAGGTGGCAGATGAACAGTTACAAGCCCTACTAATACTATAGTCATGATCAGGAAATCATTTCCATGTTGGGAGGACAGACACAGAGATGAAAGAAAAGCTTCAACCATTTCAGTATTAAAACTTTTTTTTTTTTTTTTAAATTCTTGAGCTCTTGGAGGTTATTTGGGGTGTTTTGCCTTGTTTATTAAACCTTGTCTATTGTACCTAATTTACAGGCTTCCAAAGACAGCAGGTATAACTTCAGTTGTTCAGGCAATTACTGGCAAGGGACAATCAAAATGAAGAAATGTGCATTTGACTTCAGATATCAGTTGATTCAGGTACTTTTGGTTTCCATGGAATGTGTGGCTTCTGGCTTTGTTAAACCTGTTAATTTTCAGCTTTGAAAGCAATCAGCTTATTTTAAATGTGTATGTTGATAGCAGTCCTAAGTGAATTACACCTGCCTGCCAAGTTCCAATGCATCGTGAAATATACTACAAAGGCAGCTTCCTGGATTTTGTAGGCAACTGGGTAGCAAAACCAAGATATGATTAAAAGCATTTAATCTCACTTTTGTAGATTAGGAATTTGAAAGTCCTGTTACCGTGTTTTTATAATGAGTTTATGCTAAAATTTAAGGATACATTTTGGCAGTGGCTGGATACCTATTAAGCACTTCTTATTTCAGATGCAAGCCAGCCATGCTTAGGACCAAAACTTTATGAAGCATCTCTACTAATTTCACAATCATCCACCTAATGCATGTTACAGAATGAATGGAAAGTAAAGTCTAGTTGGGGACATCAGGCAGGGATATATTCAGGTTTCTATGACTCAGTCCAGGCTGGGAGCCTGAGCAGGCAGTGAAAGCAGGCAAAATACTCCTGAAAAGTTATTTTCACTGTACTCCCTATGGGTATTTGAACACTATGGGTGTTTTCACCTTCTGGAATCATGCATTATATGAGAATCTCAATACAAAAGGCGAGTTTCTTCTCTGTCATGATTGCAGAGGTAACCTAAAGGTTCAAAAACCTAAATGTAATGGCTTTTTCCTTTTAAACTTAATCAAAGCGGAAAATGATGTTGGTGTTTGTCCAGTATTCAGAACAGAGTGGACTTTATTGTTTGCTAGATCATTACCTGAAGGGAAAAAAATGAACAAACAGTTCTCTGCAGTAACAGAGAAAATAAACTTAATTTCTTCTGTCTTTCTGATTTATATCCCTCTATGTTTCCATTTTTTTATATGCTAGGAAAGAATCCATTGTTTAGATGCTTTGATAAAATTCTGCAACCAAAAGTTAATATTGTTTGAATTAAGCTTCGAATTCACTTGTTAGATTTCACCTGCAATATTCAGCCCATAGTTTGGGTAGGTAAGCAGTGCAGATGTGAATGCAGGTCTACAGAACATATTTGGGTTCTACTGTTCACAAAGCTAATGCACAGAACCCTTCATTTGGTCCTGTAGAACTTGTAACAAAAATCTTTGATGTTATTTATTCAACACATTATATCTTCCCAAGATTAGAAAGCACAGAAATGCAGCAAAGTATGACTGAGCACTGAATAATCCACTTGAAAGTGAGTTGTACAAGCTTTTCTTAATCACTGGTTGCCACCAGTTAATGGATGGTTTGTTGTTCCTTTTAATAGCCTGTAAGCATTAGCTTCTGGTATCATTTTAGTAAGTGAGGGTTTTTTCTAAACAGCATCCTGAAGTGAAAGTATGTTAAGAGAAAGGGAAATAATTCTTTAAATAAAAAGACTCAGCAGACACTTCTCAGAAAGGCCTTCACTAAGTGTCAAGTGACTTTAATATCCCTGCCAGAAAAGCTGTACTGGGTGAGCTGTACTAGCCCTCCACAGCTGTGAGAGAGCATTCTCAAAACCCTTCCTAGAGGATGAGACCTCATCCTTCATAACAAAATGGCAAACACAACAAGAGGAAGGCTAACCCTGCAGTAGCATGAGCATCTTGCAATAACCCTGTTCTCTCAGAACAATGCCAATGCTCGGAAGCAAAGCTTTTTAACAAAAATCCCTCTTTGCCTTTCTCCTTCTGACTTCTCACAGGCATATCCATGCCAACAGACTACCTTTCAGGCAGCTCCAAGGCCAGAGACAGATTAGCCCCGTTGGAGACCTGTGCTCCCTTGCACCCTCAGGGGATGCTCAGGCACAGAGTGCCACGCAGCTGGAGAGGTGTGGGTGTAAGGCAACATTTCCATCAGCAGGAGGTGGCCTCCCTGGGCTAGGAGTTCAGGCACAGCACTGAACTAGTATGCCAACAGCTCACTCAGGAGCCTGGCTGGTGTCCCCATGCAGCAGGGCACTGCCACTGCACTGCATGAGTGTACAAGCTCGGGGCTCTCAGCTGCTCTGACAGCCCCAGTGACAAATTCAGAGTTTCCATGTGTTCTCCAACCCATCCAACCAGGGAATGCCAGCAATGTCATGGGATTTATGTGACTAGTCCCAGCTGAAGAATTGAACCCAGATTTCAAATGCAACATATTGAATATTTGCAGTAAACTCTCTAGGTCCAGTTCATCGAGGCAAAGTGGAAAGGGAAGAAAGTACCAGAAATTTTTATCAAATGCTTTCCAGCATGAATGCCAAGAAATCATGGGATGTTTGTGAGTAGAAAATGAGGGAAAAATCATCAAATTCGGCTCTAGAAATTATCATCTGCTCTCTTTCTGACATAGTTTTGGAAGAACTCTAACTCCTTCCTGAATAAAAAGCATCTCATATGACATACCATCTCTTGCTCCACTGCATATATTTTCCACTTGGGGCTTTCCTTATCAGCTGTAAGAAGATCCACAAGCAGGCAAAGAGCCCCAAAAAGCTCCAACATAATAATTTTATTCCGAAAACTAGAAAAGAAACATTGAAAACATGGATTACAGGTCGGGGTTTATCACAGATAGGGTTCCGGGGCTTTTCTACCATCCAGCCACTAGAGAAGACAGGAGACACTCAGCCAGAGCAGTACGTGAATAAACAAGCAGAAAGCAATAGGCCATGTGTATAATCCATTCTAATGAAACTGTTTATATGAGAGCCCTTGGAAGGACAGAGTAGAAAACAGGGAGACCAAACAAAAATACTCTACCTGAAATGTAAGTACCTGCACACAACCTTCAGACTGTCCTTCTCAGTGATGCAGTTTTAACTTTCAAATGTTCAGGCCAGGGAGCGTAAAGACTCTTGGTTTAAAATAAGATAAATTAAATTAAAAAAGGGGGCCTGCCCTGCTGTTCTGCAGACAGAATCCTCCTGGGAGCAGAGTGTGATAATTAAATTCACACTAAAGCTCAATTTTCTAGGTGGAAGAAGCTCTGCATTTTCCTCAGACAAGAGAAACTGTAATTGGGCTGCCTCCTTCTCCAGGTACTTCTCTCCAATTCAAGCAATGAAAGAAATGAATACAAAATGGTAGGATGATGTTTTAGTTTAACAACAAAACCATACATTTATTCCCAAAAATAATCTTACCATTGCCATGAAAATTGCAGCTCACATTCTGTCTTCTGCAGTGAATGTGTTTGCAGCCATACAAAACTAACTAGGTCTGGCAGTGCTGGAAGTTGTAACAGAAGAGCACTGGATGTGCTTGAAAACACTAAATTTTAAGAAAAATTCTGGAAAAAAGTAGTAATATGAAATTGAAGTATAAATAGTCATAGTTAATAAAACTGTAGCAATGTGAAAACATTTAACTCCTTAATTTCCCAATAGGAAAGTTTTTATTTCTTTAGGGTCACCTGAGACAAAGCTCAAAAAATGTAAAATGCTATCTGAGAGGGAGGAAACATCAGAGATATAAGAAAAAATCAGTAACTCTTGACTGAACCTTCAGTTTAGGGTGAAAATTTTCAGATCACAAGATGTCCTCTTTTGCCCCCAAAAACGCTGCTCTTGACAGATGCCACTCTTCCCAGACAATGTCCCAGTAGCAGCTACACAGCCAAGTGCAATTTTTAATGTGCTCTCTGTCCAAAGACAAAGCAGCTGAACTCTTACCCTCCGCGTGGCATAAGACACGTGTTTCCCTTCTTAGCAGCTTCTTTGAAGACAGTTATTTGAGTTTTCCTAAATCCCCTCTTTCTATACAGTAAGCTTCACAACTGCAAAATATGTCACAAGCTCTCCATTGCATTGAACAGTTTACTACAGAATGCAATCTCAACAAACTCAAAAATCCATGTGTTTCAGCTCTCCACTTCTTCAGTGAGATTTTCAGGTTTTTGATTCCTGGCAGTTTTGCTTTCAGATCTCTTCTTCTCCCCTGGTACCCACCCCAGTCTGCAAGGGACCATTGCACATCCGCTTGAGTACAACATCCTGTTTAACTTCAGTCCAAAGAGCATCCTTACTACTGGAGTTTTTGCAGGGAGAGCTCAATCTAAAAAATATTATTTAGGGTGAAAAAGAAGAAGACAGAGTTTGTATGAGGGAAGGGATAATTTTTTTAGGTTTTTTTACTGAAAAGAATAGCTTAGAAGAGCACAACTGGTAGGAGGTGACTAGATTTATAGTGTGTGTGAACACTAGGCTAGTGCTCTACATAAAGCTGCCAACTGCCTCATCTGAAATGCTGTAACAGGCTGACAGATTCCACAATAGAAAGAAGAGGTAATATTGATAGTCTTAACAACTACCTTGGCATGAATAATTATTTTAATACTAGGTACTGAATGCTGAAAGACACTGTTTAGACAGAACCTGGATAGTAAACTGTATTTGAAAAGGCAGACCAACATCTCCATTGTGGCTTCCCTGATTTCTCATTGGCTGTTACTCATTTTTCCTCCATGCTTAACACTGTCTACAACCCAGAGATTTAAGACTCCTTTAAAGCTCTGCTTTTCTACCCACAAGTATGAAGCTCAATAGTTATTGGATTATTTAGCATATTTGAGAAGAGTTTAACATCTGATGACTTGAAGTGTTCAGGGTACTAGTACTGATAAATTATATTAGCCTGACTGACACCTTAACAACTTTTAAAACATGTGAGCACAGTGCACAATTCAAAAAAGACTATGAGAACACAAGACATTAAGCCGGTATTAATTTCCACCATTTTTGTAAGCAAAATCTGTGTTACAAAGCTCTGAAAAACAGAAAGAGCTATAAAAATGCAAAGAAAAATGACAAGGAGAAAAGAAAACAGAACATCCAAATTGGCTTTTACATTCAGGTCCATCCCAGTCCAACTTGGAAGTCAATTGTATTCCTCTTGTATTTTAGAGAGAAAAGCTATTGACACTGAAAAGCCTAGAGAAAAGAAATAAAAAACAAATCCAGACACACAACCTGTCTGTCGTCTTTGCTGCTTTATTCCATTGCAACTAACATATTAGTATCTCCCACATTAGTTAAACTCTACTTATGGTTTTCCCTTCTTTGAATCCCTTCATTTATAACAACAGATTCTCTCCATTTTCAGAGCATCTCACTTTTCCATTCCAAAGAGTTACTATATATCCAGCACTTCATACAGAGCAGAAACTATGAAGTGTTAGCAAATGCTAATAATATCCCTTGTCAACAGAGTGATCATCACATTTCTTTCATACTGATTTTTACAAGGGTCAGGAGAGAAATGAAGTGCTTTCAATACTTCTAATATTCCTTTCCATAGAAGTTTCCTTAGAATTTGCAACTAGCAGGAAGTCTGATTGTCCTTATCAAAGTGGATCTATTAAAGCTAAATATTAGCATGTTCATTAAAATTAGTGAATAGGCTTCTTTTATACAATTTTTTTAAAAATTTATCAGGATTTCACAAATCCCAAGCTGGAAGATGCACTCCAACAGCCCAATTCTGCAAAACCTTTCACACGGGAGCAAACATTACTCAAACTGGTTCCTGCTGGAGCACCACTGCATTAGGAAATTGAAACCCTGGAGTACCAGGACACAGTGATGGTCTTAGGGGAGTCAGTAATGGGATCTTTTTACTTCTCTCGATAGTGGGAATAAGATGTTGTAAATTTTCATTCTCCTTAGAATATTAGAACAATTACATCAACAGAAGGCTATCCTTCCTCAATTGCTTTTCCCTCTGGTTTTGCACCATGAAACTAATTGGAAGTTTCTTAACAGACTTTGAAGAGAGACAACGAGCAGGAAATAGAGACATGGATGCTTCTGAGTCTGCATAACAGCAGTGAAGGGGTTCTATGGGGGACATGTGTTACAAATGTCTGAGAGTACAAACAGCCTTTCATATCCAGGTATGGGAATACTTGCAGCCAAACCCCAGCTCAGTGCAGGAGTTTCTTACTTGACACCCAGCTTCCTATTAGGCTAAAGCTGTCAACGACAGGGAAGGCTAAACCCACATCTTAACTCCCATCAGACCTCTCCTTCAAAGCCTGCCAGCTCCAGGAGGGCTGAAGTACATCAGGAATCAGCAAGCCCTTGACAATGAAAATAAGCAGATTTGCCAGTAATCCCACAAAGCATATATATATAAGCAAGGCACCCACATCATCTTCCTTTATTAAAGCCGAAGGGCAGCGAGGTTTCAGCTGCTGACTGTACTAGAGGACCACACAAAACAAGTCTTAGGTCCCTTTCCTTCTCTATTGCCTTCATTTGTAAACAAGCTAACTGGATACAGGAAAGTTACTCTCACTATTTAATAACAAATTTGCATGTAATTTCCTTCTTTTGTTTTCCTTATCCAAGCTATAAAACACTTCTAGGCTAAGGCCTACAAAAATGAAGACTCATCACCCTGTAAGCAGGCTGGGCTGCACCACCAGTGGGAAGAGCTGTGTGAGCTGCCTTTCCCCTGTCCCCCCATCTGTATGTGTGTCTCTGAACAGATTCATAAGGAGAAACAGATAAACCCAAGATCCCTTCACCAAGATGGATAGTTTTTCCTACTTACCATTCTGCCGTTGTGGATTATGGGTAGATCTTCCTTTTCTGCATCTAGGTACTAATGGAAAACTGTCCCCCTTGAGTCCCCTCACTACGCAAACTCCCTGTGTGCATTACTCCTGTGGGCAAGCAGCTGATAAAGCAGCTTCCCACACCCACTCCCTGGCAACCTTCTCTGCTCTGTGCATGCACTGCTTGAAGTTAGCAGGCACCGAGAGCCCAGGAGTCCTCACCAGCACCCAGATGTCCCCACGGCAGGCAGCTTGGCAGAGCCTCACTCATCAGAAATTATCTGTCCCAGAGTTTACTGCATCACAGAGACAGATTTTACATTCTTTCTCCTCTGCAGTTGCATCTTGCAAAGGGGAAGAAAAAAGAAATTATCTCCCAAACCAGGAGTGTTACAGCTCAGAGCTGGCTACCTCTTTCTGACAATTGCTGGCTCCCAGTTGCCAAACCCCACCACATTACTGCGGTGTATCTTCTCTGTAGCCCCCTGTGAAAGTACCAAGCCCACTTCAGCAACAGCCACTTGGACAAAAGCATGTAGCTGCCGGGAGTAAAAAGTCTCCAGGGCAGGTTCATCCTGTGCTTTTGGATCTGACAGGAACTTGAGCACTTAGTCAAGTAAAACAGGATTTGACACCTATACTGGGTCTAGTCTGAAGTGCCTCACTAGGTCAGAGATCCTATGCCATATAACTGCCAGTCCCCTACTTTATCCACTGGCCCTGTCTTTTTGTAGGAAAATAGAGTGTGGGTGTCCCCTCCTATGGATACAGGTTTGTTCCCCAGCTCAAAGTCATTTGACCAGAGGCCAACAGTTTAATTTTATTTTAAGTAGGAAGAGAACGGAACAGAAGGACTGAAAACAGTGACAGCTTTATGAGGAGGTGGAGGAGAACAAATGCTGGGAGTCTTTTTAATCAAAAGGTCAAAAAGGTCTTTTAAAATTCTGAATCTGATGCACAACAGAGTACGGCCCCTGAAATTTCACGCTGACTAAGCTATGCCTTCTCTTAGAGGAGATACCGGGCCACCCATATTTGCATTAATTTTCCTAGGATAACACCGCAGAAGATTAAACGTGTTCAGTCTGCTAGTAACTGCCAAAGAGAGGGAGCGTTTTGTGAACAGCACTGAGCACTGCTTTTCCCCTGCCAATGTGGAGATCACATAATACATTGCTGCCTCCTACAAACATACTTACCAATGTGCCCAGCTGCATTTTTTAGCTCCCATTAATTTTGCCTGGACCCAATAATATCAGCACACTTAAACAGTACTGAGAGGATGAGCAGGGTGAGCGTGGAAACACTGTTCCTTATTGATTTGAAGAGAGGCTTTACCAGACACAAGGCATACTAATGCTAAATATAAAAAACAAATAACCAAGGTAATTGCAAGAAAAGGAAGGTGAAAGCAAGCAAGTCAGGCAATTTGTTAAAACTGATTACAGGTGAAAAGCGAGAGGCTGCTCATTTAGCCACAGCATTCCTGCAACAGGAACTTGTACTTAATTTACATGTGAATAGTATTACGGTCTGATTGCCTATGCTCAGGTCAGCCATGAAATGCTGAAATCAGTTGTAACTAACAGACATATATCACAGTCAGCTGTTATTAATGGCTTGCCAGATGTTGCTAGCAGAGCTTGCTCTGTATAAGAAGACAGTGATAATAAATACATTAACACGGCGAAGGTGTAGTGGCTGTCATGTTCTGCATGGGAGGCAGTCCTGTGGCAGTTCAGGGCATCAGCTCCTTGTACAGATCAGAGCTTAAACTGGAGATTAACTTAGAAATGGGGTTGCGGTTTCTTTGGTACCTGCACAAGTAGCACCCAGTGTGGGTCGTTGTATGTTTCCTTACTCTTTCTGAAGGTCCATAAGTGACATTCTCTCTATTTTAGGGGTGATGACTGTGTCCCTGGAAGGCTTAGATGACTGTGCAGCAGGAAGTCTCTCTATTCCCCAACCCCATTTACCAACCCTCAAATAAGCTTTTCTAGGACCCTCAGATAAAGCTCTCTTTAGGGTCCCTATGCCTAGAGTAAAATGAGAAATGTGAGGAGACCGGTACCTCCTATTATGTAACAGTCCACAGAAAGTACTTACGTCATTACCTTTTTTATTCCAACATTAGCAGGGGTGTCAAGAGAGTGAATGTCTCATTGCATTATTATAACCCCCTTATCCAGGCTGCCTTCCCAGTGTTGCGTATGGGAGCAGGTAAATCTTACTCGCTACCTCTGCCACCCTCCTCCACCAAGAGAGAGGCACTCTGTGATGAGAGAAAGCACTGCTTTTTCCACTTCATTTTCGTGCTGCTGATCATTTCAGGTTCCTCCGGGAATGCTGATTTACAAACTCACTGCTCTCTTGGGCTTCAGAGGAAAACAGTAGTTTGGGGGCTATCTCCAGCAGCCAAACGCATCAGGCAGAGGGAAATGCTTGCTCTGCTACTGCTCCCTGTTGCCTGCTTGAGGAAGCGTCAGGTAAAAATGTCTCCAATGCAGTTTCATGTACTGGCCTTCCAGAATGAAATACCAGTAGCACAAGCTGGAGGAGGATTAACAGCCCCAAAATAAAGGGTTTAGTCACCATTTCAGAGCTCAATATCGGATGGAAAAAAAAATATATGTGTTTATATACAGATAAGAAAGAGATTCCTGTGCATCTCCCCCACTCTTCCTGAACACATATACTTTGTTTTGCATTCCACATGTCTCAGGTCCTCATTATTCGTTTCATTCATGACTCCCACATAGTCAGTGTAGATGGAAATAAATATGCATTTGTTAATACAAATAAAGTCTGTATTGGAATATATGGAAGGTGTGAAAGTCAGAGATTAGCTCAAAATCATAATCCAGTCCTTATAAAGATTGTAATAATAATGATAAAACTTCCCTAAGTGACAAGGCTAGAGCAAACCAGCAGATTCTCTGCTTTCTATTGAAGGGTTGAGTCTTGGTAACTCTCAGCCACACTGACCCTTCCACAATTAATAACACAAAGGACTTCTCTTCTAAAGTTTGTCTTTTAGCATTGTCCTAGATGTCGCTGAAAGTTACATGGAGACATAGGCTATGAAGTATTTTAATGGCAAGTAGCTTATTTAGCTTTAAGTATTTTAGCTTAAGATCTGTACATTTGGGTCAAACTAGGTAAATATTTTTCAACTAATTTTTTTTTTTTTTAGTTTTTCCTAAGGAGGAAAATATAGCTACAGAAAGTACAGAATGTACAGAAACCGGACTAAATTTGTGGGTTAGTTTAATAAGGAAATGCAGGTGGCATTCCCAAGAGAGTTAGTAAGAGTGAAGACCTTTCTTACCTCTTCTTCACACTTCCTCACTCCCAACACCCATGGTAAACATCAGGCACAAAGGACAGCCCAAGTTCAAATCCTATCTTTGCCCTACTGAAAAGCAAATCCAAGGCTCTTCACCCCAGATAATGGCTAAGTCTGTGCAGCATAAAATGAGGAACATTTTTTATGAATGGCACCTGCTTTTGCTCCTCCCTGCCTTATGACTCTATCATTTTTCTGAACACTGAGTTATAAATCCAAACTATTATTATTTATAGGCAGGCAGAATAATTTGTTGGATCCTATTTTTAATTGCCAGATATTCTGAAAAAAAATCCCACCCAAAACAATCTGAGGACATTTTTCATTTTTCTGTTCAACCACCAATCTGAAAGCCAGTTGTTTACAAAAACATACTGTGAAGGCAAATGAGGATGTCTTTTCAAAGTCTGAAAAGAACTGATCACATTGCTTCTGCATACTAGCCATTAAAAGAAAGAACTGCTTTGAAAATTTGATTTTTGCCAAGAAGTTCTTTGTGTCCATCTAGTTCATTTCTGGCTAATTACCACCTTTGCAGACAATCTACATGGTTAGATCTCCTTGGAAACTAGCAAGGCTAGGAAAAAAATAGGTCTAAGACTCTATATTTGAACTCAGAAATCATTTTATGGCAGTGAAGTAAGGCCCAATCACCTCTGATATCAACTGATCACAGTATTTACATGAACAACAAAGTCATCTTACCATGATAGAGATAGAATATCTTTCTTAGCATCCACCCGCTTTTTGTGACATCACCCCACCCCCCATTAACCTCAGAGGATATGTTAATGAATTGAAAAAGAGAAACAGGTATATTATACAGCTGGGAGAATATAAGAATAAAAGCACTCTACCATACCATGATGGAGTGAACATGTAAGCCTGGCAGTCCATTACCCACCTACTCCCCTGTAGCCCCGCTTCCTGCATTAGCTCTGTTGGACGGAGCATCCTTGCCCATCCTTTCACTGTGTATTCAAAGACCTCTTGTCTATGGGCTTGCCAAACCACTTTTGAACTTCCTAATATTGTCCAACTGCAGTCTCCCAGGGGCAGCAGGCTTCTGAAGCTACTACTTGCTGTTAAAGGAATGCTTTCTTGTAACTGTTTTAAAACCAATCTCCTACTAGTTGTGTGAGATGCATAGTATCATGGGATTCTCCATTTTCCATCCCCATGCCACCACTCTTGACCTTCATCCTTTGGACATCCCTGGACATCCAGGCTTTTCTTATCATCTGAGTCGCACATACTGGAACCGCTCCACCCTTTTGGCTGCCCATCTCCTTTACCTTCTCCAGTTCTTCCATGGCCTCCGGAGGCCCAGGGACCATGAGCACACACACTACAATATGATGTTACCTGTTTTTAGAAGGTGGTTTCTGGCCCTGAGAACAAATGAAACCATGACTATCTTTTTTTTTTTTTTTTGGAAGCCAAGCAGCCCTTGAGCCTCAGGTCTCAGATGGGAAATATGGGATACTAACATTCATCTTGGCCATCCATGGGATGCCAGGGGAGCTGGGCAGGTACTCTAAACTCATAGTTGGTACATCCAAGTCCCAAGGCCTCCAGCAGCAGCTGAGACCACAGATGAGAGTTAAGGAGTTGAGTAAGACTTCAGGCAAGTCACTGAAGGGAATTGTCAAACTCTTTTTCCTTGTCGCATCACAATTCATCCCATCACCATTTGTCTTGGATGCAGAGAAGGAAGCTACAGCTCAAGCATAAAGGGCGTTTTGCCACCAGAATTGAAAGGTCTGAGACAAAGGTACTCTCTGTAACACAACAAATGAATCTCACTCTATGCACAAACCCAGACAAGTCTGAATATTGCAAACTCTTTCTTTCCCATCACCCTCCCATATACAAATCTGGTCCCTTATCTCTGTTACTGTAGCGCCTCCTTCCTTCTTTCTCTACCCCGTTTCCAGCACTTTCTGTTTCTGCCTGCTTAAACATGGCCATGCCAGTGCCAGGTATATCACTCTGCCTGCCTACCACCCCCCCACGCATCTCTAACATCCCAGGTTCCTCATTTCTTACCCACACACCCATGCCCTCTAATGTTCCCATGTCGACACGCACACTAGGAGAGCACAAACAGACCTCTAGGAAAGGTCCTTTAAAGTTTTAGTAATTTCATTAAAAATGAATCCATGTGTATTTCTGTCTCTTTACATGCTCTGATATGAAAGTCCTCTTTTGCAACTGCTGTCCCTAGCAACTGGTCGTATCCTTTAGACATCCTTTATACCAGCCAGGTGGGGTCCCTTGATGCTTGAGCTGTTGGGGGGACTCAGGCACCAGGGCAGGCAGCTGAAATCCTACATAATTCCTGGCAAAACATTACCCTTCTGCTGCTGGTCTCAGCCTCACAAATGGTCGTTGTGTTAAACAGAAAAAAACCAGAAACCTACCCAATACATAAGCTAATTTGTTTGCAAATGTTCCACTCATTTCATGCACGGAAAGCCACTCTGAAGCAGCCAAGCTCTATTTTTACCATCTCGGTTTTCCATTTAATTTTGCTTTTGGATGCACAAGAAGTGTGTTCTTGTTACCAGTCTATTCATTTATCAAAAGCTCTCCTCCATGGGCTCAATACTTTTGTTTACTGCATAGAAACTGTTTTCTCTTTAAAAGGCCAGCTCCTTTATCAACGAGTTCTTTAAGTGCATCCAACTACATGTACCTGTCTAAAAAATACATAGAATTCTCATTTTATTCCAGCATATTTATTGTTTCACATAGTAGCTCTAACAAGGGTATTCTGGTATTTCTGATGTCTATTAGCAGCTGCCTGAAAGATAGCTCATACATTTCAGAGGTAGATCATCTTCCTACAAATCAGGAGATATGTGAAATGCAGAAATACTCTTTTCTCTCAAGACATCTAAAGGCTATGAAAGCTTTGAATTATTTGTGCTCATGCTGAGCTTTGCTAGCTCCAATAAGGTATATGGGCTTTGCTAGCTGAAGACTAATGTACCATCTAAAATGTCAATTATTTAAAAAACATAATACCAGTTCAGCCTGTTTTGGTAAGATCCATACAACTTGTAGAAAGAAAATTTAAATCCACACTAGTATTTTATTTTTTGTGTTTAATTCTACATTCAGCCACCCAGAATCAAATGCCATCAAGACTCCTTAACAGATTTGCAGAAACTGGATGTTGCAGTCTAGCCAACTGGGATAACATGAGAGCCCAGCACTGCCATCTCTTTCTACTCTTTCAGAAAGGTTCCAGTTACTTGTCAAAGTTCCTTATTTTTAGAGAGGAAACTGTTGATCTAGTGGCTCGTGCATAGGACAATCCTGGTGAATGATGGGTTATTTTCAGTCAGACTAGGAAAAACTATAGAAACATCAAAGAGCAAATCAAAAAGACTTTTATGTGCTTTTTGACAAAGTATGTAAAAACAAACAGAAAATCCCTTCCTCACCCAAAACAGACAGTACAAAATCTTTCATATAATCCCTCCATTTTAAGGTCACTTAATACTTTTGAACAACTGTGTTTCCTAAATCTACGTAAAATTCTACTGTGAAAAAGAAGGGAAAATTTGAATTCTGAAACTGTTGCTAAAAGCTCCTAGATTTCAGTATTTCACAGACAAAATATCACATTTTTAAGAGTTTGAAATTAATGTTGTCTTTTCCTTCATAAAATATTTTGGAAAATCCTGTTGGTCAAATTGAATCCAATTTACAAAAGGTTTTAGTGCTTACAATTCTTTTTTGCTTCTGTTACGGTTTGAGAAAACCAATAAAAATCTATTGTCATTTAGACAATTATTCTATCACCCAATTACACCTCCCCACCTGGAAAGGGGAATTGGGGAACAGAAAGAAACACAGGGGCTGAAATATAAATAGATTTAATAGACTAAGACTAAATAATTAACAATAATACTAAAGAACCAGTATTAATCCTGATACTGATATAAGATATACAAGAATTATACTCAGCCAATTCTATCAGTAGGAAGCTGTGCACTCCCAGCAATGGACATCAAATGCCGGAAATATTTTCACAAATTCAGACACTTCTAAAAGTGGAATTTTCCCCAGCATTAGAAGAAAAGTTAGTCCTGTGTCTCTCAACCCAGGACAGCTACCTATTTTCCTACAGAAAAGCATAATAGCAATTATAGCAATTTCACAGTAACTCCTTTGATTATTTTTTTCAAACAAATTTATAGATCTATTTATCTTATTATGTAGCATAAGTGAAATAACATAGTAAATGGTGTTTAAGACACCCTTGTATTATTTATTTCAAGACAAAAAGTTGCTATTTGTTGACATGGAAACTTTTTGGGGGGTTTTTTGATGTATATTTTCAGTCGTGTTGGGTCTGATAGTGTACTTTCCTGAATAAACATTTTAACAAATTCATATGTAGATGGATATAAAACCCTGTATAGCTGATGCTCTTTGCAGAAAGGGTCTATAGTTTTTCCTTCAAATTAAACACAGGTAAGAAAAAAATCTGGATTGAAACCAAACATATGTTCATTCAATCTTTTGTTCTGCTTCAACTAAGCAATTTATTAAAAAAAAAAAAAAAAAAAACCAAACATGAGTTGACTCACTTTTATTTTCTTGCACTCAATTTGCTTAGTAGACAAAGCCACAAACTCTGACCTAAACAAACCTGTTGTTGAATGTAGAAGTCCTTCTACCAAATATAAGCATCAGACAGATCCAGCCTGTGGCTGTACTCCTACTGCCTGAAAATAAAAGCACACAACCCTTCAGGTTCCACACAAAACAGGAGCAATTTTTTTTTTTTTAAGATACTTCACAAGGACATTGAGTGGAATAGGTATTTGAAAAAAATATTTTAATGTAACTTTGGGAGCAGCAGCACTCATGAAAAAGAAACATTTCTGGTAGTTCCAGCACATAGATTCCTTGGCATCTGATAGTTTGGTTAACTCAGTCTGTTTTCATGACACTGGTAGGAATTTAGTATTTCTGAGACCTCTACACACTGTCAAATGCTGCTATGCATACCTTTCAGAACTTAACTGAAGATCTGAAAGAAATCTGAAAGCCTAAATACCAGCCAGACTTTCAAAAGTGATTGGGGGGCGGCCAGACAGAGTGATGGATAGGGCTCATTTCCTCAGGAAGCATGGCTAAAGTACTATTCTGCACTTACCGTTTCCAGGTTATCAAAATACTACAAGCTGAAACAAAACACTGACCCAGCTGAGACAATGGAGGTTTTTTAAAATTTCTTTTTCTAAATGTCTTTTTAAATGTCACTTCCAGCCTTACTTCTCAGTTATTTTCTCTCTGCAGTCTATAAACTGCACAAAGTAGAAATGGGAAGTCAGTAGTGAGAAACGAGGTCTTTGTATTTCACTGTTACTTCTTTTGGCAGGGAAAGGGGCTGAAGCTAGTGATGGCCTAATTATTTAGCTTAAAGAAAGCAGCCAGAATCCCAGTATCAACTGCAGTAAGAAATGGAAGAGGATGGGGATAGAAAGAACATGGCAGCTGTTCAGATAAACTAAGCAATTGTTAAGAGGGGTAACTGCATGGTCTCTGGGACAATGTTATTTTGGAGGCAACGTTTGGATGCAAGAGCTTGGTTTTGTATGTTAGGGCAAATAAACAATGCCACTCACCTCAACCAACAGAAACCTGCGTACAACCATCGATTCACCACCACGAGAGACAGCAGCAATCACAGACATGTTGTTTCCTCAGCATCTATGAGAAAAATTTTAGTAACATTTCTTCTCAAGTGTGCAAAAAGTAAAATTAAAATCCTGCCTGCTTTTTGTAAGGAAGGAGTACCTTGCTCTTCTGAAATACGTTGCCTAGAAACAAAAGCCACACAAATCTTCCTCTGACTGCAAAGTTATCAAGAAATAAATCTCCATTACCAGATAATAAATAAATAAATAAAAAGTTCCTGGTTGTTTCCATTTTCTCAGTCTTTCCAGACCCTTCTGTAACTTTGCGAAACAGTAATAGCAGGAGGAAAACCATGTTTAGGCAATGTCTGTGACCTGGGGCAGCCTGTTTGAGGTGCAGCTGGATGTAAACTGAGGGAGGAAATAATATATTTTAAGGAAGGAAGTTTTTGACATTTCTGCTTTTGAGAATTGGGGGGTAGGAGGAATCAGGTATATGTACTTCAAAGTCATTCTGTTCACTGTAGTCCATATTTCTTGAAACAGGAGGCATAGCAAGTGACAGTTCTTGCTTGCTCAAACACCTCATCTTTACCAATGTCATTCAAACTGCTCTGCCAAAGTCTTGCTTAACTAGGAAACTGCTGGTGGGCAAAACCAGCTGCAAAGTAGCAGTCAGGAGTGTGTGTGCACAGTACTTTGCATCGTAACATGCACACACTACCCAGACCGCCAATGTCAGGTGGTCTCCGCAATGAACAATCATCTTGACCTAGGGAAAGTTTACTCAGTGTAGGTGACCTTTCACAGACAAAAAGTAAACACTCTCAAAGTCATCTCAGATCCCCTAACCCTACACTGATCAGGTCCAAGATCTGTGTCAATACATAGCATCTTCTACCCATTTTTGTAGGAACGTACTAGAAGTTCTTGTGTTTGGTCTACAGGTTTACTTCACTGCATAAGTTATTGGCTTCAGTCGACTGGTACAGCATATTGATTGAATCAACTCCTTCCTTTATGACAAAAATATTCTTCTCCATTCGTCCTATGCCTTATATTTATGATACTTCATTGATCAAAGCAAAGCAAGCTGTCAGAGTATGTCTGTGCAGCCGTCAAGACTGTTGCAACACCTGCCCAAGGAGCTCTATCAATATTCAGGCACAAAGCTATCTCAAGGTTGTTCAGAAATGCAGGAAAAAATTGTATTTGGTGATCCCAAGGATGAAGATTCAAGTAAAGCCACCCTTACTTCAGGAAGGGGAGGAAAAAAGGACAGGAGTAGAGCTGGGATAGAAAACAGCAAGGAGAGAGAAGAGCTGGCTTCTGCCAACACGAAACTGGGAAAACTGGTGGTATCAACTCCTTCTGTGAGGGTCTGTTTCTCTCCCCTCTAATGACCTAACTGGACAGCTAGACTTTGGCAAGGGCAACAGTTGTCTGCCTTGATTTCTAAACTTTCCACATACTGCAATATGTGTCAAGCCCATCACCAATCTGACTACATCTAAAATGCTAATTAAAACAAGGCCAAGAATTGTTCTGCAGCCTTGAGAGTAAGTGGTACAAAATGTCCATGACATGCTGCAGAACTCTTGGCCCGAGTTTTGTGTGGACTTCATGTCTCTTTGTTTTAAGGTATAATTAGTATATTAACAGTGATTTTTTTCTACTTCAAATTATCTGAAATAACATTAGGTCTGTGTTGCAGACCAAGGTTATATGTTGCTTGACGCAGAGGTGGCATGAGGGCCTGTGGAGATGTTTGAGGGAGCAAAGCCTGCTGGGACAGCATTGGCAGATGGAGTGAAAGAAGCCAAACCTGATGCAATCTCATACATGCTGTCTACTGGGAGCAGTCCCTGGCACATACTGTCTCCCAAACCATTCCCACATATTGTCTCAGAAAGCTAGTTGGCATGGGCCAAAGCCAAGATGCATAGCTTGCTAACATTCAGCAGTACAGATAATCAGCATTGGACAGGCCAGCCAAGCTCCTATTTACACTTCAGCTTCCAGAAACAGCCAGGGGCACTCTCCAGATATCAGTGACATTACAGGTGCAGAATTAAATTAGAATCTATATGAAATGTTCAGCTGATCAGCTAATTTTTGTTTCTAGAGTTTTCAGTTGGGAAAATTTTAATGGGAAGAAGTCATGAGAAGAAGGAACTGATTCTTCCCATCTTTTCTCACAGAAATTAGGACTACTCTTTTTCCATGTAATCAGTAAGAAAAATATGTGGAGAAACCATGATTTAACCAACCCTCACACAACTTCTCTGGAAGGCTGAAGTGTAAATCAGCTGCACAGATGCAAAACAGAAATTGGAGAGAAGATGAAGTCATGCCCTTCTCAGAGATGCACAGGATAAAACAAGGACCAATGGGCACAAGCTGCAGTGAGGGAAATTCCAATTCCAATTCCAAAAAAAGTCCCCAATTCTAGAGGTGTAGTACTGGGACAGGACCCAGAGACACCATGGAATCTCCCATCCTTGGCCATGAGCAACATGATCTAACTTTGAAGTTGGTCCTGTGTTGAGCAGGGGGTCAGTCAAGAGACCTTTAGAGGTCCCTTCTGACCCAAACTATTCTATGATTTTACAGAGGTTTAAAATTTATTTATTTATTATTTCTAGCAGTTACAGCATGTATACACAAACAGTTTAAAACTGATAATACTCAAGTGAGTATACTTCCTTCATGCTTTCTCCTTTTCCTGGTACAGTCCACAAAGAAAAAGAGTTGAGTTCTTAGTAAACCTGTGAAGAAATAGTACAACTGACAAGTAAAAATGTTGGTAGACATGGTTCTTCAGGGCATGCTCTAGTGCCCAAGATTACTGGTTTGTGGTGGGGTACTGTGTGGGTGGGTGATGGTTTTTGGTTTGGTGGTTGTTGTTGTGTGTTTAGGTGGTGGGTGGTGGTTTGTGTTTTTTGTGTGTGGTTTGTGTTGGTTTTTTTTGTTTGGTTGGTTGGTTGGTTGGTTTTTTTGTGTTGGTTGGACTCGATGATCTCTGAGGTCCCTTCCAACCACTACGATTCTGTGATTCTGTATTAGTACACATGATAGTAACTGGCAGAAATAGCTAGAGTTGAGTAACTGCAAAAAGAAATCTCTCAGGGGGCACATCACACAATGACATGTTACAGCAATTCAAGGAGACATACATCTGACGCAGAGGCATCAGAAAGAAAGCATGTGGCCAGTATTTGCAGCTATTAAGGCCTGTCAGCATTGTGAATCATTAATGATCCCTATTATCCCTTCTACAGCGGTTGTCAGTAGTTTTGTCATGTGAAAATACTAGACATGAGCCAAGATCTGACGTTGCCAGGTGGCATGACTCAGGGTGGGACACCTGGGCTACCTCTGCCTCTGACCTTACTCCACTGCTTGCAGCAGCAGTGACAGTAGTATGCATTTTGCAAGTGCAAAAACTGCATCCTTTCTATCTTTCTCACCTTCACAGAAGAAACATTGCTTGCGAGGAGGCTGTTTTCTGCATTGGTTGTAGATAAGACAAGAACGCTATAGCAAAGGAGATTGATGTCTGATTTTTTCAAAAGAGACGGGGTACCTCTCTGGCTACTTTGTACACTGCTATGAGCAATTGCATGCAAGAATCTCTGATTTTAATGTCAGCTTTTCACACTTACCGCAGCCAGGAATCTTCATTCTGCCTTTGTCGTAGTCTTTCATTTTTTGTGTCTTCTGTTGGTAGGCCATGGTTTTCAGGGTAACCACTGCTCCCTCCTTATGTTGAGTTTAGCCTCCATTGTTCAACGTTCTGTGAAATTGTATGGGACACCTATTTGTCTCCCTTTTATAGCTCTAGGGGTTTGTCATTCTCAGACTTTCCTATTTATTACCTGCTTAAGGTGGAAATATCTTTGCTTTTGCCTTTCTGATGAGAGCAAGGGAACAAAAGTGGGGAGGTTGAGCATAGAGTGGAAGTGAGAACTAGGCAAGGGTGATAGGCCATCTGCCATAAAGGATAAGAAGGAGTTGTTAATTTAACATATAGCTTGTGACAGAGATTACTTGTACCATCCACGGGGATATGATGAATAAGAACATGGCACAAGCCAGAGCACATGTGCAACATCAGCAACAGCCCATACATATGCTGAGTCTGTTCAAAACAACAGCATCTAGACTCCACGGAACCGGGCCCCCAAAAAACACTCTGAACATTGGTCCCAGTCACCAAATACATAAAGACGTCAATGGCCAGTATGTATGCTGACATCAGAAACAATAGGTTAATTTGTATAGATTCACAGGCTTTCAGAAGAACCCTCACCTACTCTGAACCTCTAGCTCAAGCATTCTGGAAGTCAAAAGTCTGTAAAAAACATGTATAACTAGGCTAATCAGAGAGGAGCAGAGATACGTAACAGCAAACTCTCCTTGTTCCAGAAATCTATTTTCGATGCCAGGCATTTGCACTAGAGAAGGCTCTGAATAAACACTGACTCCAAACACTCAGACTTCAGGTAGTAAACAAGTTTCATAATCCAATTTGGGATCTCCAGCCTAATGAAAGGCAGAAGACATTGATAATCAACTGTCTCCACACATCTTTGCAGGTTCAGAATGTGTAGCCTTTTTACACTGCCCCATAGATATAGCAAAGCTGAGGCTGTTTGGCTTCCCTGTGCTTCAAATGAAGCTACATTTAGCAAAGCAGATGTAAAAGCAGCATTCTGGAGCCTTTAGTGGTAAATTCTGTAATGAAATTAGTTAGAATTCAAAACAAAAACTACGAGGTCAGATGACTACCAAAAACAGTGTCGTGTTTTTAAATTCAGGTATCAGCTTCATGTTGTGTCCTCCATAATAAAAGGGCCAAGAATCAGAAATAAATGGAAGTGTTTGTACTGCATAGAGGCAAAGTGTTTTTGCAGCTATACAGGCTTAAAAGAAATGAAAATAGTAGCATGTTGTATTTATCAAGTTGGATTGAAAGGCAATGATGAAGCAGGTAGTGTAAAAAAACAAGGTATCATTCTTACAGCCTCTTTTCTAATCATAAATATACTTCAATTTGCATTTCTTTTCTAGTGAAGACTGCTGTTGAAATAAATGTAAACCACACGCATGCTCTGTCTGAAATTATAGTTATGATTCTATGGGTGCAAATAAGTAATTTGGTTCTTGAAGAAATTTGCCAAGTCAGTGTTTATTGAACATTTCAACATTTCAAAATGAGGACTAAACAATGTTCCCAGCCAAGTGAATAGGCAATCTTGCACTGATTTCAACAGCGCAGGACCAGATCCTAATTCCTTTCTTTTTTGGACGAAAATCTGCATTTTGCGGTAATGACTGCTTACAATTGTTAGCTGATCAGAAAAGGTCTGGTTTTTTTTTCTGTAAACAAGACTCTTTCTTCTCATATCTAGCGATAATACACAGTGTCTCACAGTACAGATTACCTGGTCTCACTAAGAGCGATAGAGGCTGAGTTCATGGAACAGGCAAATCCCACTCTGTTCTGAGAATATCTCTTCCTGTGCCTTCAGTGCTCATCAGGCTTGAGATTTTACAAAGCTCTGAAACAGTGACTAAAACAAGCCAGAGAACAGGCAAAGCATTTCAAAAGCTTCCCGTCTGCTTCCTCTCTCTGACTTCTCCCTGCATCACAGGCAAGAAATGAGAAAGAAAGACCCAGTCTTAGGGAAGAGTATTGAACATTTCAGACAATGTCTTGTGCTGTGCAGTTCTATGCCTTTTTCTCCTGATGTCAAAGCCTAACAACCTTGCAGAGGCAGAGGTGAACAGAAATAGCCGCCTGGTACTGCCAAATATTCCACAGATGAGTTCAGTATCAGGGAGGCTTGTGATCACAGCAAATGAGAGATGAACGCTGAAAAATACTCACAAAAGGCAAGCTTGGACCTTACAAATGCAAACACCTACGTAACTTAAAAGTTGCCTTCATCCTACTGGGAAGGTGGGAAATAACCTGCATGCAGACATGGGGAATGACCTGCATGCAGGCAGAAATCACAGTCAAAACAGTGTCTGCTTGACATTTGTATATGTGCAATAAAGCCCATGAGAACAATTTGTAGATTACAAATGACTTTCTGAAATTAGTGAATTTTCAATAAAATTGCATACAAACCATTCACAACTATGTTACCAGAGATAAAATTAGTCTACTGAATTAAAGTGAAACACTCATTGAACTCACTAGATCAGCTTCTGTTACAATAATATCAGTTATAATTTGTTATATTCTTTGCCGAAATTCCTAATTATTTTGCAGGTCATCCTACAACTCTAGTACATTATGCAATCAAAATAGACTACAAGTATTTAAATTAGACAAGTATGCCCTTTACATACCTCCTTTTGCTTTGTATTTATATGGTACCATGACAAGATTTCTGGAGTACCACCAAAGTACAAAAAAATCACATCACTAATGATAAAACAATTGCTTAGGGATTATAATAATATGTTAACAGCCATGAAGGTCATGAGAGCATCTCCTGTACAGCTTATAGTTGGTTGTTGACACTGGATTTGTGTTACAAACTCTGAACAAAAATACGGTCTTGGAAGCACTGGATTGGGCCTTTCCAGTGCTGTTCTGGAATAGACAAGACCAGGGCACCAACATTGGTTGCATCTTTACTAGAAAATAAAATGTTCCTGAGCACTAGCACCCACCTGCCTTTATGGTAAAATTCCTAGAAAAGCCTCTGGCATGATTTTGACCGGTGGAGAGCTGAGTACACACAATTTGTGGCTACATTTCAGGTGTTAGCATGGGACATAGGCTATTCCTAATAAGCAGATTGTATGAGACGACCCTGCTTTGAAAACAACAGGAGTTCAATAATACAAGCGTGGGCTGTACCACTCCATTTAGCCTCCATGCTAAAGAATAGACCTGGGCACATTTAATTTACATACATGTTGTATGCATTTGCCTAAGGAACTCACTGAAAAAAATGCTTTGAACAGAATGTTCTAAATTGGCCTAAATTGGCATGGTATTGCTACCTGGACATTGTGTTCAAACAAACATATTGTTTACTGGGAGAGGGAGAAGCATTCAGAAGTATATAATTTTTTTTGCAGTGCAGATTAATAATATGTATATATTTTTGTCATGAAGAAAAGCGGAGAGAGTAAAAATAGCTCTCAAGTGAGATAGCTGCTATTCACTCCTCTGTTCTTGGAACCATGACAGCCATTATATAACCAAAAGGAAAATTAAATGAAATAAACAGCATAAGCTAATTGGGTTGATATCAAGTAAAAATATAATTAGTCAAAGTGTTTTGTGGCAAAGGCGCTGACAATATGTGGCTGTTCCTCAGCCTTAGTGGTGAACAGGGATCCTGCCATGTGTTTAAAACTTATTCATCAAGCATTTCCATGGAAACACACAGATGCACAATCCTTGGATCACTTCTTTCAGGAATTGCTGCTCCCAAGGTTCACTCTGGAGTGAGAACTCAGACCAGGAAAGGGTGATGGGCTGTGATTCTGATCTAAAACCCTCCCCATATAGATATTCATTGGGTCTCACATTAGGAGAACTTGGGTGAGAGAAAGAGTAAAAAGGCATCTTGCATAAACACTTGACCTTAATTTTTCCTCTCAGAGTCTGCCTGAGAGTTGAAGAATGACAGCACTGGAAAGAGCCTGAAGAGTTTACAAAATGGCCAGATGCCCCCAGGGAGATCAAAATGTCTGCAAGAGTGTTAGCAAGATGGTCTACCTCTCAAGATACTAACCTCTCAAGGTTAAAAAAAATTCTCTCACTTTGGAAGGGGCAGGTCTTTGAAGCCCACCTACAGTGACAGCCCACCACCAAGTGCAAGGGAGCAATGGTTGCTCCTTGCTCCTGCTACAAAACCTATGGCCACTTGAGAAGATGTGGCCCTTACCTCTCTTTGTGAGTCAGCTCGTGCACTGTAAAAGACAGGAAAGGCTGGTTATGATGCATAAGGGCTTAATCAGAACAAAGCATTTTGAAAGCATAACTAAAATTTGTTACATGAATAAAAGGTGCTTCATTGCTAGCAAGTACTTCTATAGGAAATAAACACCATGTACAAAGCAAGCTAGATGAGTGCAGCGTGTATGCCTGGTAGGCATCCTTGGATGGGGACACCCCTTCAGATTTCTGCTGATGCCATGAATAAAACTAACAATGCCATGAATAAAACTCCCCCTCCCAGCCCTGCTATGGTTTTTAGTACATTTTGCTGTTTCTGGTAAAAGATGCTCAGGCAGGGGGATCTAGGACATGGTTGCCTTCAATAGCAAGGTCAGAAGTAAGACATATTCTCAGAGGCAACAGGGGACACCTGTACCCTGACTCTGTGTTCATGCCAGGCTCTAACTGGGAGGGGAAAGCAAAATATTCATCATGCCTTAAAGATAATGAACAACATTAAATTAGCATTACTAGCCTAACATATAATGCATTAAAGCCTCAAAACACAAATACTTCATAGGCTGTTCATAAGTATTTCAGGGGTCCATTACTGCAGTGATGTGATAGCTCCTGTGGACTGGAATTTCCTTAGGCACAGTAGAGAGCTAAGCATAAAGTGTGATGCCTTAACTTCAAATTTTCTGGCTTTGGCTTAAGTCTGCCTCACAAAGCTCCTTCAATGCCTGCTTATTGTGTTTATTTCGTCATACATTATATAGCATTAGTGATAATGCAAGTAGGCACACTGTCACCAACTGGGGTGAGTTCATTCAGAACTGACTGCCTTGTGACACAACTTCCAGTGCTGTCACTACCATCAGCCTGAATAATGCTCTCTTTAAACACGACATCAAACTAAAAAAGTGACACAGGATGGAGTGCAGAGTCTTTAAAGGCATAGCTGCTATCAGGTTTCCGTGCTACAGTCAGCCTTTGAGCCTTTCTTTTAACACAGAAAGGGCTATGGGGCTGAACAGAGGCTTGGCTGGCAGGCAAGCAGGCCAGAAGGAGAGAAATCCAGTCTACAAACCTTTTTCTTTTTTTTTCCCCCCTGGGTATTTCAGTCACCTCTAGAACTTTACAAAGGTCTGTGATCTTTCTTCACAGGGATGAGTCTGTACATTCTGAAAAAGCTACAGGTGCTGTGAGACTCGACAGACCATCTGCTATGTAGCACATGTTGCTAAGAGAGGCTAAAACACTCTTTGTGCCATACTGACCCACCAAGAGCAGCCCCTTGTGCAACTCTGCCTCTGGACAAGAGCCCAGGCTTCCCTGGTAGCTCCTCCATGCAAAAAGGTTTGGATCTACTGCCCAGGTCAGTGCCAGGCAGACACCCAAACCCGTGGGGCACCAGAGACAGGACTGCTCTGTCAAGCAGAAGCTTTAGTGGGTTTGTGCCCCCATTTCCCAGCCAGGCGAGAGGTGCTCAGAAGAAACTGGAGCTCAGGGAAATAAAGTGCTTCCCAACCCAAGCTGATTGCTTGCAGCTCTCTGCTTGAAGGTTGCCACCCTCAGCAGGACTGGACAGCCCACAACTGAGCCTGCACAGAAGTTACCACAGTACATTAATGTAAACTGTGGCCGTTGCAGGGTGCACCGACAACACACCCTGTTCAGGAAAAACATCTCTATAAACTGATGGTACAACCTCACATCACTGCTGCGATATTCAGAGCCAAGCATCTAGGCAGAGCCAGCAGAAGTCTTTTCCCTTCACAGCCTGGCAGCAGAATGACAGCAGTTAACCAGAATAGAGAAAATTAGGAGTTCAAGGGCTGAAATTCCCACAGGAACAAGCCCCAGAATGCAGAAGTATTTCCAGCAAAAAGACAACAGCTACCCAGACCTCTCTAAGTCCTCAGCTTCATGCAAAACCCATTCGACTAAACTATCTCTTTCTCAGTAAACTCTTTTTTTCTTGCATATAAACATATTTATCTCAAAAGACTGGGAAGCTAAAGAAAAAAAAAAAAAAGCAGTTACTGTCATTTCGGGTTTTTAAATTATTGTAAGACACTTATGGGCTGATGTTGTGTAGGCCCACACAATTAGAGAAAAATGCACACTTGAATTCAAGTCCACAGGTATACTGAATTGAAGTACAGTATGTTTTATGCTACTGGGAGAAGGACACACAATTCCCTGTCTCAATATCAGCAAGACAATGATTTTCCATGGAAATGTGCTTGAATTGCTCTTGGTATATATTATGCTAAAGCCTGACTTTCCTTCAACAAGAGTAGGATTGGTTCTTTCTAAAAAATGTTGAGGTTTTTTTTTAAATCCTTATACTTATTTAATACTTTCCCCATAGCAATGCAATTGATAGAAAAAAATAGCTCAACAATTTCTTTCTCTGTTCATCTTGTTGACTGAAACCCCCAAGCAAATCCATTTCCTCATTTATATCTGCTATCTCCCAGAAGATCTTTCTTGGTGCATAAGAAACCTCATTTGTTAAACTGTAAAGGAGGGTGGGGGAAAGAAAGATCTGCTTGAACACATCTTGCAGAATTTAAGAATGGGTGTAGATAGGATAACTTGATAGAGAGGAAATAAGAGAGTTTTCCTTCAAAGTATTTTATTTAGCAATAAATTGAGGATGCTTGGCATCGTTTGACTTTTCTGTTGTATGTTTCATAAGTAAGCAAAGAACAACGATAATAATGATAATAGCAATTTCATGCCAGTAATACAGGAAGAAGTTGTGTGTTGACTTAGAGAAATAATAAGAAAAATAATGCCTGCCTTTTTCTTGTTTGTTTGTTTTTAATGGCAGCTAACGTACTGGAAGAAGACTCAATGGAGCAGGACATAGAGAGCCCTGTCACTATTCATCAGCCAAAGTTGCCCAAACAAGCTAGAGAGGATCTGCCAAAAAATATAAGCAAAGAATGTGCCAAGAGAAAAATCCAGAGGTATGTTAGGAAAGATGGGAAATGCAACGTCCACCATGGGAATGTCAGAGAGACTTACCGTTACTTGACTGACATCTTCACTACCTTAGTCGATCTCAAGTGGAGGTTCAACCTGTTGATTTTTGTCATGGTTTACACTGTGACCTGGCTCTTCTTTGGAATGATCTGGTGGCTAATTGCCTACATGCGAGGAGACATGGATCATATAGGGGACAGCACGTGGACCCCATGCGTCAGCAACCTCAATGGGTTTGTCTCAGCCTTTTTATTCTCAATCGAGACAGAAACGACCATTGGGTATGGTTACCGGGTCATCACGGACAAGTGTCCCGAGGGAATTATTCTGCTTTTAGTGCAGTCTGTTTTAGGTTCTATCGTCAACGCTTTCATGGTTGGCTGCATGTTTGTGAAAATATCCCAACCCAAGAAGAGGGCAGAAACCTTGGTTTTTTCTACAAATGCAGTTATTTCTATGCGGGATGGAAAGCTGTGTCTCATGTTCCGAGTAGGAGACCTTAGGAATTCACACATTGTAGAGGCATCAATACGAGCCAAGTTGATCAAATCCAAACAGACAAAGGAGGGGGAATTTATACCACTCAACCAGACAGATATCAACGTAGGTTATTACACAGGGGATGATCGTCTCTTTTTGGTTTCACCACTGATCATCAGCCATGAAATTAACCAGCAGAGTCCTTTCTGGGAGATTTCCAAAGCCCAGTTGCCCAAAGAGGAGCTAGAAATTGTTGTAATCCTAGAAGGAATGGTGGAGGCAACAGGTAACATTTCTTATACTTTGTATAAGGTAAATGCTTTAATTTTAGAAAGGAAAACCAGTGGGTTTGCTTCATGTTAAAGGAATCACTTCAATATTCATTATATTTGAAAAAGGCATCAGTTATCTGGTTAGCTTCAAAATTAAAAGCATGTCCAGTTTAATTGTCTGTTCCATCTTGCCTACTGGAATTAGTGTTTTTTCTGCTCTGTTTGGAAAACGGGATAGCATTTCTCATTTTCTAAATTTTTCACAGCATGTTACCCAGTTATTTGTCATTCTGTTACAGGAGCAACTCAACCACTAGGACTATGTGGGATAAAATGATTTAGAAAAAAAAATCAATACAAAACTTTGCTTATGATTAACATGGAAGCACCATAGTTCCTTCTGCTTCCAGTCACACATGGATAACCACAGAAAATTGCCTCATCCATGAAATTCCTAGCCTGTTTGGATCCAGTAGGAAGTGATAATGTGTTCAATTTTCTCTTTTTGCTTGCTTGTTTACTTGGTTTTGTTTTAACGTGTAATGTGGGGCTTGTTCTGCTTAAGTTCACAAAAGATCTGTCTGATTCTGTATTGCACTGAGGCCCCCTACACACTGCAGAAGTGTACAGAACACTTAAAGCTGGTATATATAAATAAGGCATGTTATGTCACCAGAGCCTTGTTAAGAGGCTGTTTGGTCATTACCTACAATTATACAGCAGAACATCAGATATCACTTGACATGGAGAAAATAGTGCTTGGAATTCACAGCAAATGGACTAGTCATGTTTCTTCTTTGCATTAAAACCAGAACAGCAGGAGGATGATTTCTTTAAAACTGCTGTACCTCCCGTGGTCAGAGTGCTGGTATATTTGTTTTAGGAGCTGGAAGGATTTAATTTTTTTCCTGTTAATGACAGCGTCAATCTCTGAAGTGAGTAAATATAATCAATACAAGGGAATGGTGATTATAAGATGAAGAAAAGATGTGTTTGGGGAGGAGGAAGCACTGAATACAGAAATAAAAGAACCGGATTTGCCAGTTTTCCCCACTACTGTAGCAAAAGCTAGGGAAGTTGGAGGATGCAGAGTACACATCTCTGACAGAGGTACAACCTTTCTAACCCTGACTCATGTTTTGCAACTGGAGCCAGGAAATAAAGAGCAGTCTCTTACTAGAACGTGTGTGTGTGTTTCACACATCTATTATGTGGTGTCAGAAAAAAATTGCATTTGTCACCATATAATAAACGTGTGAGACAAAAATGGAGAAAAAAAAATTGAAAAGAACTTGGCAGAGAATTTGAAGTGGTAAATGCAAGGCTTCCAAATTTTCCAGGAAGTAGGTGGTACTGAAGAGAAATCAAGATTAAATGTTTAGAGCTTCTGACACATACAGTAGGCACAGAGGTTTCAAGCATCTGCATCACCTTCAGGTGAGACAATGAGGAAATTGTTGTTTGTTATCTGAAACTATTATGAAATTTCTGCATTGCAACTAAATGAACTTGACATTCCAAAGAGCAGTGGATATTTTCAGGTTTACTGAACACCACGTTTTCCAGAAAAAATGATTGGCAAGAAGCAGGAAAAAAAGTCTCACTGAAAATACCAGTAAGATCAAAAGACAGTATACTTCTGCAGTGCATCAAATGTAGCTTTTCTGTCTTAAGCCTCATCACTCTTCATTGTTTAACCTTTCCTCCCTTACCTCATCTTCACCCCTGCACACTCACACAGCTCCCCAGGGCTCTCCTTTGCTGCTTTGACACTGACCACAGCTTCCACTCAACCATTACCAGCCCAGAGGGGGTTACCTCTCAGACTGCTCAAACCTGCAAACAAAAGTTAAAATGCTAGAGGAGTCAATATTAACAAAGAAGCTGGAGAGATTCGAAAGCCTGTTGAAGCCATCCAGGATTAAGGAGTTACTCTGGCACTGGATAGGTAGCTACGTTTACCATTTTAAGCAGCTCCATTCTGTTCTGTTTGGGTCAGCTCTCTAGCACGCATAAGGGGAGAGCATCAAATAACACTGCTTAACTATGGCATCAGAAAAGATTAATGTTGTAATTACCAGCATAATCTCTAAAACCGGTTTGTGTGGAAGTGGCCACTTGTTCTGTGCTTTGCCCACATGTATTGGGTTGGGTTTTTTTAAGGTGCCAATTTTCTACCAAAACTAGACATTTTCCCTTTTTTAATTTAGAAATATTTTCCAGTTACATCCTGGCAAACATTGAAAGCAAATTTAAGACATTGTATATTCACTTTTCCTTCTTATACCCAACGTAGAGCAAGAACAACGAAAGAAGTTGCTTGTAAGTTGATCTCCAGCCCTGGAGAACAAGCAACACACTACCCATCAAACTTGTGAACATTGGTAGAAGTCCTGGGGTATGAAAACGTTAAAGATGAGGCTGTGATCTCAGCTATAGTAATATCATCATTCAGTGTTGTTGCTCATGGGCCAAAACCAGATTGAGATCATTAGCTTATGTTATTAATCAGAAAAGCCACTCCCAAGTTGGACCAGTGAAAACAATCATTTCTCTATTTTCAGAGCATCCCCACTCTGATAACATTTATCCCTTTAAAGAGAAGTATCACAGTGGAAAATGCTAATTATAAACATTTGCTATTATTTTTATTAATTATTGATATTATTTTTCTGTTTAAAGTTTTAGTAAGCAGATGATATCATTTTATACATGTATAACAGTTTCCACCTTAAGGGCTTCAAAAGCTCATCTACTTGTAATATGAAACACAACTGTTTATACAGTTTTATGTGAACTCTGCATTGTATGTTAGGACAGGAAACAAAGAATAAGGGATTTTATTAAATGAAATTGAAGTAATTAACCAAACTAAAATTGAGCAGAAAGATCAAATCAAGGACCCCTAATTCCCCTTGGAAGCATCACCATATCTTTCTGAGATGCAAAAAAGAAGTAGAAGTATCTGTCTTTACCAAGGCAGATACCAAAATATTAGCCTAGGAAGTATCACTACACCTTGACTATTCATACTCATTCTACCATGAAGATTATTTTGAGGGCAGAATCTTTAACATGGTACCTCCAACAAGATGTGAAGTCAATCTGACTACTTCATACAGCATCAACAAAAACTCAAAATAAGACTGTTTTTTTAAAATGTTTGTTATGGATCCTTTTAGTACATGATTTTCTTTACTTATTTACAACAACATTCAAAAATATTCCTTCAGGTTCAAAGGATAACACTCTTGCAAAGATTTGCTCCTGTGGTTTTCCTGATATGTATCTCTCAAATGCCCAAAAAATCCAATCATGATGTGAAGTACATTAGGTTGTCAAGAAGCAACCAACAAGCCTTCAGGAATGGGGGCAAAAATCCAACCAAACATCGCCATATCCGAGGGAGTCATCTGTTATTTCCACATCTTGCCGTCCCCATTCCATTTCCCACCACGCTACGCTAACAACAGGCAGCAGTGCCAGTGAAATGCAAGGACCAATACTAACTCTGCAAAAACTAAAGTATCATCCACCTTTAATAGGAAAGCTGTTTGGAGTCACTTATGTTTCTTTTAGCATCAGACTACAGCTGTGGCATTGACAGAATAGCCCCATACCTGCAAAAGCTCTGGTCCTACACTTAGGCAGCCCTAAAAAGCAGGATTCTGGTGTCCCTTCAATCTTTATGGGAAAGCTGTAACATTAAATGCAAATGAACTAACTGGAAAGCACATAACTAACACACTAATCTCAGTTCAGCAGCGTTGGATATTTGCCATTCAAAATAGTTGGTTTATATTAAAGTGCCACCAAGTGCCTCCAATTAAGAGATTTCTCAAGCTATGCACATTTATAGTAATGGAACGTGAGAATTATTTTTTTCTTAAGACCAACAAAAAAACCTTAGGCTCAAAGATCCTGAACCCTTAGGCTTGGATTTCAACAACTTATTTATTTGTTTTAAATCTTAAAAGAAACCTACAATTAAGATTTTTTTTTTTTATGATAACTTAATAGTTTCTTCCTAAAAATAGGCTTGAAATTTTTAAGCCATTTTGGCCTAGTGAAATCCATTTTTAAGGGAGGTCTTATCATCATAAGCAAACTAGGCACTTTAAAAAAATCAAACAAGGCTACCAAATGTGTATTCTGATATAAGAAATAAACCAAGACCAAGAAAAAGAAACTCTTTTACATTTGGGGAGGTGAAGTGGGAAAGTGAGGAATTTACAATAGCTAGAGAAACTGAAAAAGAGAGGAAGAAACGGAAACTTGGAGAGAGGGGTTTACAAAGAAAGGAGAGAGAAAGAGGAGTATCCTGAACAACCCATGGCCTTGTTGATAATGCTGTTACTGAATCATAAAGAGCCTGGTTCAAATCCCCCCTCTAAACCTGCATTAATTTACAGAAAGCAGCATTTTCTAACAGGAAAGGAATATGAGGTATTTCAACCTACTTAAGACAGCAAGAACTTCAGACTTCGTGAAGTTGTATTTGGCCAGTAGAGTGCACTAGATGACACGCTGGCAATTCCCTATGCCTAAAAATAAAACCATGAAAATTGAAACAGTACTGAGGAAAGAAAATGAGGAAAACATATATATAACTGTCAAAAAATAAGCAACAAAGCTAAACACATAACTTTATGTTCATATGGATAATTTTACAAATAAACTTGTAATAGGGTGCATTTATAATTCTGACATACGGGCAGCTTGAGAGCTGTATTTGCAGAATGGTTTATAGATACATAAACAAACACTCTTGCCAGCCATGGAAAATGTGTGTGAAAAGCACTAAAATGTTCACATAGATGGTTATTTATATAGTAAATGATGCTATCAGCTAGACAAACATTATATAAAACTGTTCCCATTCTTCTCTACAGCCCCTTTGACTGACTGATTTATTGTCTTTTTTATTTCTCCCAGATGAATTGCCATATTTACCCATTATCCTTGCCCAATCCTAACAACTATCTCCTTTTGATATGTATGTTAGCAGTTCCAACCTTTCCAAACATCTCAGCAGACTTTGCTCTCTCTCCAAATAAGCCTTGCTTGGGTTGCAGTTTTTCAGTAGAATTTTTTACTGCTCTTCAAAGAAGAGATGTTTATGCTCTCAAATTACTTCTTAAGGGGCTATAGATGAAAGGAAAAAAGAAACCAGGATTTCTCATAGCCAAGTGTTTCTGTAAGGCAACTGGTGAAAGTAGATTTGATTGTTGTGCTCTGGGATGTGACCAACGTACATTGACTGAAACTCAATTTAAACAGGGTTAAGAATAACTGGCTTACACTCTAAGCTGAATCATCATCATTTCAGGAATGGTCAGAACACAAAGGCTCTCCAGTCTAGTTCTCCTTTCTTTCTGTTTTAAGAGTTTTAACATCCCTTGATGCTAGGTACTAGACTTAGACATTTAGGTTCACCTTCTCATATATCCCCATTTACCTAGTGCTTGCCAGTAATCCCTTTCACTTATGTTCCTTGCTCACATTTTCATTTTGTTAATTCTAACAGAACATTTCATTGTTATTAATTCTAACACAGAAAATTAGGGATATTAGCACGAGTGACTGTAGTCATGAGCTGGAGTTTCGAATACTGGCAAAGAAAGGCACTCTAATTTCATTGTGATGTTTCTTTCAGGAAGCTTTTTCTGCAGGTAGAAAAGATTAGTCTATTCCATGAAGGAGACTAGAAGGCTTAAATAAGGCAATTACAATTTAACAATAGTCAAAACAATACGCAAAATGGCAAGAAGTCAAGGGAGCAAAGTTCATGAGAAAAGAAATATGCATGAAAAAAGAAATACAGTTGAGTATTTCAACCAAAATTTTGGTGAAAGAGTCTATATCACTGTTAGACAAGGCATGAAAAAGGGATTACATATTTTGTTTAACTGCTTCATTCTCTGAATAGTGCTGTACTATACAAATATGTTACCAAGTTTTTTATAATAGCCTATTGTCCATCTTCCATTTGTTTCTCACCAATTAGTTGCTCAACTCTTCACAACTACAGCTTCTCCCTCAACCATAAATGTTGAAATACAATATTCAGATTCAGGCATTAACTCGTATGTTTAAAAGTAAGATCCCTAAAAACCAGGTTTGAGACCCCTCTGTATAAAAAACACTTCCTTATAGCTAATTGGATATTCTTAAATAATTCTGGTCTGAACATAAAAACAAACTGGCAGTAGAGCTTCATTTTGAACATCATTTCCTTGCAAACTGTATTAGGTCACTCTGGGCAGAGAGAAAGGGCAACTTCCAGTTCTTTGCACACTCCCCTGGACCTCCATTGTCAGCATCGCTCCTTTCCTAGCAGAGTGGCAAGCAGAGATAGATGGTCTTTGCTCACCACTCCTCCTCACTCAGGAGCTTACACACATTATCCCTTGGAACATTCATGGACACCATGGCCATAGGAATTATAGGATGTCACAGTTTGGGCCAGGTTGGCCAATGACAGGATGACAGATGCTCTCCTCCACCTCTCGCTCCAAGGAGAAGAAGAATAGAGATAAAAAGATTTATGAGATTAGAAAAAAAACTAAACTACTTTAATGAAATATTAATAATGAAATAAAAAGTAAATAAATATATATAAACCTGTATCAAGCTGCCAGGGAGATGTCACTTGCAGAGACTGTGGAAGTTCTAGACTCAGTGATGAAAGGGAACTAGACTCCAGATGTTGATTCAGGAACCCATGGATTGGGATCAAAGGTAGACAAACTGACAAGGTCCTCCTCAGACATCAGCCATTGAAGAAAGAGAGCCATTGAAGAAACTAACCACTGAAGAAGACCTCATCCTTTGATCCCCCAGCTTTTATGCTGATCTTGGGGCAGATGGGATGGAGTACTCTATTGGTCAGGTTTGGGTCACCTGACCACTCCTCCCTACGGGTGCAACCCTTTCATGGGGCAAACAGTCAAGTCAGCTGACCCTGATTTCAACAGCAATAAGTATAAGTAAGAGCCTCTCTTGTTGAACAGAAAGTTGACTCTGCTCCACCCCAAACCAGGACCACAAAGTTGTGCTTTAACACTGTCCCTGCTGCTGTTTGCCCACCAGAATGGCATAGCAGGAAGCTATGCTGGCATCTTCCTCCTTGACCAGCCCAAAACTGACCAGTCACCACTGGCAGACTCCCCCTAAAACCCTGTGGTGCCAGACACTTAACAAACAACACTGCCTCCAGCATAGCTTCAAGCAATTATGTTTCCAAGCAGTTGTAAGCACAGAAGCAAAGCATCTGCGAAGCTGCTATTGCAGAGTCCTTGGGTCTCCAGACCCAGGTCAAACACTGAGGAATGACTGTGTATTACTGGAGGGACCAGGAAAGTAGAGGCTGAGCGACATGGAGCAGTGCTTGAGTCCCCTGTGCCTACGTGGTCTCCATCACAAAGATCTCCACTTTGCAAAACCAAAGGGATGATTGTCTGCAAAGGGCACAGCAGCCTTATCCAGGTCAAAGCATTCCCCAGACAGAATTAGCTCACTGAACATTTTTCATCTGCTTACAAAGTGGAGCCATGATTTCTGAGCCCTCCAGAGAAATGCTTCAGGACAATGAAGTGCCTTTTGCATTTCTGAGCACTTTTCAAGACAATAGCTATTAACCTGAGCATGCTCAGTTTTTCTACTTGCTCTTGGAATGGTATAAATAAAGGGGTCAGCACCAAAACAGCTGATTTGGAAAAGTATAGCTATCATTTCTAATTTTAGACTTTCACTTTAGTCACCTGAGGTTGTTACCAACCTGGAGATGAAGGTTGCTGAGCCCCTGCAATGAAATCCCAGGCACGCGTTGATTTGAGTTAGGGCATGTCTCATCCGTGGAACTTTTGCTGAAATGAACTGATGCTTTCACGTTGATTACCTTGTTCACTTGGGTTTTTATCCAGATATGAAGCTAACTTAACTAACTTGCAGTTCAGAATCATGGGAAATATTTTTGGCAAACTCCATTCTCACCTGTATTTCTAAAACATCTTTTCACTTTTCCCATTGGTGCTTATTTACTTCCAACTGTATAGTATTGTTTTCTCCTGTTCTGTCTCACTGAATTCTAATGAAGGATAAACATTTTACTTTACACTCCTTGATAACAGTAAGGCCTCTGTAAAGTTACAAATATTTACATTGGTTTCTAATGAATGTGAGACGATAGATTATTTAACTTCAGCAGAAAGTTTTCACAAAATTGAATAGACCAGAAACTGTAAAGTCAAAAATGACCTAAAAGATTGAAGAACAAGCAATCAAAACTGTTAAGTAAATCAGAAATTCAAAATCAAAGTTTGATAGATTAAAAAAAATAAGGCTATGGACTGCAGCTAACCCCAGTGACTACATAAGTACATGAAAAAGACAGAGAAGACTTACGAATACATGCTTTCTATCCTAGAAAGCTGCTGCCAGCACTAAAAACTCCCATTGTGGCGTAGCATTTGGGTTTCCCGAGGCCAGTACAAAAAAGTTCTCAAAGATTTCCAGCAAAAACAAATCACAAAGAATCGCAATGGTCTCAGTGGTCTCAATCATGACATTTCAAGGAAGCACAAACACAAGCTTGGACTTGCTGACATGGTCTGCCTGTTTTTCACCACCCTGACACTACAAAGCAGCTGAGCTCCACGTAGCCAAAGGGGTCTCAGAGAGCTTCTCACTTGTGTCACTGGAGAGGAGTCAACTAACACCACGCTGGTGAGTCTGAGCCCAAGTCCAAGCAGGCACCGACTGCAGCATAGAATCATAGAATCATAGAATCACAGAATCATAGAATGGTTTGGGTTGGAAGGGACCTCAAAGATCATCGAGTTCCAACCCCCCTGCCATGGGCAGGGACACCTCCCACTACAGCAGGTTGCTCAAGGCCACCACCACAATACACACACCAACTGCTTATGTTGAGCAGCCACACATCTCTTAGCACTCTGACCTGCAACTCGTAGCAGCATTGATCTGTGCTGCACACCTGGAGAGAAGCTGGCCTGCTTTTTCTACTCAGTGAGGAAGACAATCTGGATCCTCAACACGAGAACACACTGCCAAATGGCCATATTCCAATGCAGCATGCTCTCAGCTTACAACAGTCATTTTAATTTAGCAAGTCATTTAACGTTAGGTGCTAATGTCCCAGTAAGTGATGCTGATCTATGGTATATTATTATAAAGTTCTTTTTGATTTTAAAAGCATTTCCTTGTATGACAACCTTTATAACTGCCAAGCAACCCACATCTCATTTTTCTGGTTGTACGCCACTCCTCACTTCTCCAGAATTGCTGTATTGGCAGAAGATATGGAAAGAGAGAGGATCTTCAGAAGTGATGAAGCAGCAGTTGTGGCAACAGATCTGAAAATCACCAAGAGCCCATGCGATCAGCCTCATGCTATTGTTCGCTCACTCTCTCTCCTTTGCTCCTATCATTCACAAGAGAATTAGGGGAAAATGAGACGTGACACTTCCCAAGATTTCTGTTTATAGAATTATACCATAGAATCATAGAATAGTTTGAGGTTGGAAGGGACCATAAGGATCATCTAGTTCCAACCCGCCTTCCACTAGACTGGATTACTCAAAGCCTGATCCAACCTGGCCTTGAACACTTCCAGGGATGGGGCATCCACAACTTCTCTGGGCAACCTGTTCCAGTGTCTCACCACCTTTTTTTTCCAATGTCTCACCACCTGGTTTGTCCTGGTTTTGACAATTTTCATTTCTTGGGATTCCCGTGGTATGGAACAAACCTTTTGTTTAAAAAATAGAATTTTAATAACTATAAGATTGTTGATTTTTAATTATTCCATTCTTACAACAGCCAATAAATAAACTTGATTTAAAGAAACATTCAAAACAGGAAAACAAAGCAAATTGAAAGAGATCACCAAAAACAAATTTTCGGTGGTTATGAGAAACCCATTTGAGATTTCTGAAGAATTACAAAATTTCATTTAGAAAACCAATTCAGAGGCAATATTTGAATCAGCCCACTAACTTCTCAGAAATAAATAGTGGGAGGGGTAGCACACACTCTACAGTATTTTCTGCCCTGCGAAGGATGCCAGGTTGTAGGTTCCCAGGCTCCTTCCAGTAGTTTAATTTTACAAAACCATGCACTATACAACTAGTTTCTCCAGACAGAACTGATCAGGAGCTGACCTCACACCCTGAGCACCGGAGGAGGGCAGTGTCTTACAGTTAAGTCGGCGTGAATGCAGGCTACCATCATAGCAAAGGAAGGGGAAAGGGCAGCCAAGACACTTCCTTCACGACAGTTCATGGCACTGGCCAAGGCTAATAAGGGATCCAAAGCCCCAGAGATTTGTCATTGAGTTCATAGCTGTTGCTAAGTGGAGTCAGAAGAGGCTAGCATGTCCCTGATGTCACCAAAGTGACAGTGAGAATAGAAAAGGAAAAAGATAAGATGAAGAAGGAAGCTGGCAATCACCACTGCCTGTCTCTGTCCTTAGGTACCACTTCCAGAGAAGATGAATGGGCTCAGGTTTGCACATACAATGAATGTTGCTGCCCACACATAATTCATTGGAGTAAAATGAGTAAAAGTCTCTGCAAACACACTCCTAAGCAATTCATTGAACTACAACTCTTAGGACAGCACAAGCTATTAAACAAGTGAATGATACACACCAAAATAAATCCTTATTGTGAATAAGGCCAGCTGCATCCTGAGCTGTGTTAGTAAAAGTGTACCCAGCAGCTTGAGACAAGTGACTGTTCCTCTCTATTTATCACTTGTGATGCCAGCTCCTGTGTGTGCTGTGTCCAGTTCAAGGCTCCTCAGTACAAGATGGACAGGAACTTACTAGAGCAAGTCCAGCAGGGCCACCAAGATGGTCAGGGGCTGAAGCACAGAGCACACGCTAGGAAAGGAGGAGGGAGCTGGGACTGTTCAGCCTGGAGAAGAGACAGTGCAAGATCTTACTGTTATGTGACCCTGCCTAATGGGAGTTTACAGAGAAGATGGAATGTACAGAAAAGGGTGATAGAACAAGAGGCAGCATGTGCAAGTTGCGACACAGGTAATTCTGATTAGACACTAGGAAGAATATCTTTTTTTAACCATAAAGCTGGTAAGACCCTGAAACAGGGGCCCAGGGGGATAGAGGAATCACCATCCTGGAAATATCCATAACTGTACTGCAGAAACCCTAAGCAACTCAAGTTATTTGGCTGTGCTTTGTGCAGCGGGTAGGGCCAGATGACTTCATAGATCCCTTCCAGCCTATGATTATAAAACTCAAAGCCAGATCCTCCTAGTATTTTATAGCTGTGAAGAAATGAATGCCTTTGAAAAATTAATAGCCCAGCTAACAACTTGCATTGTTCTCTCATGTCACCACTTGAGAAATTGCGTTTTATGTACTCGAAAGCTGTTCTGCAGCCACCATAGAAGCACTGGAGACAGTCATGCCTCAGAGAAGGGAGGCAGAATTGGGTAAGGAGCATGAGTTCATTGCTGTGGGTGGGCAGGCAGCCTGTATAACCAAGCTTTGCTCCAGGAGGTCTGAGAGAAGAGGAAATCTTAAACTTGTAAGGCAGCTCTCCGTCAGACAACTAGTCTTTGAAAAGTGATCCGAAGATTGCATGAACTCACAGCATTCCCTGCTTGTCCTGGATATTGTCCTACTTCCCTGGCCACAGTCACCCTCTTTTGTATCTTTCTGCCCTCTAGACAGTGAGGGAGGTTGAGATGGAGATGGGCATCCAACACTGCTATGATTGCCTGCTTCTCTTTCCATTGGACAGTCTTTGTGTGATTCAAACTGCCAACACAAAATCCAACTACAAGCAATTGCTCAATTATCATTATTGTTATTGTCATCGTCATTGTCATCATCATCATTACCACAACTGGTAGCATTGTATCTAGCAACAGAGTCAAGACTTTTGAGATTTGCCTTTGGGGGGAGCCCTAAGGCACATCAGGGTTGACAACTTCTATTCCACATTTCTGACTGATGCAGACTAATGTGAACTGAAGAGTAGGGGCTTACCACGAAGGGAGAAAAATCAATCTGACTATGGCAGAGCTGCCAGGCACCACCATAACAAAAAAGATTTATGACTCAGCCAGTTCAATTAAATTGTACTGGCACTTTTTTTAACCAGCCATTAGGTTTGATTTTTTTCACCCTTGCATGAGAAGTATTAATTTATTACACTTAGATTTCCAGGACAGGAAAATCCCCCTTCCCTTTTCATAATTTTCAGATTCTTTTTCCATTAGTCTCTTTTTACAGTAAGAACACAAAAAATGAGCTACTTTTTCAGATAATAAGTGCCACAATGAGTTTCTAACTGTCAATATGGCCATGACAGATGCCATGAAAAAGTGTAGAAGAGTCCAAAGGTTTCAAGTCAGTCAAGGATTCTTGTCTGGCCAAAAATCTGCTTCAAAGGCAGTAGCCACATCTACACAGCTGTGAAGTGGAGGAGGTTTATCTTTGCCATCGAGGAAAATGCCCTTCTCCTACCATGAATCAAAGGCAGGCTTTCTTAGGAAGACAGAGGACAGCAGCTGCTTTCACAACACAACTGCCCCATGATTTGCCAGCACCTGGCTAATCAAGTTTGATGCTTTAGGAGTGATTGATCTTGCTTCATATTATGAGCCCTGGCCACAGCAACACAAGTGCATTTTTGAAGAATATTCATTTTGGAAATTCAGGCCATAAGTACCATTACGGTTTTGTGCCAAGACCACACAGTAAAGTAGTCACTCGCAATACTTCCAACATCATCTGCAGTGTGGGGCAGGACAAGACAAGGAGCTAATACCAAGAGAGACGGGTTGACTCAAGGGAGGCATCACAGCAGCTCGTGCAGAATGAGCACAAGCCCACCCTTCACAACTGGCTTCCTCCAGCTATTCCCCTGCAGAACAACCGCTCTGTTCCCCTTCCTGATTTTACAATTAAATTGTTTTTTTATTATTATTTTCTGTAGCAAAGAATAATGAGGCAAAGATTTAAGCCTTTTCAAAAGACAAATATTTCAAAATAGACCCAATATTCATTTTTCAACTTAAAGATGAATTAGAAACAGTTGAATGAAAGTTGCTTGTCTGTGCTCCAGCTTATTCTAGAACTATGCTGAAGCTCCTCTTTAAGTCTTTTCCCTCAGGGCTTGAACACAACTACAACGGAGTTTTAAAACCCTGTTAAATTAGTCAAGACCACAGTTTAAGACACAAAACATGGATCTTAACCTTTCTACATCAGCTTTCGTTTACTCGCCAAAGGGATATAAAATACTCTTTAAGTATTAAAAAGCCATCAGTGATAGAAATCCAGTCCAGAAACACCCTCTACCAATGTTTATCAAATGTTTAATGTATAACTTTGAGCCTGATCCAAAGCTCTCCCAAACTCATGGAGTAGGTCTCAGTCTCTGGTGGCCTTTGAATTAGGACCCTAAAGGAATAAATTGAGCTGTGCAACGCCTGTCAACTCCCTAATGGCCTCAGAGAAGAAGCAATTAAGACTCTAATTAAAAGGCAAATGGAAGATTAGAAGCAGATAAATGTTTATAATCTAGATAAAGTTACTATACTGGAAGTTTTGTCTTTTGAAAGGGGACCTCAGAACATTTGAGGAGACTCCATACCTATGGGAGGAATGTTGGCATCAGGCAGGATGTCTTTCCCTTGGGCACGCCATATTGCAGCAGTCCTGCAGTCATTCTGTTCTCTGCAGTCACTGTTCCTTCTGTGTATGGATGGAACAAGCCGTTCTATAAAGACAGCCCCAACAAATCTTGAATATTTCATCATACAAACTGTTCACGGCAAATGCAAACACTGCTATGTATGAAAATGCCTGGTGCGTGAAAATACACCTTACTCTACCTAACTTTCTTATGTACTCAGTTCACTGCCTCCTACCATGCTTTCCATCTGTCATACGTGATTTAGTGCAAAATCTGTTACAAAGAAAAGAACAGAGAGCCAGGTATACGGTATTACACCAGGTATAGCAGGTCCATTACAAATATGTGCTAATGATTTCATTTAAAATAGAACTAGAGCAGAGAGCTAGAGGCTTTTGTAAACACACACAGATCTCAAGGCTGATCCTCATTGCAGGGAAGGCAGAGATCAGATCTCTCCAAAACTCTTTTCATTACACTATGTAAATATCACATCAAGCAGACCAGAACGTTCAGAGCAAAACAAAAAATCTCCAGGAGTTCCCCTGGAATTTTTTTCCAGGTTAAGCCCTTCTGCCTTCAGAAGCAAGGAGGTTTCTTGAGCATGAAACCCCATTCATAACATGAGGTCTGGACATCACTGGTATAGCATTGCCATACTCCCCTCCTCCTCATTTTGTTATATTCTCACTTCTTTTTAGGAGAACTCAATAGGCAGACAATCTTAACATTTCAAAATTATCTTCTGAAGAGCTCAACAGCCCAACCTGTGGTGCTGAAATGGCAGCAACCAGGTTTTACTGATGTCTACAAAACAACAAATATAAAATGCACAGAAAATAATAAATAGTCATAGCAATTTATATCCAGATACTCAGACAGTATCTTCCACTTGAGGACTGCAGTGCACGATAGGTTAGTGCTGTGAGTCCCTCATTCCCGTGTTCTTCAGCCAGTTTTGACTTCCAGCTTTCTGCAATGTTCTGCTGTGACATAGAAACCTCTGCGCAGAGAATGGAAAATGACGGAACGGAAAATTCATCTTTTGGGGGTCAAAACAGGAATGTAAATCTCCAGTGATGCAATCAATATCAGCAGCCAAGCTAGAGGTGAAAAATTATAGGCTGATTTGAACTGAGCTGAAAGGGGACTGAGGAAGACTGGTGTGAGGAATTGCAACAAAGTGGAGGCACTTGAGAGACATTTAGTTATAGGATAGGAGTGATGTCTAACTTACTATGGCAATACCACATCTTATCCATTAGTATAGGTAAAGTATATATGTGTGTGTATAAAACAGCTGGATGAAAAGATACACAAAATATTTAAGTCATAGTCTCTGTCCCTGAGAACGTGAGAGAGCTGCTCAGCTAAACTGGCTTCTGGTATGAGTTGTTTCTTCTGCCATCCCAGCAATTATTTATGCTAAGCTTACCTCAGAGCCCTCAAACTTTGGAAAAATTAAGCAAAAAGCAACAGCTAAGAAACAGATTAATAAATATCCAATGCTCTTTGCACAGAATATGAACCACTGCTTTAAGTGTGTGATGGAAATGTGAGAAGGACTGTGCAGTGCATTGGTGCCAAAACACCCAGGTCACAGGACAGCTGTTTCCTTGCCTCACCATGGTCACACAAAAGCTGATGGCTTGGCACCTGAGGGAAGGAAGCCTGGGGAGTTAAGCAAGGAAGAATGCATTGGTCTCAAATTGAGAATAGAGGCTCAAATTGTCATACTCTCCAAGCCAAACTTTCCAGCTCTGGTTTGCCTTCCAGCAGTCTATTCGACAAATACTGAGAACGATGCTGTCCAATTTATGGGTACCTTCTCTGTCAGGCAGCCAGACATTTTGCTCCCTCCTCACAGTCTGGACCCTTGGCAGCACACTGCATTTCCACCCTGGTACCTGGGAGGATGTGAGGACAGAAAAAAATATGTGCATTGTCCTGCAGGGATGCAGAGGGTATCACACCTGAGGGACCCCAGAGGTCCAGGCAGTCTCCAGACAGCTGGAATGTGCCTTTAAGTAGCACCGTCCAGCCTCATTTCCCCCAAAAAAGCCAACACAGAGCTATCACTGGCCACTGGGAAAGCAGTGAACTTCAGCCAGCTACCTTCCAGGTAAAAACAGTACAATACAGTACAGAATGCCTTATTTCCACTATTCCAGCTATGCAGGACTTTATAAGATAAGGAAAAATAAATTTTAAAACAATTTAATATTTAATTTGAGGATGGACATAACTTACTTAAATGGACAAAATACATAACATACCTGTAGGTTGTTTGAACAGAAGGAGAAGAAAATAGCACTGAGCAGGAACAGGTGTACTGGCAGAAGATTAGCACTCAGTGTACAATTGGTCCAGTGAAAGCAAAAGAAAGCAGGTCGGCTCATAAATCCATATTGGCATTTATAATATGTGTTATAATGTCTTTATCATGACACCCTGTAACATCACATTACAAGTCAATGATGAAGCCATGCTGATACAAAGAGGGTATTCCAAGCAGGTGGTGATGGTATACAGCAACTGTATTTTCCATATATCTCATGTAATTACAGTAAGCTCAGTCTAGAAAATCTTATAAAAGTAATATTTTACTAGGGCAATACCCTTCTGTTTTCCAGACTTCAGCTTTCATTATCATGAGTCTGAAGGTCTGGTGCTAAAGGAACCCTGAAAACAGTTGTAATCTGCCAAGAAAGAACAGTAATTTTCTCAATGAATTTTGAATCACATATTTTTAAAATACCCCGAGTTTATAAGATTGCAATAAATACCAGGTAAATTGTTTGGGCAGAGGCCACTAAAATATACATGGTCTTTCAAATCCTAGGCAAAGTAACAAAAGAGTAACGGGGTCTTCTAACTAATTTTGTGGATGTGATGTTTACACACATGGGAAGGAAGGCTAGAGAAAAGTAGAGGAGTTAATACAAGTCAAAACATACTTGCTAACACAGAACATCTTGTGGCCTGACTTATACAGCAGTCAGTTGACATTTTGGTTACAGTCCAGGGTCAATTAACTCCTCCATTGCAAATCCACAAACAAATAATTGTGCTAAGAAATAAATTAGCTGCTTTCTACAACCTGCCATAAAGTACTTAGAGGCAGATTATGTTTTCTCTTATTTTTCTACCAGTTTGAAAGGTGTACAAATTTTTCAAAGGAAAATTTGCTTGTGGAGAAGTTTGCTTACAGTACAAAGCCATTTTGACAGTAAAACACAGGATCTCAAAAGGTACTGCTATGGGCTGCTACCCAGAGGGTACTTGTTTATATTAAAATGCTGAGACCCTAAGATGAAGCAGTTGCCAGCGTGTGTGTACACTCTGACTTCACTGACATTTGAGTCAAGTCCAACTGCATCGTCACCAGGGTTTATTACATTTGCATAATCACTACACTGGGATTTTATTGTATCCAAACCATAAGATATTACACTAAATCTACCTCAGATGCTCTACTTATTAAGTTTTCAGTGCAGATTTTCTACTTCCTCCCACCTTTCTCATGTAAGAGTAATTGATGCAAGACCATTTAATTAGAAAAAAAAGGGTACCTATGATCAGTACTTCAGGCTCTAAATTTGAACTCCCAAATTGTGCACAATTCTCTGTTTCCACATTGAAATAAGATGTGGGAGAAAAAAATGCTCAGATACAAGTCATTTGGCCTCATTTGGCTTTGGGTCGGTCCCACAGAGAGAAATCAGAAACAAGCCCAGTGAAGAAGCCACGCTCCAAAAGCAAGACATCTTCAGTGGGCAGCAAAGAAAGGAGCAGAGAGCCTGAAACTTCAGAGGTGAAACCTGCTTCAGAAAAAGACTAGACCTTTCAGCATCAGCTGGTGCCCAACTCACACGCAACACCAGGCTGCTCCTCTCCCTGCTCCCTGCTGGATTACAGCCTCAGAGACCAGTTGGAGACCCCCCCAGAGCCCTGGAAGGGTTAAGTTTTCCATACTGGAGCAGCATTGTCCCCCTGAAGAGCCTTGCACAACCTTGAGCTAGGACTCAGGTCAGGCCAACAAGAATGAAACAGATGAACAGACAAGAAAATAGATCCCTGGGCTGCTGCAATACAGACTGACAGGTAGACACTGGTGTGACCTGGGTAAGAGTGAAATCCCCTCTTACCTCACCCTCTGCCTCTTTGCTCCTACATCTGAAAAAGTAAGCACACACTAGACTTCAGCTGTACAACTCTAACGACTTAGACTCATTTTATAGGCAATTTGCATGGATGTGAACAATTACAGAGAAGGCACATCAACAGAGAATCAAGCCCGGCATCTAATGTTGCTAATGCACTTAATAACAACAATCCCACTTTCCTGGAAGAGAACATTAAACCTGTTCAAAATACAGTATTTTTTCCAAATGATAGTATTTCTTCCCTCCTACATCGTATCTACCTTAATCATCTGACTCCCACATAACTGGCTCGACTTCAATGACAGTCTCCTCTACTTGTTTAAAAGTCATGTTATTTCCACTGCCATCAAAAAGGCATGATTTTCAAGTGAAGTTATTACATTTCTAATACAAGGAACAGTGCGTGGGTGCTACTGAAGTAGACTCTCAGGAATGAGAAAGAGATTCCCTTCCTTCTAACAGAAGATTGGGTCTTCCTTCTCTCTGAGGCCAGGAGACACCTTTACTTATTACGATGTTTTGGCCCTTTCCAAAGCAGTGAAGCCTATGTCCCAGTGTCAGCCCGGTGATCTAACCCTGGCTCCATCAGAAAGGAACCGGAGACCTTTCCTCAGAGTGTCTTTCATAGTGCTGGAGAAACAGAAAAATATTCAGTTATTTTAACTAGCTTGCTTACATCCAAAGTCTTCTAATCAAAACATAAAATATGAAGGGCAATTTATGAACCCAGATTTTTTCTGGGGCTCCATTAGGGCCATCCCATCTATCTCTGTGCAAACCAGAGTCCAAGTGAACCTGATCCATTCAAGCTAAGAGCAGTTAGGTCTGACCCACATGTTTGATTCCCACCCTGCCACTAAGGTCCTCGTATGGGACACAGGAGAAAAAATTTGGACTACTTTCTGAGAAAGTGCAAGCGAAAAAAAAGCATCTCTTCAATTCTGACGTACGGCTTTTCACTTCAAGCTTTGTATCTGCACTGACAGCATCGTGGACTTTAATCAACTTTACTGAGTTTCAACTAGTTTTATACCAGCTCTCATGTGTAAGTACGGACTTTGTCAAGTGACACCAGTTTATTAATTTTGTGACACTGATCTGAACTGAGAGCTGAGAAATTAATCTCAAACCAATTCTGTGTTTTGTGAGAGTTTCACCTTTTTTTCCACACAGACCTCTCAGCAGCTGTCAAATCCCTGCAGGTTTTCATTTGCTGAATCCAGCCTCCCTGAAGTTTCACTTCATTAGCTGCCCCTTTCACAAGATCTTTCAGCTCTATTCAGTGCTCTCTGAATTCAGGAGGATGAGTAGACAGAGGGATGTTCCTGTTGCTACAGGAAAGGTTTATGAAAACTGTATTATGCAGCACCTACACTATTAATGAATGAAATCCTCCTGGTTTAATCTTAAAACACTGCCGTTGTTTCGAAACCTGCCAGAGCCCCTTGATCAAATTACAGCCTTCATTCAGCTCAAGATTATACCTGATGGTGTGTCAGTTTGACATACAGGCATCTGTCATTCTCCGACAAGGAGAGAAAGAGAAAAAAATAGACAACAGGAAAAAGTAAAGAAAGTTTTCTCATCTTCCCCACTGCCCTCCCCTTAAGGCCAATCTGCCATGTAAGGGCCAGATTTACATTCAACTCAGGTTTACCTGAGCTGATGACCTCAAAATGATGAATTGTACAACCAGTAGCAGGGGCGTTACTGACACCAGGACCAGAAGGGCTCAGGACACTGAAGGTGCATGCACAGTTCAAAACTTCTCCAGTTATTGCTATTCACATTCTAGGTTGTGTTCTGGTTCTGACAACCTGCAGGTATACTCTGAGAGTTATGCCTCTCCAAGTTGCCGTAAAATACTGAGATTTAGGACTAATGTTTTCTGGAATCAAAATGTCTTTCTGAAGTTTTCTGTGACATGTTATGAAGCTATGCTAACCTAACAGGCAGAAGGGCTATGTCTGCTGCTATGCCAGCCACTTCTCCACAGCTTCAGTTTTCCATCACACAGCATTTTTGCTTAGCCTGAATGCTATCTCTGCTGCTCCTGCATTGCAGTCCTTCAGGGAAGTGCAGTATGGGAGTGGCTTAGCAGCAGTCTTTGGGTTAGCCTAGAGATTTTGTCCCCTCTAGGGTATCAAAGCCTAATGCAAAGTAAAGAATCAGCCCTCCACCCCACCTGCTTAGATGGTCATGATCCCTGAAGCCTTGTCCCACTGAGCCATCCACTCTGCTCATGGGTGGCCCAGCTGACTTACCCTGTGCTTTATCACATTTGGCACAAGAGGAACAGAAAAGGAAAATTCAGACCTGCCCTTTCATCTTGTCCCCGGTCTTGTCTGGGGAAAAAGAAAAGATGTTCTTGACCACTTAAGTTGCAATTCTGTACTTCAGACTTTTCAGTGTTATATCATTTCCCACAGCCCCTTCCTGACTACCCCAAAAAACAAGGTTCTTTTTGTAAGTGACGCTTTTCCCAGGAAGAAGAGTTCCCTGTTGGTCTCATTACTGTCTACCCAGGGAGCTCCTTTTTGTCCCATTCTCAGACAGATCCCTCCTGCTGCAGTATCCAAAGACTTTATGCAGCATGACTTAAAAGTATCGGAAGTGGTCCACAGCCTCCTTTCATCAGGAGAAGTGTGTGTCAGACGTGATGGCTGATTCTATTTTATCTTTGATCCATGCTATTCTGTGTTTGTATTAAATAGACAAGGTCAAAAATGCCTGTCTGGCATTTTAGTAAGTTTTAGCTGTTATTGGACTTTATTCTTCAGTCTCTCGCCTCTGTAAAAACAGAAAAGTTCTGTTTTGACCATCCTTGCCCAAGATGGAAACAGTCCACAGTTATTGTGGTCTCAGGTAATGAGCATCTTGAAAATAAGCACAAGATTCTTATTCTTGCTGTAGAAATTAAATGACGGGAGAGTTGTGCCTCTGAGACTGTTTTGGCATTTGGTATGGATTGGACCCGTGGTTTTATGCCCTGCTAAATTGCATTACATTGCCCCAGGTAGGAGATGAATAAGGACCATGTCAGTCCGTTTACCTGAAATAAAGGAGAATCATCAGCTGTGCTTAAGACCTGTCCACATCTTTGGCTTCAGAATAATTCCAATTAAATCATTCATTCAACTGAAAAACAGCAACAATAACCTTAACCTCTTGTGTGGAAAACATCTAGTCTGAATTGGAAAGCCTGTCTAAACTCTTGGATGATGACAGAATTAAGCTGCAGGAAGTTTATTTCTATATGATGGCACCAAGTTTAAACAGTGACCAGTCTGATTGCCTATTCACTTCTGTTTCCTTTTATAGACTCCTCATTCATGTTGGTTTACTGTGGGCTTGCATTCTCATCAGAAGGGTGAAGCAAACAGAGAGCAGAGTTTAGGCCTCTCTCCATGCAGCCAGTCCTCCTTTCAGTGTCTCTCCCTGGCTTGGAGTCAGGCTGACTTAAAAAAGGAAATTAAAACTGGCCAGCTAAAGTTGTTACTGCTCCCCGTCAGCCTCCTCTTCTTTCTAGTACATGCTACCACAGTTGGTGCTGTTTTAATGGACATCATTGCCCCTGAATCCTGTGACATTTCAGGGTATCGACACAAACCTTCCAAACCCCCTGCTACTCATGTGAGCACGGAGTTAGTAAGTGGGTGCAGTGAAGGATTTGGGTAGATGGTACAACCCGAGGCTGTAGCCTTTAGTTGAGACTCCCCTTTGGCTGCACAGTGGATGTATCAGTGCCCCGCTGGATCAGCATCCCCTTCAGGTCCCAGAGCAGCTGGTACCTAACTCAGCACAGCATGCACCGACCACAGCCATGTGCCAGTAGGTGTAACTCATGCAAAAACTCATGCAAAAAAGGGGAACTGGTTGTTTTGTCAGACACACCTGAGGAAGTGTGCAAGAAGGGAATCATGTATCTCTCACTCTTTTTCAAGCCTTCTTCCAAGTACGCAGTCCAAAGTGGCACAGACACACATCTACTGGCTGTGGGGAGGAGCCATGGCAAAGCAAAGCACCTCTGACAGTCTTTCAGTGCTCTTCTAGTCCTGGGTCTATTTTTTCTATCAGTAGCTTGTAGAATTACTTTTGCTGTCAGCGTACAGCCCCACGGCAGTCCTCACTCAATATCGGAGTGTACAGTTACTTCTCTCATCCTGTTTCTTTCCCAGAAGCTTTTGCTCCACACGTATAAGGGCTAATGGAAGATCCCTTCTGCCTGACCCATATTGCCCAGCAGTTCCCTGGTACAAGGGAAAACCTCCAGCAACAGAAGGAGACTGTGTTAGTGCTCTTTCACACCACTGAAGCAGTACAATGTAGCATTAGCACATCGAAGGATCTAGTCCATTAACTTTTAAAATTAGCTTACAAGGGGAGATGGAAGCTCTTGTGGGAAAACAAGCCATTCAAACCTTCTTGTAAATCCAAAGTGTCCTCCTCTAAAACACCATACCTCATCAGTGATACTTGCAGCTTTCTCTCCTAAATATGACAGTGTAAAAAGGCTGCAAAGTGAATTTTCTTCTGCAGCCACCATCTTAATCTCCATCTTTCTCCTGTTAGTAACAGAGCCGCAAGCTACAGCATTATTCAAGAGTTCTGCAGTGTCAGGGCTCTGATTGTGCTCCTTCTTTTGAGATATTTGTTCACAGCAATCTAGTTCAAGGTACAACAATAACCCACACAGCAGCAGGCCAGCCTGATCTGGCTTGAATGTGGCACTGTATGTAGTGGAAAGCTGTTGTGGCATTGTTGCTAGGTATTGCAGAGTTCATGAATCTGAATTATACCTTTTAGATATTAATAACCCAAGTCATGACATCCTCATTACTTTCAGCTGATTGCCTTTGGATGAGTTCTTTTGTTGAAACTCCATTTGTATTCCCACACGTGGATTCACAAACATTAATGTGAATCAGCAGTCAGACAAAAAACTGGATAAATTTCCCAAAAGTAAGGGATCCTGAAGAGCAGCCCCATTCCTATAAAGACTTTTGCAACCCACGCCCATCCAGACTTAAAGCATTCCCTTCCAAAAGCCAAGAAATGCAGCCAGAAGATAACTTTTGACTTTTGTGAAGCTTGGATTGGGCCATCATCTTGCCATTGGCTTTGGACACGTAAGCTGGCCAGTTGACATCCTGTAGAAATTGGATCACTGATTAGCCCAAAAGGCATGGATCACAGCTAGAGCAGTCAGTTCACAAGGGGAAAAATATCGTATTTCTCTTTCTCATTATCAGCCAGGAAGGTAAACAAAATATTAATCGGCTTCTCCTTTTGCAGACACATACACACATCGACACACAAGCAACCCAGCCAAGTTCACAAAGGGACTTGATAAATGAAAGCCTTCATACTTGACCAAACTTTGAGGAATGCTTCCTGAAATACTGGGCTTGAAGCCTGTATTCAATCATGGGAGCAGTATATGATTAGCTGCTCTTTTATCCCTATGCTGGCATCTGAGAGGATCATAGGTTTTTTTTATGTTAGTATGCCTGGTGAAATCAGAGCAAACCCTTTGCTCTGTGATTAATAATGTGTTAAGCCACAGTTCCAAATTATTTCAACTTTTCAATGGTTATGGGAACATTTACAAGACTGATGGCTGGACTGTGTACTGCCAACAGGCTGAAAGAGCTATCATTTATTACAGAGTTTTCTTGCAGCCAAAATGTGTAATACTACCCTGGTAAACTGTGCAGAAAAAGAATTATGAGTTTTGGTACAGCATTTTCCCAAATTAGAAATCAAGTGAAGCTTCCTGCACTACAAAAGTGGGGTTTTGGGGAGAGGGAGGAAATGCCATTAAACTTTTCCAAAAATGTAACCCCCAAATATATTCCATGCTGTGATGGTGCAACAGAGCTTTTCTCACTATGTTGGTTGATTTAATCCCATCATACCACAATATTTTGTGGTGATTTGTTGTTCAGGTTAACCATATGCTTATAATAGCCTGATCCATCCATCATTTCCCAGTTATTTTCTTGTAACAACATCTTAACTGTCCCAGTGCCTCTCTGAAGTCTGTTAATTGTCTTCTCACTGCTGACAGTTAAATTCTCTTCTCCTCCCCTCATACGACAGAAGTAATTTTCAATTGATGATAATCAACCTATCTCATTAAGCATTTGAAGAGACTGAGGATTTCCAAGGCTCACACATCAAGGATTTGCTATTTTGAGTATAGGAGAACCGCAAAATCACTGACCTCAGTATCTCTATATCTCTGCATATCTGTGTGTGTGCGTGTGCACGTGCCACAGCCTCATGTTATCACAGCACCCACAGGCAAAATCTTCATTATTCTGAAAGCAGAAATTTTTCATTTGCGATTAAAAGAAGGGGAGAGCTCCACTGTGCTGAGAACAGGAAAAGGCTGAGGAAGCACAATTGTGACTCCAGGAAAACACATTCATATTCCATAACGTGACCCATCTCATCTGCCTTCTGTTCCCAAAACAAGCTCTCCAGTTTTGTCATCCACATTCTGCTCTGCTTAAAGCAAAGGAGAGAAATTATCTTAGGTAAGATTTGGAGCTCTGCTGAGACCCTAGTAACAAGCAGAAGCTTGCTGGGTGTCGAAATAACAGGATTCGAAAAAAATGCTGTTCCAAAACATTAGCTCTCCATGAAAACTGCATCAGTGCTTTAGGCCAAAAAATCCTCCTAGCTCACACCAAAGGACAGCAGATAGCCAGCATGCCCCCAAATGACTATCAAAATGGGTGTATCCTCACCACTGTAACATTTTTTTGCTACACACCTTCAATAAGGCCTCAAGACAGATCACTGGTCTCTGCCTCAATTTCCCCATTGGTAAAACAAAAATAAGAATGCTATTTCCCTTCCTTTGAGACTTCCAGATAAAAGAGCCAAACGTTACTAGTACTATCCTTTCTGAGCCTCAGTAAGTCATTCCCTGCTGAGCTGCTAGATTCTGATGCAAACTTATTGGCATAATACATTCTGTGATTGTATTGTTGTATTTGCATTGACTTCCATTTCCAGCAAAATCAGAATAAAATGTTATTTAAAAATGGATAGGGAACACAAGAAACAAATAACCTGAGTTGTACCAAATAAGTAGCAGCTAATGCCCTGTGCACATAAGACCTAGCACATGCCAGTTCTATAGCTGCGTCTTAAAGTAATGTGTAATGTCAGGGTTTGGGCTCTTTGGGGTGCAGCTATATTTTTCAATTCATTTCCAGTGCTCACATCCATGCTGGGGATAAGTTATCACAGTTTTTATTCCCTTTTCTCTTTAGAAATGCGTGATTAAAAAGAAAGAGTCTTCATTCTCCAAGACAGTTCTGTCCACACTGATCTCAGATTAGCCAGGCAGGAGTTCAGCCTTGGAGAAGGAGGGTGATGAACACTTACTCACATCAGGGCCCAGATCCTCAGCTGGAGGAGAAGCAATCGGAAGAACCCAAGGTGGTCCTGTCAATCTGTCACCTGTCCCAGGAGACCCTCCTGGGTTTAGTTAGATAATAAAGTGCCTTGTGCAGAGTTTTTGCTTCTTTTATCTTTTTGGTTAAAAAAATCTCTGCCTGGAGTAAGTATGAAGTGAAGGCAGTAGCGGTGTATTTCATTTGGCAGCCAGGGAAAACTTATATCATGGTGGGAGGAGAAGGGCTCACTGCGTGGCACAGAGGTAGTTGGATTTGGCATTCTTCTGATGCCTTCTTGAACTGCTCCCAAACTCACATCTCCTTCTTCAGCCTGTCTTGTCTCCAATCTCTTATTCCTCCTGGGCATTGTGATTAACTGTTTGAAGGAAGTACAGTCAGTTTTATAGCCATTCCTGAGCTCCCCTACTAGCCAAGCCTAGTTCACTGCAAGCATGAGAGGGAGAAGGGATCAGCAAGCTTTCACAGAGATCATGCCAAGTTTTATTTCTCTTTCCTATCCTGGAGGTTAAGCATGCCTTAGGAACACAGCAGGAGCCAGAGGATGCTGCCTCACAAGCAGACATCTGCTAGATTGCTTGGGACTTAGCAAGGACCCCATGGAGAGGTAAAACTGTGGAGATCTGAGTCAGGTCCACAGTCTGGAATAGCTTTATTCTCATGGAAGATGCTCCTGGTTTGAACTGCTGCTGACTGAGACTAGAATCTGGCACTGTGGTATCCATTTGCTATGGCATACATTTTTTAAAACCTCATGTTGAGCATTCATATGCAATGTTAGAGACAGGTATCTTTAGCCAGCAATGCCTGGGTTTGGGATTTTTTCCCATTTACCTCTGAAACTGGGAGCCTGGTCTAGTTTATTCTCTGAAAGGCAGGATATCGACAGAGTAAAGGATGTCCAGTTTTAGCCAAGTGCTCATTGTACAAAGCATATACCAATGAAGTGCTCCAAATTAGCAGTGGTCTGGCAGCAGTATTAAAAGCTGCAAGAAAGGGACTGTGTAATTGGGCTTGTCATGGAGAAGAATATAGTCTGCAGCTGGTGTACAGAAATGCCTCAAATCTTTATGGGAGTCAGAAGAAAATCCTCTAGCTCAACCTCTAGCTCAAAGAGAGTTCAGGAAGGTATCCTCTTCAAATACTACACTCCTGCCACAAACACACAGTATCCTGGTGGTGTCTCATCTGCCTGCCCACCCAGACATTTCCAAAGTTACCCTTGCAATAATCTCTTAACAGTATGTTCCTGGCATTGCTTCATTTTTCTTGGTTTATATAGATGCAGGCTTCAAAATCTTTGTGAGCTATCTCTTCTGGTAGAAGAGTGCCACCTCATGACTGATGCAGAGGAACGAAACAACTCACAGCAGTAAAGCTGAAAGCACTCAGGAGCTCAGAGCTGGGGAAGCCTGGAACAGCTCCTGCCCTGTGTATCCACCCAGCAATACGGCATCCTGAAACAGAGCACTCCTAGGCCAAACAAGTGCCTTGTGATCATTGCTCCAGGAGAAAAAACTTAGGATCTTTGCTGAACCCAAGTCCATCCTCAGTCCAAGCCCATTAATTACTCAGAAGAAACTAACATTATGCAGGCCTTTATACAAGGTGCCACTTGCTTCAAAACGCTGGTCTTTTCGTTTCAGGCTCCTCTGCAGTATCTTAGGTACCTCTCCTCTGGGAACAGCACGATTTTGAGTGCGAGCACCCTCTTTTCCTTGTTTCCTCAGACAGCTTTTCACATGCCTAGCTACCTCTTCTCAAGCTCATTATTTTGTCCTTACTAAAATAACTAGTATTTCTCAACACTTGAGATAATTGTTGTTAAAATAAGGAGAATTTTGAGATCCAAAAAGTCCTAATGACTTTTTGCTTCCATGAATGAGATGCACATGTCAAAGAAACTCAGAATTTCTGTGCTCCGTCACCAGTTGGAAATATTCATGGCAAAACCAAACACATCATGTTCTCATGGATTGATTTGTCTGTGCTCCTCCCAGAAACAGATAGCTTAAATATTTACAACCCATGAACAAGGAATAGAGCAAAATACTTTTTTACTGGTTTTTTTTGCTTCTTTTCTTTTTTCCTTTTAAATGAATTCAGGCGTTGAGGAAAGTGCTAGATTGAGAAGGCTAGTTCTATTTTTCCTATTTTTCCTATTTTTTCCTAGAATAAAAATACCAGGAGAATAGTACTCAAGCTTTCCTAAAATCTCAATTCTACTGCTGCTATTCTTCTTTACTGGACTCTTTGCTAAACACCAGACAGTAATTAAAGATCAGAATCAGCTTCTTCCTCACCATCTCAAGTAGAAGCAAAGTCAATTAAAACCAAGTGAAGTATTAATTTTTCTATTGATCTACTAGCAGGTATATTAATAGCACCTATTATCAGACAGGATGCCAAGCAGCTAAAATATGGATACAAATTTTGACATAACTTGAATATTAAATAGTTTTTCAGAAGGGAGAGATTTTGCATCTCATTCCCCGAGGCAGCCAGTTTTTGCTCAGTCCTGCATTTCAAAAATATGCTGCTAAAGTTGTCAGATAGCCAATATTATTAATCTGAAAGCGTCAACTTAATAAGGCTCATCCTATGAACTGAAAAAAAAAAAGAAAAAAATTCAAAACCCACTTGCTATCCAGTGGGAGGATTTTAACAGCGCAGATGATTTTCTTTGCATAACTGCTAGAAGGCCTGCAAAAGTTCATCAAAAATCAGAGCTGCATGAAGTCAGTGGTTGTCTGATTCCTTTGTTATGATAAAGATAGCAATAGCTGAATCAATAAACATAATTTAAACTTTAATTACAGGTTATTGTTATGACAGATGAATTTTTAAGCTTTCTGTGTTTAACACTTTACCTAAAAAGATTTTTATACAGGAGTTTACCAATCACAATAAATAACTGGTTGCCTACACTCTCTCCCATTAAGAAAATGAAATTATATAAGGTCTCCTATTCAAATCCATCATTTCAAATACTAACAAAACTAGCCCAGATATTCCTCCCCCTCCCAGAGCAGGTAAGTTTGCTCTGGACCATGTAGAGTATGGGGGTTCTTTCAGACAGGACTGCAACACTGAGCCCCTTCAGCTCTTACACTGAAGATCTGTAAAACTGGTGTCTGGTGAGACACCACCTGGAGTACTGTGTCCGGCTCTGGACCCCTCAGCACAGGAAAGACAAGGACCTGTTGGAGCAGGTCCAGAAGAGGGCCACAAAAATGGTCAGATGGCTGGAGCACCTCTCCTATGAGAATGGGCTGAGAGAGTTGGGGCTGTTCATCCTGGAGAAGACAAGGTTCCAAGATACCTTATTGCAACCTTTCAGTACTTAAAGAGGGACTACAGGAAAGATGGGGATAAACTTTTTAGCAGGATCTTTTGCGATAGGACAAGAGGTAATGGGTAGATTTAGACTAGATATAAGGAAGACATTTTTTATGATGAGGGTGCTGAAACACTGGAACAGGTTCCCTTGAGAGGTGGTAGATGTCCCACCTCTGGAAACATTCAAGGTCAAGTTGGACAGGGTTCTGAGCAACCTGATGTAGTTGAAGATATCCCTGCTCATTGCAGGGACGGGGTTGGACGAGGTGACCTTTAAAGGTCTTTTCTAACACAAACTATTCTATGATTCTACGAAAACCAGGGACAAGTTTCAATATATCTGAGCAAAATTTCCCCACCTTCAATGAGCTACACAGCCAACAGGTCATAGGAGCAGGAACAGGGCTAGAAGCAGGTCCATGCTTAAGCCACCAGAGAGAAGAGAAGAGAAGAGGAGCTGCCAGTTGAATTAAGCAGAGGTCCAACCATTTTCACCAAAAGGCAACACTTTCAGGGAGCTGAGCTTCATCCAAATGCCCAGAGAAAGAGCTAGTTGCTTTTTTTGCTTGCTTAAAGAACCAGAAAGGAGCTGTACTGTTATTAGCCAGTGCTACAGAGCTGGATCAATCCAGCTCACACGTCCCAATGCCCAGCTGCTTTTTGTAGGCTGACATGTGATAAAAGCTGGCCTTCTCACGTGGTCGCTATGACAGTTTCAGTGACGCTGTCAGGATTTAGAGCTTTCTTCTGAAAACCATGGAGCACCTCTACACCAGTCCTCTTGGAACTCTTTTGGGTGAAATATAAATCAAAAATATCATCTCTGAAACGAAGATATCTTTAGAAAAACTGATTTCTTCAAGTTGTCTCTTCTAAAAGCAAGTACCACCTACCCACGTTTAGCTTGTTTTCCAGCCCACCTAAAAGGATGCACTGTTATGAAACTGCCCAGGCAACCTCACTGAAATGTTTTCCTGCTTACCAAGAATCCCAGTGATTTTAGATAGAACATAATTTCTCTTTATTTATGTTGCATTTCCAAACATCACTTCTCACCAGCATCTGCCTGGCAGAAACAAGTGCTTTATCCTGAACTCTCTTTCATCTCCTCCTCCGATTTCACAACAGCTAAACCAGGCTTCAGCAATGCCTTTAGCCTCAAACCTAGAAACAACCACCAGAATACTTTGTGGGTGATTCACAGATTTTGGTGTCAAAAAGCTAGTGATCTTCCTTATTTCCTGAATTGTACAGCATGCCAAGCTGTGTGTTCACACTGTTTTGTCTTTAATCCTGGGTTCACAAACATTTCCAGAGTAAAATGTGACATTTTTATAACAAGCTCTAAGTCAGTAAAGTTCAGGATAGAGCAAACCTTGGATGTTCTGTTCTCTTTGTAAGTAGCATTTTAAGAAGAGAAACAAAAGCCATCCAAACATACAGACTCAAATTACATGTTGAAGAAGTCTGCACAGCAAGAGGTGAAATAGATCACAAATATATTTTAATTAAATGTTTATCTCACAACCATGACAACACAAGAGTGCAGCAGGTACAAGCCATTGCAGAAAATGCTTCCTTCACAGCAAGCATTATTCCAACTAAAGGGGGTTTTCTCCCAGTCATCCCTTGGCATTAATGCTGATGTGGGATTTTAGCAATGCTCAAACATGTCTTGTTCTAGTCTCAGTCCCAGTTACTACTGCGTGCTAAATACATGTTCCTCAAGAGAGCTGCACATGCTACACATTATGTAGCATAGAGCCAATATAGCAGTCAGCTATATTTTCCCACAAAAGATTGGCCATCTTAAAGGAGCTCTCACATAAACAGTGCTTCTACCCCTTTCCAAGGCCAAATGCATTCAGGGTCCATATTCTCAGCAGTTGAGCAGGCAGCCTGCAGGGCTTCCAGCTCTACTGGTGCTGTCCCTGGGCATTGCCCTGGGAGGATTGCTGCGGGTGCGTTCAAGCGATTGCATCTTGCAATGTTAGCCTGAACATTTTGGAGAAGAAACAGTTTGCATCCAAATTGCACATCAAAGTTGGAGTTTTAAAAAAAACGTAGGGTTTTTATCAAAATGTGAAGCTCAGAAGTGTCAGAGGATTCATTTTTCTTTTCTTCATTTCCTACCCACGATTTATATCTTTCCCTTTCCCATCTCCTGTCTTCTGCCTCCCCAGCAAGGAGTGGAGAGAGAGGAACCTCCTTCTGAGGTGCTGGTCTCATTTAGCCTTTGGGTTTATGCAAAACAGAGAACAGGAGCTGTTCTACTGCTTTCTTCCTCAAGATGAGTAATGCAGCACCTCAAGCAGCTCCTTCTTCATCCTTCTTTTATCCAAAGCCAGATTTTTCATGGCGCTCCACCCCTTCATAAAAGGTGAGGGAAGGGTCAGGGAACTCAGAGCCCCTGGAAGAAAAGGGACTCCCTTTGGCTACCCTCAGCCTGAGGTTTTGCTGCTGGAAGACAGATACAGCACAGCATCCCTTCACACCAGTGTGCAGCTGAGTGACCCTCCCCATCCTATCCTCTCCTCTCCTGTGTTTTCATGAGATGTTTTTCCCAAGTAGCAGTGAATCTATTGACCGGAGAGAGACCATAAAACAGCCTAAGCCCGAAGTGCTTTCCAAAGCTGAGGTAACCAAACTGGAATATTTGTGTAAACTCTGTATTTCCTGAGGTTTTCTGGTGTAAGAATTAAAGATGTTGCTTATGACTGTGGAAAACAACTAGGAAGCCAACAGGAACTCATACAAAGGCTGTGATTCTTGCTGGGTGGTTATCCTCTCATGGATAGGTGCAAAAACATAAGCAAGACTGTGAGCCTTAATGTACTGCCAGGAGCCTTCTCCACACCCCCTGTCACCAAGGATGCTCTCTGCTCCATGCTGTACCTCTACCCTGCTGGTTTCAGGTTGTGCTGCTTAGAAAAAAAGCCTGCCAAGACCCTTCTCTAGCGAGGCAGCAGCAGGAGGCTCAGCTGGAGCCCTGTGCCTCTGCTGCCTGCTCCCAACAGTTTGTCATGGAACTGAGGAGCAGGCCGCGCCGGAGGAGGGCATCCCATCTGCGGGCCAAAATTTGGGAGGAAACCCATGGATCGATCGCAATGTATTTTTAAAAGGTCAGGACAGGTCTTCTTCTTACTCAGCACTTTGCATTTTGAAAGGAGAGCCATGAAAGATATAACTATGTACCGCAGCTTCTTTAAAACATAATTCCCCTATATCCTCCTGTGCGGGCATCTGCTAGGAGAAATAAAGCACTTGCGTGGTGCTGGTTAGATGTCTGAGAAACCACTGAATCTATAAATGTATCCCAACAGTCAAACACAGAATAGGATACAAAATCCTGGTACTGCATGTTCCAGCTCCACCGAACTGAGTCTCCCGTTTCCAAGGACTCTCAGTGCCAATTCTGGAACAAGCTTCTCTCTCTGGTCAGACACTGAGTTATTTGATATATTAAATTTCCACAGATTTAGTTGACAGAAAAAATGTAATCATCATCCATTTTAAAAAGCACAGCTGAAAAAAATGATTAAAATTCATGCACATCAGGCAGCTTGATTTGCTGGGCATGGCCTGAATATAAGGCTAAATGAAGGTTAAATATCGGCTGTAACAGTAGAAGCTGTTTATTGAGAATGTATATGGTACTGTTAGCTAAAAGTGGCAGCACATTTGAGATTGAATCAGACAAGCTTTTCTGCCTTATGCATGTACCATTTCTCAGACTAAGCTACATCTAACTGCAGTGTTAGAAAGCAAGAAATTAGACACAAAATGCTCAGTGCGGTATATTTAATTCCTGATAGGAGAAATATTAACCAAATAAATCAAACATGTCTAACTCAGCATTTTTTCCATTGGAAAATATCATTTCACTGGCATTGAAATCTTCTACGGGGTTGAAAAATGTGCATTTTTTTTTTAATATTTTGAAAAAGACTAAAACACAGCCATCTTTTTCTAATTTAGATGCTGCATTATACAATATATCACATTTGCACAAGTCAAAATGAAAACAGAATGCTTTGACCGATCCAAGTCAGACTGTGTTTAACTTAAGAATTCTTAACTTTACAAATTTAACTTGATATCAGTTCTTTTTTTATATATATACTTGCTATTTGTTTTCACCTTGTTTAGAAAGAAATAGATTTTGGAGTGTAAGAAAGTCTCACTGACTTGACGTTATGGCTTCAGTTTCCTATGCGTATTCACCTCTTGTGCAAACATGACCTAATAATAATGTGTGTCTTCTCCCATGGGGGGTGTGATTTTACTGCTGGTGGTGGTGGTCAGGCCAGCCACTCCAGCCCACCCGATGGCAACTTGCCTTTTCTGATGCGGAGCCCATCATCAGCTGTGAGACGAAGACAGCAGCTACCACAAAGACCTCGGATCAGAATTCGCAGATGGCACTAGATCAAAGCTATAAAATTTCAAATATAGCGATCAGCTTCTTGGTCTGATTAAATAAGAAACACAAAAATAGAAATCGTAAATTACTCCGTTTACAGGGAAAAAAAAAAAAGCACCGGTTTTAACATTAAAATGGAAAAAGAAAACAAACAAAAAAGAGATGAAAAATAATTCCTTATATTCTTATGGGAAAAAAAAATCTATCCCCACCCCTTCCTCTGCCAGTCACACACACATTCCCTGCACCAGGGCCAGGAGTGGCCATCCTGCAATGTAGCTGGGACATGGAGAAGACATGCACATCATTCATAATCTACAACAGGAGGCTGTTGTGCACAGATTCCCAGGCACACTGAAGTGAAGATATGGTGAAAATGTTAGCAGCACCTGTCCAGTTTTTACTCCTTTCCAGAGCTTTAGACATTGCTCAGGGTGAGATAAGCATCCAATTTCCAGGTGTGTTCTAAATCAAATTATCAGAACCCCTGGGAATTTCCCGTTGCTAGCTCTGAAAAAGAGGTTATACATATTTGTCGGGTTTTTACTGAAATAAATCTGAAAAAAACACAGATTTCTTGTCAGATGTACATAAATACAAAAGGGAGGAGGAAAATGCCTTACCAGAGCATGGTATTGCAACATTTTCCAGCAATGACAGCTGATGTTCTGGGCTTTAAAATAGTGGCAAATTCAGGGTACAATGTGACATTTTTTTTCTTTCTTTCCTTTTTTTTTTTTTTCGTTAATTAAAGAGAACAAATTAACTAATATGGAATGTTTCTGACAATAACTTGGTGGCACTATGGAAACGTTATTCTAAATCTCTGTCCTTTTCTGAGACAATCATTTTCACACCAGCAAGAATTGTTTAGTAGAAATTTGACAGTGAATGTCTAGATGAGGAAGAGAATATACTGCAAGCACATCTACTGCCTTTACATCTCAGCATGTCCCTTGTGGCACACCAACAAAACAGACCTAGCAAAGCTAGGTAATTTGCCAAAGCCCACGCAGTGTCTGCAGGAGAACCAAGATATCAATCAGGAGTTCTCAACTTCTAGCGTTTCACTTGTTTTTAATAGTACACATTGCTTTCTCATTCTCCTTAACATCTAAAAATAGCAGACTGACAAATCTTGCTGTAAATATATTTGAGACCAAAAGGTCACCTGGGCAGAGACCATCTCTCTGCCTTGTAGGACGCTGCTTGGTGATACTTAATGAACACATGCTCAGTGATCAGATACAAACCTAGAAAGTCACCGTGCCTTTTTTGAGCACCATACTGGTGCACATTCATTTAGCTACCTCAATATTAGTGTCATTATCACAGTGCCTAAGTAAAATTCTCTCATCTTCTCACCCTTGACTCAGGCAAGGTGCAAAAGTCAGCTCTAGTGCTATGGGCCAGCATCTCCCACCTCCTTCATAACTCCTACAGTAAGCTAGTTTCATCATAAGCACTGACACAGAGGCTGTAGAAATTAATCTCAAGGGGTAGCAAACTTCCTACGAGTTTGGGTTTGTTTTAAAAAAGTTCTTATTGTACAAATGAACCTTTGACAAAGTAGATCAAAGTCTCTACAGTGATATTCAGCAAAGGAAATTATGAATAAAGACAGGGTAAAAGTAATTTAATAGGAGCACCTCAGTGCACATGGAAGTCTCAGCTCCCAGCTGGAGACCCCAGACCAAATTCTGTGCTCCTGTATGTGAGTGGAACTCCATTCACCCCAGAAATGGGGACATCACTATTTTCTGTGCACGCGTGAGTTCTCTGCTGCTGAGGTCTTACTCCAAACTGAACTGTGAAGCAAATTTGCCATGCAATGATTGAAAATGGGTCATTCTTATGGGATATCCCATTCAATTTTTGCAGCAGAAATTCTGTCTCATTCTAAGTCCTGGCAGAAAATCGCCAAACCTTGAAAACAGCTTGACATCGTGGCTGTCGGCCAAAAAGATGCAGTCAGTAATGGGCTGTAATTCTTGTCCCTCTCATTCTATTTACAGTCCTTTTTTATCACAGGAGTAGAATTTGAAAATAAAAAGTCCTGTTGTAATAAAGACAGTCCCAAGCAAAACAAAAGCTCAATGAGGCTGTTCTTCACTGTAATCTGCAGTAGCCTGACCCGGAGCTGAAAATCACTGTATTTGGGCCCAAACATGTATTTGATTCCATGATTCTGAAGTACCATTTTATCCCCCAACTTTTTAATAGCATTTTGTTTTTGACGGCTCCCATCACAAAGTGAAATAATATATGGTAAGAGTGCATGACGCAACATATTATTGTGCAAGCTACCATGAAATCTGAAATTTAGTGTGCTGTGAGGAAAAAGCATCAAGTCACTCTGGGTCACCACACCAAACCCTTGTAGCACTGTAAAACAGTGCAAAGCATAAGCCTAAATAGCAGTACAGCACACGAACAAACTGTAGCCTCAAAATAACTGCAGAGGGCAACTTTTCAAGAGTAAAGAATCTGGAGGTGACATCAACTTGGTTATTAATTCTAATCAGTCAAAGGTGGGGTTGTAACCTTACCCGTTTATTGGCAACAGCTGAAGGGAATTATTCTGCCATTTACATAGACTGCATTGTGCAAATATTAAGCTTGATAAAACCTTTAATTCTAGCTGCGAAAAAATTTAAATAGTGTCCATGTTTCCAGTCAGGCAGAGCCACTACAGCCCGTGCTCTGGAAAGGAACAGCCCACGTTAACAGGAGCCAGGGCATGGTTCCACCTTCTTCATGAAGCAAACAGGACATAATGTTACAGATGTGACCAAGTCCTCTACAGCCTAACCGATGGGCAGATGCCCAGCATCCCCACCACAGCACCAGGTACACAGGAGCTGTGTTCAAAGCAGACAGAAAGTGGCTCAGCAGCCTGGCTCCTGATCTAATTGCTGATTCCAGGTACACGGAGCTAACCCCATCACTGTTAGCAGGACTGTTTTTGTTCCCTTTTGAAAGCAAAACAATGAAAGTGTTGCCATGTTAGATTGATTGCCTAAGGAGAAAAAAAAAAAAAAGTCTCCTTCACTTAATTCGAATAGTTTAGCTTGCTTCCTCCAGTATAACAAGGACCAAAATTCAGCTTGGAACTCAGCCTGCATAGTTCTGACCCAGGAATGGGAATGGGGGAGCAATAGGAGCAGTATTCACCGTGGTGTCTTTCACAGAGAAGTGGCAAATCTTATGACACTGGTTACAGCCCACAAAGCTCTAACTGAACATTAAACACAATTTTCAAAAACCACAATGAAGTAAGATGGCAATTAATTTTACTTCTCAGGTAACTTGCTCAGCAATCAAGTATTTGCACAACACTCAGTCGTGATTCCCTAGCCTGTGTAAACATAAAACAAACAAACCAAAAAGCTGTCATTAAGAGCTAACAGAAAGCTGCAAGGTATACAAAGGCTCATTACAGCTCATTAAAAATGCTTTGAGTTTAAGGGAGCGAGGCAGCAGTTAAGGGTAACCATCAGAGGTCCCACCAGCCCAAGGCATACGTACAACACAGTACGCAGCGAGTTGACCAGGTCCAAGCCCACTGCACTGCAGGATAATCCTGCTGCTGCCATCCCCCCGTGCCAGGCAGCAGGGACAGGCAGGGAAGCCGTGTAACCACCAGGATGGGATGGGATGGGATGGGATGGGATGGGATGGGATGGGATGGGATGGGATGGGATGGGATGGGATGGGATGGGATGGGATGGGATGGGATGGGATGGGATGGGATGGGATGGGATGGGATGGGATGGGATGGGATGGGATGGGATGGGATGGGATGGGATGGGATGGGATGGGATGGGATGGGATGGGATGGGATGGGATGGGATGGGATGGGATGGGATGGGATGGGATGGGATGGGATGGGATGGGATGGGATGGGATGGGACAGGCAGCTGCCCAGCCCGGTGGGAATGCTCCTCTGTCACCTCCCGCTGCCCCGGCTTCACTCCAAGCCCCTCACTGCAGGGCCCAAGAGTCCAGCCTCACAGCTTTCATTGGAATCCAACACTCCTTCTCAAATAGACCATTCCTTCAAGTCATAGTTTTAATTAATTTAGAATGAATTATTTGGGTCTCTAAATTTCCCGGCTTATTTTGAAAAAGTCCAATTAATGCTGAGCTAAATAGCTCCAAAGCTTCCCCAGCCCTCGTCTGCCCTGAAGGGATCCAATTAAAATGAGACACTAGTCAAAATGTCAAACCACAATCATTTTTAAAGTCATTGTGCAACAGATCTATGGCTACATATAAACCACACAATTGCTGAATAAATCATGCAATATTGGCAAACCTAATGCCTAAAATGCTCTCACTCAAGATACAACATCCCCTGTCAACCAAGAGCATGTTCAGAACTTAGAGCAAATCATAAAAGTCACATTTCCTTTCATGGGACAATTAAAACCATAGAGTATAATGAAACATGTAAATTAGACTATAATATAAGATAAGGGCTTAAATGCAGGAAAGACAGTCCAAAAGCTGTGCTGACTGTGGAGCTGAAGAAGCCTTTGAGGCAGCCCAGGCAGTGGCTGGTAAAGCCACACCATGCAGAACTGCAGAAATCTCTCTGTTCTGCTTCCAGAGCCACACAGGCGCACTGGCAATCACTTCAAGGGTCTCCAGAACTCTGGCACATTTTAATCTGGAATCCTTGTGATCCACTTACAAGTTTTTTTTTTTTCTGTATTAGCTTTCTCAAACATTTAGAGAGCATAATAAAGTCTCTCTCATACACACATCCCTCACGAGATAAAGTCTTTATTTCAACTTGCTTGAAAAATCCTAACTCTGTCCTTCTAGCTCTGAAAGTATTTTGTCTAGCTGTGGAAAAGAAACAGGTATTAAATTATTGTTGAACAGAAGACTAAATTAAAAACGGAGACAGGTCAAAATTTCAGATGAGGGTTTGTTCTTAATGAGCTGTACGTCTAACAATTCCATTAATCTTCTTGACTCCTACAGAAAATTGTCCCCCCCCCTTTCCCACCAGTCAAACGAATTTTTCCAACAAAAGCAGCAGGATCACTGAGTACTTGGTCTGAGCACGGGAAGGTAATACTGTTTCAAAGGGTCTTCAATTTTTATTTTTTTTTTAATCTCATTACCCTTGCAATGAAAACTCCAAATTTCCCACTCACTTCGAAGTTAAATTTCAACAGCAGAGAATGGAATGAGAAACACATGAGTCTCAGGAACGGTACACCCTTTTGGGGAAACCCATCCAGGGGTCATTGGTCTCGGCATGCCACCAAGGAGCAGCAAAGGAGCTGGTCAGAGACCAGCCCAGAGGGGTGCCTGAGCCAGCAGGACAGCACTGGTTGCTGCTGCCTCTCTCTGCCCCCCAAACTGGTGATGCTTTCCTCCCAGGGCAGGGAGATCCTGTCTTCTGGGTCTGCCCAGAAGAGCACTGCCAAAAAACAAATGACCCTTTGGGGAAGCTGCTGCACAACTAGTGCGTTTCTCACGTGTGGTGCTCTGTGAGCCACCATGTTCCTCTGCCTCTGTCATTTTGTGGGAAAGAAGATCTCCTTTAGACTAAAAATAGCACAGGAAAACTCACAAGAGATGATTTGGGTTGTATGATTTCATGTCTCTCCGTCCATCCCACCTGTGAAACGAACAGAAAAATGGTAAGATCTTTGTATTTCCATTTGTGAGTTACTTGAGAATCAAAATGCAACCATGTCTTGTCCTGCAAAACTGAGCAAAAAGAAGGCTTCGGTGTTTCTGTCAGGGTTAAGGAAAGAGAAATTAAGATCAGTGAGCACGGTAGAAGGACAGTCCCGTTTCTGCCTGGCTGCAACAGGTAGGTACAGTGCAGCAGTTCTCACACTAAAGCTTTTCCTGACAGTCACCCCTTTGCAGGGTCTGAGGTGCTGCAGCAAGTGGAGGGAAACGCTGGAGAAGGGCTGAAGTACCACGCTGTGGTGACAACTGGTAAATGTCTTTCTAAACGTAATGTTACACGTGAAAAAGACAGAGTACTAAGAAACAGCAGTTTTCACCCGTCAGAAGGAAGCTGTCTGATCTTGGAGAGGAGGCACAGGAGAATGAGGACAGAGTTATCTGGAGCAGTTTGCACAGCCCTGAAAAAGATCAGAGACATTAAACTACCAATGTTTGCTCTTCCCCAGACTCTCCATGTGACTTTATATGATGCCAGCAGTGCAGAGGAAAAACGTGCATTTCTATGGACTGCCATTTGTGCCCCCCAAATTAAATTTTTTTTCAGTTGTTTGTGCTTACCTCCTGAATATATACTGTTCAGCTGAAGTTTGCTTAGTAATACATAGTTAATAACGGTCAAATAATTAAAGGAAAACTGTCACATTCTGTTCATATACTCCCATTTTGTTGACAGCATGTTTTTTACCTCTTAAATTCACTTCTCCTGACCTTTTTCCTGGTCAGCTGGGTTTCCCCTTCCACTCTTGAGAATTAATATTTTATTGCAGTACTTCCCTGAGTTGTCTGTCTCAGATGGGGCAGGTTCTCCATGTCACAGGTCCTTGCCAGGTGTCTCTTCACCCAGAGGACACTCAGGATTACACTTTGAGGTTGGAACAACCACGTCTCTCCATGCCTCTTAATAAAATACAGTATCTTACAGATTTTTTTGTCCTACAACAGCTCCCAGGATGAGGCTCAGCAGAGCTGTGAAGGGAAGGTAAGAAAGTTAGTCCCAGCAATCTGAATTCAACATCACACACTGTCACAATGTCCTTCAAGAGTTTTGCTGATGTTTGTGCATTGACCACCAGCCCAAACCTCAGAGCAGTATAACTGAAAGGTGGCTCCAACCTTTAGAGGAACCAAGTCATCCCGTGGATCATAGGCTCAGGGGTTAGCTCCAGCAGAGAAAAGCTTTTGTGTAAGTTCTTCAACCTGGGCAAGTGCTGCATTGTGGTAGCGTGCATTCACTACATGCTGAGGAACCAAAGGATGGCACGATGCAAGTCATGTATACTCTCAATAAGCCATCCGAGACTTGTCAGAGAGTGAGTTACTCATTGAGGGAATGTAGAAAGAAGGACTGCATTTAATAAAGAGATGTTAAACTTTGTTCACAGACTCAGCACTTATTATTTACATGAGCAGAAAGAAAGGGCATCAAATAGATTACATGCTGTAAAATTGCTTTCTAAACTCAATCTCATATGATGTCAAACCTATTTCTTGTCTGTCATATGTCTTTTTACAAATACTTTTCTGCCTAGAAGAATAAATAATTAAGGATTTGGAAAAGCAGTGAGTCCTTATTACAGCACTTCTTCCTTCTCTGTTACAGGAATGACCTGCCAAGCTCGAAGTTCATACATTACGAGTGAGATCCTGTGGGGTTACCGTTTCACCCCTGTCCTCACTCTGGAGGACGGATTTTATGAAGTTGACTACAACAGTTTTCATGAAACATATGAGACCAACACACCAGTTCACAGTGCCAAAGAGCTGGCAGAGATGGCCAGCCGAGCAGAACTACCCCTGACATGGTCTGTTTCCAGCAAGCTGGACCAGCATGCTGAGCTGGAAACTGAAGAAGAAGAAAAGAACCAAGAAGACCAAAATGAAAGAAACGGTGATGTGGCCAACTTGGAGAGTGAGTCCAAATTGTAGAAACACCAGAGGCATAAGGGCCACACCACCTCCTTTATCTTCTCCCTCTTTGCTCCCCTTTTCTTTCTCCAACATGTCTTTCTTTTTTTTTTTCTTCCTTGTTATTCTTAATTCCAGGAAAATAAATACTTAAGATGCGAAATAGCTACCTGCCCGATTTTAACTCAAGAGATTCACAGACTAAACAAAGGCGTGGGTTAAAGCTGCAATACCCATTATCGATGGTGGAATCTCAGTCCCCACCCTGGTAATGACTGCTGGCTTCCTCGGCACCTCTCTGAGTTCAGACCTCCAGGTTTATTCACATCAACAACAAAAAATACCAAAAGTAATGGGAATACATACAAGGGGCTTAAAAGGAAAAACTAATTAATGCTCATCAAAGTAAGGGGCCTTGGCTCAGGTTTTTACGTATTTCAGGACAGTTTTGCAAACTGGATGACCAGCTTCTATGAAATGGGCCTTGCAGCTTTAAGATGAAGGTGAGCAGAGGGATCTGCACTCCAACACTATACTGTACATATGCCTTATGTAATTACTTTCTCTTTACATTTAGTAATAAACACCGCATGTACAAAAGTACTGTAGTAAAGAACTTCTAAATAATGTACATAGATGTGTAATTAATGTAGGTTTAGAAACAGAGTTCTAGAAATATCGGGATGCAAAAACTAACTACCCATTGAGTAGGCATTTCTCTTCAAATATTTGGACTGTAATATTGAATTTTTTTCCCCTATATCTGTGGCTCTTCTAGTGCATGACATTTTCTTCAGTGTACCAGACTGGCAGCTATTTAGAGTACCTCACTGTTTGCCAAACAGATCATTTCACCGACTCTAAAAAGCCATAAGTCTGGGAGAGGGCAGGGTAGAGAAATTGTAATATAATTACTGATATACTGTGAAAATGTTTACAAATAAGAAAAATTTTTCCTGGCTATTTTTTTGGCAGTTCGACCTAAAATATAGGCTGTGGCAAACTCACGGCAAACCAGAATTCCCTGTATACTCTTAATATAGCGAGCATGTTTCATGTGGAGGTATTATCCTTTATGTGCAATATCTAGGGAAACTTCTCCCTTCTCCCCACCCAAACCATGGGATTTCAGCAGAACAGTTTGCTACACAAACAGCACAAGCCATTGAAAACCGAACGTTGCACCTTAGCAAGCAGATTTTAGCTACTCAGCTGGGAAAGGAACAGCTGAATTTCATCTGAAGGTGAAATCAATTAAATTCATTTGTTGACAGCGCCGGTACTTGGCCGGTCCGGCAGGGTCATGGATGGTGTGACATCCCTGGGTATTAACGCTTCAACAGGGTTCCTCAGCTAAATGCACGGTTCCTGCCACCCGTGCTCAGGAGAGTTGGGTCCCTAACGACTTTCCTCACCTTAGGTTAGCTCCTTGGCTCTTGTGAATCCATGTAAACCCCATACCCACTGACTCGACAACTTTAAAATTAAGGGAGCAGTGATAATCTGCGTTGCTTACACGGCAACACTCGTGCAAGTAGGGGAGCACGGTGACGGTGTCAAGGACACGCTCCCCAGGAGGCTGCTCACACGGTGCAGCGTTGCCCAGTGTGAAGGACCACTCAGTCAGGCCCAGTGTGCATAAAATACTACCTGTTGAAAAAAGCCTTGCTTGCGGTGGGCTTTCACTCAGGCCCATCAAGAGCGGCGCTTCTGTCAGCAAAGGAGAAGAAGCTGCAGCCTTAATTTTGTTTTTTATACCTGCCTACTCCAAGAAAGGAAGAATACACTGAAGAGAATCTGAAGCATTTTTTTGTACAGAAACATTTGCATTAAAAATAGAAGAGAAAAAAATAATAACCTCAGGAGAAACTTAGTGGGCAGGTGGAAATTTTGCACTGTGATATAGCTTTCACATCTATTTCACACCAATTTTCAATTTTTTTTGCTGAAACAACTGCCCGTTGCTAGTTTTCACAGTGTGTGGCTAATCAGTGGGGTTTCTGCAGGTCCTGTAGCTGTGCTTCATCCTGGAATGGGCAGAGTAGGGTGTGGGGAAAGGGTTGCACACCAGGGACTGGCAGATCAGGCTGGATCATAGAATCACAGAATCATAGAATGGTTAGGGTTGGAAGGGACCTCAAAGATCATCTAGTTCCAACCCCCCTGCCATGGGCAGGGACACCTCCCACTAGAGCAGGTTGCTCAATGGAAAGAGGTTTTTGTTTCAGCTCTGAACGTTTTCCCTACAAGGCTTTCACAAAGCAGCATGCTGTAAGGAATGGTGCAGAATATGCATTTTTAGTCCCTCCACCCAGGCTGGTTGATCCTGCCAACTCGGTGAAGGTTACTTACGCTTAACTTTTGTGAAACACCACTCGTTTTGCTGCAGACCTTTCCAAGCTCGTTCCTCTGCCCCAGCATCAGCAGCTGCCGAGTGCTCCAGTTGATCCATCACAACCTGCCCATAAGGCTACCCATGGTGGGTACTGAGGGTTTTTAAGGAAGGGTGGCTCCCCAGCTCCACGGGAAGACAGAAGCCTTAGAGCAGAGGAGATGGGGGGAGCGGAGCATCAATAGCGACGAGCCACCCGCGTGTGTCAGTCCTAGCAAAAGGTGCATGAGCTGAAAGCAAAGCACTCCTCTGAGGACAAACCTGCTTTTTGCTCTTGTAATTTACTGGGCCACCCTATTATTCATTGCTGCAGTTTAACAAAAGTTTGCAGTAATTGGAACAGCAGCTCAGGGCCCTAATTAAACCTTTTTTGTGTCCTTCAGCACAAAAAAAAAATAGACTTTCCGCCACTGGGGCATGCGCATGTGTAAGCTATATTTTTGTGAATAGGGTACTTAAAGCTTAAGGTGTGTGTGTTCGTCTCTTTCTCTCTCTCCCCTTGTATTTTATTGTCTTTGGTATCAATGTAGTATGGACTGTAAAGTTTATGAAATCTCATTTTTGTAACATAAGCTTAAAAAAAAAAATAGAAGCCTCCAGAGCTTTCAACAGGGAAGCTTCACGTAAACTTTGTACTAGAATGTCCCTATCAAACACCTCTATTTTTCTACAATGATTGATTAAGCAGTTTAACAATGTATTTTGTGTCAATGATTTCAACTGAAATGGTAAAAAGACAATTAAGAATTGAATGCTGTTAATTAACAATGGATTTTCAAGCCGTATATACTGAGTGGTGTTTTCATTAACAGTGAATAACTTAACCTAGGAACTTCATCTCCTAATCCAAAGCAATATACTATGAAATATCAGTGCCACATAGGAATATATTTGGCAAATCACATTTAAGGAACATGAATAATGCAACATTTTAATATAATTGACTACATAATTAATCAAGAGCCATTACATCTCTATATACTTCGCTAATATATTTTGATATTTTTTTTTTTTCTCAGAGTATCTTGTGATTTCCAGGAGCAAAAGAATTTGCAGAGATAAATGGGAGCTCTCAGTAATCTACTGCAGCTCTCGGTTCCTTTTTCCAATGAACAGAAATGCCATAGAAGTGTTTTGTACAGACTTCATGCACAGTTCTCTCTGTCTCCTTCTCACATTTTTTTCTTTTTTCCTTTTTTTTGAATAACAGACTAATTGTTTCTTCCCCGGCCAAGTTTCCAAAACAGATCTTTCAGGTGTTGATAATAGACACAGACATCCTGCTTTAATGGAGCAACACAAATTTAGGTGAGAATTTGACCTTCAGCAAATACTTTAAGCTCTGGTTTATCATTTAGCAGCAAGTACCATCTTACCAACGTAAAATAAATTTCAGAAATTATTTCAAAATAGGCATTAAAGAAAAAAAAAAAAAAAGGAAACAACCTCCTAGCAATATATAGCTGTTTTGACCTAGATCTTTGCCCTACAAAACCATAGTCATTGGCACTGATGTGAGCCGTCCCAACAAATTTAACTCCTGTGATCGGAGTCGAACACCTGCTTCTACAAAGGGCTTTGCTGCAAGCGTGCAGGTACGTGCAGTGTGTGCAGAGAGGATTGCACAGCCTTGAGGCAGAGCTCTGCACATCCCTTGCAAGGGGAGAAAAGAGGTGGCCGGCCAGAGCAGGGTCCCCAGCCAGCAGCTGCTGAGCCAGGTGGCACAAATGCAATAGGAAAACCCTTGATGGATGGTTTGAAGTTAACTTCAAGACAGGTTCTGGATCTAACCATGGTTCATGGAGGTGCCCAGATGTGGGGTTGCCCATATTCCTCTGATGGAGTTAAAGAGGACACTCAGGCTTTTCAAAATCAGGGAAGAAAACTCTCTTCTCTTTTCAACCACAGCGCAGAATCACAGAATCTTTTAGGTTGGAAGGGACCTTAAAGATCATCTTGTCCAACCGTCAACCTAACTTTGACAAAAATAGACACCCACACAAGAAACAAGGAGCATCATCACTAAACCATATCTCCCAGCACTACATCAACCCGTCTTGACCACCTCCAGGGATGGTGCCTCAACCACCTCCCGGGGCAGCCCATTCCAATGTCTGATAACCCTTTCAGTGAAAAAATTTTTCCTAATATCCAGCCTGAACCTCCCCTGGCATAACTTGAGGCCATTTCCTTTCTTCAGCTGCACAGTATTGGGCTACTTTGGAGAGGGAAGACCTGGATTCAGTGCTCTCTTCAGCCCAAGAGGTTCAAAGCCACATCCTACTTCTCCCAAGAAACTAACCCTGCTGTAAGAGCAACAGCAGAGCCCCAGCCTCTAGGCCAAGGGCTGTCTGGCTCTTGAATTGTCCTGCTAACACAAAGAAACTTTAAATCCCTGTGTTTGAACAGAAGAATGGAAAATCCCTTATTCTCCGAGTCCATAACACCCTCCATCCTATCGATCAGGGTGCTCCCTGGCTAAATGGCAAGATGTCAGGCTGGGGAAGGCAAATCCTGCAAGGCCTGGGTTTGATATGCTCTGACCACCCACCTGACCAGCCTCACCAGGAGGTGGAGAGAAGCCAAGTCGTTTTATCTCACTCCAGCTTTGCTGTAAGACAGGTACAGCACGAGAGGATGCACAGTGTTAAGCTCAGAAACCCTGGCTGGCAGGAGGAAGGGGTGTCTGGGACTCCTGTCTTTCACAGATTTGAATACAAGCAAGTGGTGAATTTATAGCACGTCCTCCAGTTATATAATATGGATGTGAGTTAGAGGCTCAGCACTGAAAACATAATTTGTCTGTATGGCAATTTGAAGGGTCAGGCACCTCGAGTAGGCCATTTCTGTCTACTACCAGAGCTTCTGACTGTGAAACATAAACTTTTTACTATTATGGTACTCTCTATCCATCAAAATATCTTTCTTTTCAGAATATCAGTCTCCTTAACAACCATGTCACCTCACTCAGACACTTTTTAGGCCATAAATCAGACCTAATAAAACAAAATCAAAAGTTGGCTTCTCTTTCACTCTTGCTTCTTCAGCTCGTAAACATGCTGTTTGGAAACACATGCTGGGAAAGCAGGCATAAATTTGGGCTTTGTGCTGTAAATAATTCTTAAAGACAAGACCTGAAAGTTGTTATTTATTATTCATATTAAATGATGCTCTATTATGCTTCCTGAGTGAATTTTAAACTTCCAGAAGGGGAAGGGGTGGTTTTAGACATTCCAGGGCATGCTTCATTTTGTGCATTTAGTTCAAGCTCACATCTTTCAATTTCAATTTTTTCAGATCCCCTGGATTTCCAGAAATTATAATCTAGTGGCAACTCCAGTGTAACGGCACACTTATTTTACCCCTTGCCATTCTCCAATTTATTGTCTGTATACTGATGCTCTAATACAGCTTCACACAGACATCGCATCCAAACCAGCCTTCTAAAGAGACCTGAGTATCTTGCTATTTCATCTCAAGTGTGAAATCTGTTTTCTATTCTAAGCAAATTCACAAGTATAAACCACAGTTTTCCCCTCATCCTCCCTAACTTGTGTGTCATCCACACAGAATAAAAACTTTAGTCTCAAATAATACCAGCTACTTAGAGGTTTTTTTCTTGGAGGGCAGGACTGAGGAGAGTCCTCCTCACTTTTTTTTTTTTTTTTTTTAAATCAAATGTGTCATCTCCAAACTCACAGTTGCTGCTCATGAGCAGTCCTCTGGAAGCTACGGGCACCATCCTGCTGGTACTTTCTTTGAAGTCTGTCTCAGCCACTCTTCCAAGGCATAGAGCTGTTTTTCCTCAAGTGATTATAGGCAGTCACTTGCATTAACTTTTCTGGAAGGTATAAACAGGAAGAACTGGTGGAGAACTGTTACCCTACCACACTTTCCTCCACATGCTTTTCACAGCCTGTTGGACTGGAGTCTTATGGACTTCTTTCAGCTCAGGAAAGGAGGGTGCCTGGCACACAAGCACCAGTCATCACAGCCACCCTCCCTGGCTGCTTCCCCACTGAAATATCCACACTAAAGGATGTGTGATGCAGTGCTTGAAAGAGCACCATTATAGTTCCAAAAGGGTGGCAACGCCATGCGGTGTTTGATCCACTTCATGTGCACAGCACATCGTACGCAGCCTTCTGCTGAGCTGAGGAAATGGAGCTAGAACATGGCACCACTAGCAGAGCTCTATAAATGCCTCAGAAATCTTCCTAAGAATGTAATTCTGATCAAATTAAACTCAAAGTGAAAAGGACCTTTTCTAAAGATTGTGATCTCTTAATGAGAACTCTAATCTGAAAATATCGGTAAAACTGCGGATGGGGAACCCAAACTGTTACATTTTGAAGTCATTATAATGAATCTTGTTCAGATGGTGGTAGAAATTACATCCTTTTCATGGCAACGTTTTTGGTTTAGATGGATGGGATGCTAGAGGTAACTTCCTAAATCTCTGCTTGCGATTTTCAGAAATGCTGAACATTTACCAGGTCTTACCAAGATCAGTAGGAATTGGGAGGCATTTCTGTGAAGAGAGACCATCTGCTCAGATGACGACATAAGAACTTGGTGCTGCCTTTTGATCCTGCTTTCAGGCTCCCTGGGAGATGATGGAGTCAGGAGAGGACTCCACCTGACTGAAATGCCATCTGCATCAAATACACACCAAAGTCTAAAGAACCCACACATGTTGCAGTAGGCTTTAGGCACACATTTTTAGGCACCCTAAGGATCACTAAGGGCACTGCCAAATGTGCTAAAGACAATACCAAACAAGAGTGAAGAATGACTTAACTCTCTTAAAGGCATACAGTAGGTTTACCTTGGCTATACACTAGGTGCCCACCAAAGCTGCTCTATCACTCACCTTCTCAGCTAGGCAGGGGAGAGAAAATATAATGAAAGGCTCGTGGGTCAAGATAAGGACAGAGAGAGATCACTCAGCAATTACTGTCATGGACAAAACAGACTCTACCTGGGGAAAATTAATTTAATTTATTACTAATCCAGTCAGAGTAGGACAATGAGAAATAAAAAACCAGATCTTTAAACACCTTCCTGCAACTCCTCCCTTCTTCCTGGCATTACCTTCACTTCTGATTTCTCTACTGCCACCCCCCAAGTGGTGCTGCAGGACAGGGAATAGGGGCTGTGGTCAGTTCATCACATGTTTTCTCTGCCACACCTTCCTCCTCGTGGGGAAGACTCCTCACATTCTTCCCTACCACAGCATGAGGCCCCTCCCATGGGAGTGAGTTATCCATGAACTTCATCAGCATGAGTCCTTCCATGGGGTGCAGTCCTTCAGGAATAGACTATTCCAGCATATCTGCTCCCCCATTTCATTCTATGGGCTGCAGGGGAACAGCCTGCCCCACCATGGTCTTCACCACAGGCTGCCTGGAACACCTCCTCCCCTTTCTTCTTCTCATTCCCTGGTGTCTGCAGAGTTGTTGCAGACAACACTCCTCTCTTCTGGCTGCTGCTGCACAGGGTGGGTTTTTTCCTTCTTAAATACATTATCACAGAGGTGATACCACCATCAATCGTCAGTGGCAAGTCCATCTTGGAGCCAGCTGGCATTGGCTTCATGCGACATGGGGGAAACTTCTAGCAGCTTCTCACAGAAGCCACCCCTGTAACTCTCCTGCTACCAAAACTGATGCCGAATTTGCCCCAAAAGGCGAAATAGAAACTGCAGTCTCAGAAAATAGAAACTGCTCAGAAAATAGAAACTGCTCAGAGACTAAGTTTTCAAGTCCATAAGCAGGAGGTATTTATTAACAACGCGTTGGGGAAGTCTCCAGGCCACCCTGGACAAAGAGTTCCGTCGGTTAGCAATCAGTGCAGCTTTTTTATACAAGTTTGAGTGTAGGTTACATAATCTTTACATGCATATTCATATTTTACATGCATATTCATATATAGGCGGAGTCTTCCATCTTGGGTAGTCATCTGGTGGGAGTTCCGGTGCCTTCATCAGGGTGGGGGATTGTCTTGTGAGTCTTCCTCAGGTTAAACTTCTGAACTCTTCCTAATTTGGGTAGCTTCTTGGTGTACTTGGCAAGGTCGGAGTGACCTTGGTTCATCCTAAAATTGTTGAAGCCACTACTTCATGTTCTGGTGTTCCTTCCTATCAACTCGTTCTGTTCTCTCAGACAATTTATTACCTTCGTGATTTGGTAAGATCCAGCAAATATAGCCTGACTGACCACAAACGGGGCCTGCAACTACTCAGAGCTATGATAAGTGACAAGAGAGGAAGGCAGGAATGTAGGGAGTAGTCCTGAGAGCAGCACAATGATGTCTTGAAGCAGCAAAACAGTATTGTCGACCTTGTTAGGAGATAGGGGATTTAAAGAAGGAACCCAGTTTACATTTTAACTCCTTATTTCTCGAAGACTGCTTCCTTTTGAGCGGTTTCAAAACCTTGCCACGCAAACCCAACACAGAGCATTTTGCTGAAACTGGGTTTAGGCAAAGCAGTGGGACAAGAAGAGGAAGTTGCACAGCTTTTACTTGTGCTGTAGCTTCAGTAGAAAAGAATGGAAGCCATCCTCAAAACATTGCTGACAAGTCAGCAATCCTCACCTCTAATAAGAACAATACTTAAAACACAGGAAAACAAGATAACCCACTTTCTAACCAGAATGTAAAATGGTTCATAGCAAATACAAAAGATCCCTGGAAAGGGAAAGGAAGGAACACAAACAAGTGCAGTCTGTAGATGAAACCAGGCAAAAGTCTTGACCAAAGGGCAGGGCCACTGAAATAAAGAGTTCAAAGCTAAGCAATGCTACTGGCCTTTTTTTACTTTTTATACACAAGTATCATTTCTTTGACATGCACAAAATTACTATTAATAAATATAAGAAAGCATGAGCAAAATTACTGCTTAAAAAAGTTGGCTAGCTAGCCAGATCATCCAAAGGAAGTCTGTATAATAAGAAGAGACAAGGGAGAGAAGTCATCACTAAACCCCATTCAGCACTTCTTTCCCCCTTGAGACATATGTTAAAGTAATACCAGCAAGAGACAGCATTGTTTTTAAACTTAATGAATTCAAAAGAAAGGAGCAAATTGTTCAATGCACACAAAAAATTGTGCCTTTTCAAGACCCCATTTTTAGAGTATTTTGCCACCATCTACATGACAAGAAAGAATTTAGCTGTATGCTTGCTAGTACCTACAGTACCGAATGTAGAAGAGCTTGTACCCATCAAGAGGCAAATTCGAAATGAATGTGAAGACAAATCACAGCAAGATCACCTAATATAATAACTAATACTTATAAAAGGAGTTAAGCTTCTGCTTAGCCTTATTTCCCAGAGAAGAAACAGCAGAACAGAAACAGAAAAAGATAATTACATAGAAATTTTCCTGGAAAATGGCAGAGAAGAATCTGGCTTTATTTAATAAATTTAAATAATTTCCTTTTTATTTGTTAACGACACTGTGTATTCTCTCTGTTTCATCACTCTGACTGATTTGCTAAAAATCTGCATGCCCATAAAAATGTGACTTTCCAAAAGTAATTTTAGTTTTGAAAATAAATAATATATTTTGGGTCTTCAATTATAAATTATTGAGTAATCTGTGGATTAGTATTGATAATTAGAACAAGATCAATATAGTGAACTGCTTCAGAGAAAAAAAAAAATCACAGAAGTTGAAGTACCTCACTTTACAAATCAGAAGGAAATGTTCCATTCATAGTTTTTACTCCTCACATTTCCAAAATAATGAAGCATTCTGAGATTAGAACAAAATGGTTTGTTCAGCTGGAGACTTTCTTGAAATAGGTTGAAAAATCCATTTTTGCCCATCTTTGCAGATAATGAACAAATTCACACCATCAAATTAATGTTCATTTTACCTACTGTAGCAATGAATAGGTATTAATATTTTTTAAATAAAATACACTGCAGAAGATAGATAACAGCGAAGAAATCTACCACCAAGCTGATCCTTACAATATGAGTCAGTCATTGCCATGATCCTGATTACATCTAAAATTAAACTATTCCTAATATGAAATCCTGTACATTTTCACAAAAATGGACTTGTGAAGGGTTTGGACAAAAATGTTGAAGACCCACCTGGGATTTTGGAAGTGTAGGCTCAACTCCCTGCTGCAACTGACTCAGTCAGAAATTTTTAATCTTAGATCATCTTAAATATGGAGTTGCAGAAGCTCAAGCCAGATTTCCTTCCTTCCCTGGCAGTTTGCACCCATCAGGTTACAAATTATCAGTCAATCTGTTGCAATGTCTGAAGAGCTATCCAGAAAAAAAAAAAAAAAAAAAAAAAAAAAAAAATGGGTTAAATTGAAAAATTCTGGGGGGATTTACCAAAAAATTCACAGGGGGC
>NW_015090805.1:5837649-5853001 GCF_001431845.1 Calidris pugnax
AAAAAAAAAAAAAAAAAAAAAGAAAAAAAATGGGATTAAATTGAAAAATTCTGAGTGGATTTACCATAAAATTCACAGGGAGCTACAAAGACTTTCTTTAGCCACTGGTTGAAACTGGAGCTGTGCCTCTAAAGGCTGAAAGGCAATACTCTATCCTGGTCTACCTGGAATGAGTGGATAGCTGTCTAAGAAATGAAAGATTAAAAAATCATCATAGCTGACAGCCTGTGAACTGAGGGAGAAAGGGGAAGGGTTATGTGAGCACAGGGATGGAAATGCCAGCATGTTCCAGCAATGGCCCTGCCGGGTCACATCCGAAACACTGAGGAAGCACCAACTTCTCTTTTTCTGCACTGCGGCAGTCCCATAGTTGAAAAAAGACCAAAAAAAGGGGAAAAAAATAGTAAAAAATAAAAGGCAGGGGTGGGGGAAAAAGAAAAAAAAGTGAAAAAAGGAGGGGAAAAAGAGGGCTTGCTCCCACTTCTCTGAATAATGCTCTGAATATCTCACCAACTTGCATACTTTGGGGTTTGTTGGTCCGTTTTTTTGTTTGGTTTTAGGGGAGGGTTTATCACCTCAGCCTGACAACTGTGTTCTTGATGTTGCTCTTCATAAATGCCGGGAGAAGAGAAGCCTGCTTTTCCTAAAGAACAAGCACCTGTTTGATGGTGAATGCTGTGACTTTAGAGTACCTTCAGCAATAATAAATTGAAACTTGCTATCAAGGTTTTTTTTCTTCACAATTCAAGCTACTAGTAGCAAATAATCAACACTTTTCTTGGAAGCCCTGGGTAGAGCCCTCAAAACAGAGAACATTTTCCTCTCGGCATGCTGGCCCCTTTGGCAATCTGCACTGCAGGCAGCCAGCTGGTAACAAGCCCTCGATGTGTCCTTCCTCTTCATGTGTTCCGTGTGGCACAGAATGGACCTCACCTGGGTACAGAAAGGAGAAAGGCAAACATTTTCAAAATTATGTGCCCAAAACTCTTAAGCAATGTTCACTTGACACACAAAACTGCCTAAAAGTACTTTTCTGTTGTTTAGCACGGTCATTTTACAAAAACTATGAAAGTTAATTTTTAGTATCAAAATGATAAGTAATTTAAGGGTTAATTGAACACTGAATGACCGTATTGTAAAGGTCTGCCACAGTATTGTACAGTTTCCTGCAATTAACGTTGCATTTTAAGATCACCAATGGCTAGAATCAGAGCCTGAAAGGCAATTACTACCATCTTTTTCTTCCATTTAATCCAGCAAAAGGACAAAAGCTACATGTTTTAGATGAATAACAGTTTGACTTCAGTATAGAAACCACTTTATTCATAGTCACAGATTCCAAATTTTTCAAAGCCTGAAGTCTGCTATATCATTCCCAGTAGAGTAAGAAATAATAATGTAATCAACACTTCAGTTTTATGGAGTCGGTGGAAATATTATTCAGTTAAAAGTAAAACCTTTCCCACATCTCTTCATTTTGAGACATGCTTATTACCTTTAGAAGCTTTTTACTGATAAGCAAAACATGCAGACAAAGAGCTTTTTTCCAAACCACTTTAAGGCGGGGTCCTCTTTCTTTTCATTCAAATCCCAAACACATTTTGTCTGCGTTTCTGCATAGATCTCAGAAGTGGAATGTTAACACAATTAGGTTAGAAAACTAGGAAATTGTATCTACTCTAAAATACTTACATAGAAGTTTATGAATAAATTAGTAAAACTACACATGCACAAATCACCTTAATCAGTAAATAGGGAGGAATCAGAAAAAATCTGTTGAAGGTGCAGTTCCTACTTGCTGTCATAGAAGCGTCTGTATCATTATTGTGTCAGATAAGAGAAGATACGAGATAGTTATGCAAAAGTAATCATGTGGCTATTAACCTACTTTCGCATGCTTTTGTCTTTCCCTGGAAACAATTTCGATACACCTGTGAATGGGTAATGATAAAAGCATATCTATTAAGAAAGCACAAGAAAATTCAACAACTAATTATAATTTTAAATAAAATATAAATGAAACTACTGTTCTAGGAAAATTGTTTACTTAAAAAAACCAAACAAATAAATAAATTCTTTCCTCTGGAACAATAAACAGCTTTGGACATTGTCGTGATTTAATTTGGCCGTATTTAATCCACTGAAATACCACTGTGTTATTAACAGATGGCTACGGGTGAGAGCTCAGAATGCAGACCTGCTTTCCTTAGTTCATAGCCTCGAGTTCAGGCTCCTTTTTTGTATCTTTGGTTTTTCAGAGTATTTCTTACAGAATACCAGGACCCAGGGGAAAAATTCACACGTCTATTTTGAATACAATTTTTGATTGTATTCATTGCAGTATTAATTAAACTTGGCATGAGTACGACTGGAGCTGGGTTTTCTTCCCATCCCCATCACAGACCAACCAGTGGCTTTGCAAGCCTGTGTTCACCTGCAAGTAGTACACCTTCAAGGCTCCACATTTTGAGAAATGATGGATGTCACAGTAGGCGTGGGTGAACAAGGACCTCGCTGCAGCCTCGTGTCTGGATGCGGGCCACAGCCAGACGCTTTCATTGACCCATGTTCTACCCATCTAAGCCAAAGGCAAGCTACATTCCTCATCAGTATGTCACATTTTGCTCTTGGTTGATTTGGCTATCATTTTGATAGGAAATTGGCAAAATGTCATCTGAGTAAATGCATCATTTGCCTGCAAACTGCCGTTTATCTGGCTTGGAAATGCTAGCAGCATGCACATCTTAAACATGGGCTGCAGCGCTCCAGAGGTCTCCAAGGGTCTGTTCCTGTGGGTGCCTTGCTGGGACTTCAGCTAGCCAGTTCAAAGCTGGTGCAACACCTGTAGGCATACATCAGTCACTGCTTTGATGGCACTACAGAAATAGGCACCAACATGAGCCTGAAAAGAGAGGATACTCAGCCACGAAATTATCTGTCAGGAATCTATGTGTGGTCAAAAACCGATGAGGCTTGTGTGTTGTGCTTCCAGGCCACCCCCCTCCTATAAACATAATTCTTCGTCATTAGCCATTGGGGTGTCATACGGTTTCACACAATCGTTGATGATTTGCTGAAAGAAAAGAGGTAGAAAAGATAGAAAAAGAGTGTCACTCTCCGTCTAACACTTGAATAACCTTCTAGGAGATTAAATACAATGTCTTTTTGTTTGTGCTTATTCCGTTATCTGGAATTACAAACTCCGTTGTTTAAAAAGGTAAAAAATTACAAGATTATCCTAACAAGCATAATATTTAAAATGATAAGATACTTTTCAATAGGTCTTGAGCTCCTAAATTGGTAAGATGGTTATGAAAGATCAACCTCCAAGCTGTCTTAGTAAAAACTTCATTATTGTTACTAGGATACTTGAAATCTAATAATGCTACATTAGGTTATAGGACAATAGGATGAAGATATTTTCTAAAGCCCATATGTCTGTGGAGTTCTGCTTTGATTTAGAAGGGAAAAACAGCTAATAAACTGTAACTACAAAATTGTAAATAACGAGTTTTGTTAGGTAATGATCTGGGTCTCTGAGACATTTTGAAACAGTTTGTTTCATGTGCCACTTTCTCACATTTTATCAAAGTATATTTTCCTTTATACTTTCTCTAAATATTATTACACTAGATTATCATGTAACATACTATAATCAGATTTCAAATGAACAGATATTTCTTTAAAAGTGCTTTATACTTAAGCAAATTTTAATTTACCAGAACTCAGTTTTCTCAGTGAGAACCCAGCTTTCCATTCCATACCCTGTCCCTTGCCTCATCAGTCGTTTTGCTATACTAAATCCTGACCACCCACTGCGCCACGTCCCAAGGCAAATCTCTGCTTCTCATTGCTCAAGTTTTTTAGAATTTGTTTCTTCTGAAAAGCCCATAAGAATTAACTCTAACCAAACCTTTTTTGATCATCATTTGGAGAGCGGAACAAACTGAATCAAATTAAAGCCATTTAAATTTTGAATAAGTGCCATAAACTGATTCAGTGCAATCAAATTAATCCCACTTCAAATTATACCATTAGCTAATTTAGATTAACTTCCTAAGTAGACAAGTCTCAGCTACAAAGCTAGAGACAACAGATAAATATGATGAGAAAAGGAAGCAATGCAGCATTATGGTTACATTTGGTAAGGCTTCGATATCAGTGAACAAGTGGAGTGAAGGTTTCTGCAAATGTCACAAAAAATAGAAGCTACAAGAAGGAAAATTAAAGCTATACATAAAACTATTATATTACTATATGTGGAGAGCTATTATCAAATGCAAAAGAGGAACACAGGGAAGATGAGAAGGCTTTTGATAATTTACCCTTACATTTATAATACAGATATTTGCATTTGAATATAAGTTTAATTTAAATTTTTGGACAACAAAGTTGATCCAAGGGACAGACAAGGCAGGACTGGAGCAGTGAGGTTACAGTTTTCCACACAGATGGCTGCTGATTTTTTGTCAAAGGACAGGATGGGACAGAAATAGGGATGGATAGGGAAAAGGGTTCCAAGGACAGAGTCCCAGTGATCTCCCACGGAAAGTCCTGGAGGGGCTGAGGTGTACCTTTGTAGAAATGCTGAAGAAGCACTTCTAGAAATAGCAGGAGACACCTCAGAAAAAAGCCAGCATGAGGGATTATTCAGGACAAAGGTGGTTTGGTGTTTCAAAGGCCACAGTGTGCCTCTAACGCAAAGGCTGTAGGCAGATGGAGCACCCCTCCGAGATTTGCTTGCAGAGCAACCTCCCCACATCCCAGCAAGGGTGTTTCTGCCCGAGGGCAAGAGTGGGATGAGGGACAGCACAGAAAGATGCCAATTAACGCAAACAGCGCACCCAGAGAGTCTGGAGATGAACAGAAGGAGGAAGATGGGGAAGAGCAATCATGCTGTGATAAAATGTATAAACAAAAAAATGTGATGAGGAAGAAAAAGGGCAAGACGGAATAAAAATGTGTCTGAGGGACCAAAGACAGGACACCTTAAGGGCCAAGGGAAGGAAGAGAACAAAAGCAGAAGTCCTTTTTCATTTCCATAAGCTGTTTCTTCCGTTCCCCAAAGTTCTAGCCAATTTGCGCCTTTTTACAAATATTTGGTTCAAGTTTCCTTTCCATATGACAGGGGAGCAAATTTCAAACTACTTGATACCATCATATCCCGTCTAAACTGAATATTCAGATTGAATTATTGGATTCAAACTATTTTTTTTATAAAAATGATGAAAACTAGATAAGAATTTAAGCAAACTCACCACGGCCCTATGCCTTCCAGACAACATGCACATTTAACTAGTGTAACATGCAGCAATAACAGTGTTTGTGTTTTGCTAAAATGGGCTGGAAGAAGAACAAGAAGCTCACATTTTCACCAACATTTTCATTTCAATCCTGTGATTTTTTTATAAGAATGGAAGAAGAAGAATTGAATGAAGAATTGAAGGTATTGCAATACCAATTTAGGAAATTTTGTCTTTAAGCACAGGAATGGAGCTGTGCGCTTAAGGTCATGGGTGTGCACAAATACCTTTCCCAAATTAGAGTCTACGAACATTATAAGAGCTACTCAGCACATCGCGGGATCATCTCAAAACCATTTGGTTTTGTAAATGACACATCACTGAGTTCCATTTAACACGGTGGGCTGCAAAGCTGTTATATTTACTCCTCACTGAACAATAATAACCAAGGCATGCAAGTTACCCATCTAATTCCAGGGACACGCTCAACCTGCTGCCTGCGTGCAGCTCTTTGCTGTCCAAGAGATCAGTGAGGGAAGCCACATCTCCCTCCAAGGGAGGGATTGTCTTATGCAATAACCAGTAGCTATATCAGCAGAGCTGGCTAAAGATTTTCTAGGCAAATTTGCTTCTTTTAGAACTGAAAAAAAAAATAAAACCTTGCTGGCTTGGTAAGGCTTGGTTTTCAATGAACAGAAGAAAATACAATGAGTATTCATGGGAAATAATCCATGTAATAGTGGGATTTTTTTATTTTGCCTTGATCTTGTCATAATCCATGAAAACTGATGCTTTCCTTTAAATTTCTTAAGACTCGGGTTGCTTGGAAGCCGAAGGTCCAAGGGACATGCAGGGGACACTTTATGCCATTTGGTACTCTATGCCAAATGTTCATGCTGTTGCTGGCTAACAATTTACCATGATGGCACCCTGTATTTTCATATTAATACTGAAATTGAGATTTTTTTAAAATTTTTTTTTGTAAGCGTTTCTCCTATAAACTGCAAATCTGGTCAAAGCTGCTCAAATGCGTGCAAACAGATTTCTTTAACTTTTACTGTGAAGAAAAGAGGGAGCTATTAGCCTCATAGCTATTCCTTCAGTTGTACATCATGGAAAAAAACCCTGTTATCACACAAGCCAGTCGGCACGATAACTTTTCCACTGAGCCTGCGCTATTTTCACTTTTTTTTTCCCCCTCTATATTCTTGTCCAAACTCAATGACTGGAAAAAAAATGGTTCCTGCCCAATGAAAATTATAATTGCATCAGAAGAGTAGATGGATTTCATAGGTTTGATTTCTTTGCTTCTTTTTTATTTATTTTTTTTTGCAGGGGGAGGGGTGGAGACGGAGGGGGGCACTGGCTGGCTTAAATTCTTTACTTACTTTGAGCTTTATCCACTCCACTTTCTTCCTGTCACGTTCCGCTCTTGACTGATGTGTACAAGTGTTTCTGCTTTCCATGCTGTATCAAATGCAAGCTTGCTGCAGTCATCTGATACAGCAGTTCAGCTATTTCTGTAAGGTTTTTTCTTTGGCATGGATTTTGGTTAGCTCCAGAAATCTAACTTGCTTATGGACCTCCAATGCACCAGCTCTAGAAACTTGCATTTTATATTCCATTACTCCACCGACATGACTGAGAAACATCCCCTGCAAACATATCTTACTATTTTTACAAATCCTTCTAATAGCATTACATTCTCAGATTTCTTCCACCGACGGCTGTGGGATTTTTTCAATGTCTCATTATTATTAATAGCTGTTCATCCTTCATATCTCTTACCTCAAATTCACTTTCAGTTATTTCTGTGTTGACAGTTGCAGCCTCTGCACTTTATCTAATCTACCGTCTTCCCTTTCTTGAATTACATTCTCCTGAAGTATCATAGACTGAGTTAGCACTTTTGTCTTTCTGCCACAGAAATACAGCACAAATTCCACCTTCGCTACTTTGTAGCTAACGACTTTTTAAACTCCTCAGTGAATGTCAAAATATCCTTTATTTTTCCAAAGTTGAGGAATTCAGCCTTGTAAGGTTTTTTTGCTCATAGCGTACCCAGACAAAGTCCAGAACTGCTGGACTCAAGGGTACTTCCACTGGTTTCCCTGTTTCTTCAGCTGACAGAGTATTGTAAGCTTTTGCTTTGTCTCTTACCTGAGAGCAGTCACAAAGTGTTTTTCCCACATTTCCAGAGAGAATTAAGAGATACCCATTCAGGAGAAGGGTAATATTGTGCCTTATTTGCTACGCCAGGTTGTGCCCATAAGAGAAACTACTCAAACTTCATGAAGAAATCATAACCACAAAGATGCAAGACTGAAACAATCTTTGTTAAAAAGCTCTGTTATTGCAGATTTTTGCAGGGTGTGTAGCTCAGAGACAGAAGAAATGAAGTACCTTGTCTAAAGCTACACAAAATCTGGCACAGATCTGGGTACAGAGCTTAGTTTTCAAGAATAATCTTAGTGCCTTAACCTTCATCCCACACACACAGAGTAACCAGGGGTCAACGTTGCTTCAGTGCAGACGGGAAGGGGGCTGCAGACACATGAATTTACTCTCCCCTCTCACGCCCAGAAGCAGGTACCACTCCAGCCAGTGTTACTGGGAGAGTGAAGAAGTTATGTGTCTGAAGACATTTCCTTCCCTCCATTTCAAACACATCTTTAAGAAATATTCTCTCCTTCTAAATTAATACTTGAGGGAAAATTGCAGTGAATGCATGAGAAATGTACTAGATGAAAAAAAAAATAGTCCTGTTTAATAAATGCATCTTTGGTGTACCATACCAAAATAGATTTCATTAAAAATTTCCTTTAAGAGAAAAACTTAAAATGAAGTTAAAAACAACAACAAAAAAAAGAATCAAATGCTGAGGCACTTGTTTTAATTGGCTTTAACTTCTGCAGTCTCAATGCAAAGTATGAGGCCCATTATAATTTGGATGGCTGGTGCTTCTAAACATAGTGTCAGAATTCAGTGAATGAGGAGAGGGGTGACAGCCCAGCACACACGCTGCCAAGCGAAACAGCTACTCCAGCCGCGCTGCAAAAATCAAACGCACACACAGAGCAGCAGCTATAATTAGACGTGAGCAAACGATGTCAGATGTGTTAGGAACCCACTTTAATTCAAATATTTCTTAAGGTTTTTTTAAGTATACCCTGCTACTGAGTTGGACTGAAATCTGGTTTTGATAATGATGAAGACTTACCTGGTTTTCTTTCTAAACGAGAGGAAAAACAAGTCAGTAGAAATGTGCATGCTTAGATCTACTTTTTCCTGGTTCTCCTATTACCCTCCTAAATCCTTCTCTCCCTCGTTTGGATTTTAAAACATGCCTTCTTGAACTCACAGCTGTGTGAGTTTGGCCAACATTCAAAAAAAAGGGACAAGGAGCTTTTTATGTAATACAGCTGAAGCCGAATGTGGATTCAGTGTTGAAGGAGAAGGTTGCTTTGACAAAGCCCTTACATGGTCATAGAAAACATCTTCAGTATCTTGTCCCCAACTACAGCAAGCACCCCGGTTTCAAAGAGAGTAGCTATGATAGAAAGCAGCAAGGGCAGCTCGCTGTACCAAGAAGTAGCAAGGAAGGTTTCTCCTAACTTTTAATAATCAGAACTGGCTAATGCCTCTAAGGTTGAGGGTTCGTTTTCCTCATCAGTATCTGTTATTCATTTTGATTAATCATTATCCATATGCTACCTAGTTCTTTCTTTTCAGTCCTTGATTCCAATGAAACTTATGGAAATGAGCTGCATTGGCTTAGCAAGGCAAAGAATAGAAAAGCTTTGACTTCATCACTTTCAAATTCAGTTGAATTTCAATTTTGCAAGAAAAAAATAATTTGACGATTACTTCACCTCACAAATAAAAAAGTGAGTAGAAAGTCCCACTATCCCATATCAGGCTTTATTTTTAATTCTTCTACGTGTTTTTTGCCCCTTCTCCTTAAATAAACAGCCTGAGTCTTTTCTGTCTCTGTCCATGAGAGCTTTTCCGTTCCCTTCATCCTTTCTTCTCACTCCTCTCTCCAAGTCCTTCTCCCTGGACCTTTTTGCTGAGCTGCAGATATCCAACTGCAGGCCACGTGCCGTTCAGTGAATTCCCCAGCTTGCCGAGGTGCCTCTCAGGTTTCTCACAGCTTTCATGAACTTTGCCCAAGTTTACCACCCCGTGTCATTTACAGGATTTGCCATTGTGTTCCTCATCCTTGTTCCAAATGTCTAGTAAGGATACAGGTCCTAATCCAGGACCTTTTGCTTGTCACTTCAAGTATTGGTATTGGTTTCATTTGCATTGCAGTAACTTCTACCTTTAAAACAGAGTCCTGTTGTCTCTCCTGGCTCTCAGGCTCCCGTGGAGTGCCTCCTCAAGAGCAGAAACCATTTATGCAGGTGGCTTCGAGCCTCTGCACAGAGCCAGAGATACAGACAGCACAGGAATCATCCTGTTCCTTTTGCTTTCCAGATGATGAAGCAGAGTAAGAGACCTACACTTCTGAGTCAAGAATAATTTTTCCTTGTTTTTCATTTAAATAAAAAATACAGTGATTATGGGTCAACTTTCTATTAGCTGGAGAAATTTAGAGTACCTTTATTATTATTTGTTCTATTAGCAAACCAAATTGTAATGTCTGATATCTCCTCACCACCATTTTGGGTGTTGTTTTTGGGGTTTTTTTTTTGTTTTTTAACTTGTCTCACACTCTGGTTTCTTTCCCCAACCAACTGCACCTTTACTAAGAAATTGGAGAGGACACGTCAAACTTCTGATAGCTCTTGAAGCAAGCTGACCCAAACTCAATCAGGTTTTCTGGTCTGAATTTACACAGCAATGAGGCAAATGGCTGTTAAAATGATTTATGGCATTAATCTTCCTTTCCCATGGTACACACTAATTGGGCCACATACAAAATAAGTTTAAATGGGCTTAGCTTAATTTTCCACAAGCATTTGCATCATGTGACAGAGAAGGTACCACTTCTTACCCGAAGGCACGAACAGAGAATGTTGTTGAGCTAGAGGCTCAAAACCTACTTAGATCACAGATAAAAATTTGTCAGCTCACAATGGAAGTAAGTTGGGTTCAAGTCAATATTTCCAAGACCAGTCTTCAGTGCTAAGGACATACCATATTATTTTTGCCTTGGACATAGAATCATAGAATTGTCTAGGCCGGAAGGGACCTCCAAAGGTCATCTAGTCTGTCCCCCCCCACAGTCAGAAGGGACACCCCCAACTAGACCAGGTTGCCCAGGGCCTCGTCAAGCCTCTCCTTGAATATCTCCAGGGAAGGGGCCTCAACCACCTCCCTGGGCAACCTGTTCCAGTGCTCCACCACCCTCACAGTAAAGAACTTTCTCCTAATCTCCAATCTAAGTCTGCTCCCCTCCATTTTAAAGCCATTGCCCCTCGTCCTGTCACTACAGGCCTTTGTAAACAGGCTCTCCCCAGCCTTCCTGTAGGCCCCCTATATTTCAACTGAGAAGAGTCAGAAAAATGATAAAAGCCTGGACTTCAGCATTTACAGACAGCTCCAGTCCACAAAGGATCGTGTCTCCCAAGTTTTGCCCTAGAAAATACTGGCCTTTTGCTCAAGGAAGTTCCATACCAGTTCTCTGGTAACAAAGTTCCCTCAGACTTTTTCACACCTGTAAGACAAAATGTTATACGGACAAACAGAACAAAAACCAAGGAAATCACAGAATCATAGAATGATATGGGGTTGGAAGGGACCTCTGGAGATCATCTAGTTCAACCCCCCTGCCAAAGGGGTCCACCTAGAGCAGGTTGCACAGGAACGTGTCCAGGTGGGTTTTGAATGTCTCCAGAGATGGAGACTCCACCACCCCACTGGCAGCCTATTCCAGTGCTCTGCCACCCTCAAAGTAAAGAAGTAAAGAAGTCCTCATGTTTAGGTGGAACTTCTTATGTTCAAGTTTATGCTCATTACCTCTTGCCCTGTCACTGGACATCACTGAAAAAAGGCTGGCCCCAAATAAAGACAAGTGCAGCTTCAGTAGCACAATTTGAACAAATACTGTTTTGCACTGTGGAATCATAATATATTCATGAAAATGACCTCTAAAATAATCTTACAAATCTACGTAAATAATGGATTTTATCAGGGTCTTTACGCTTAATTGGCAGATATTCTATAAGAAAAAAAAAAAAAGAATAGCTTTGTAATATAGATAAATATTGACTGGAAATACGACAGGGTCCTCTAGCATAATTTACTGGTAATTCAGATTATAAATCTGAACTTGAAGGGCAGAAAGCTAGTGTAATAATTCAACCACCACTTAGCAGTGTTCACTTCTAATATAATCAAACTTAATCAACAAACTATTTTATATTTCAGGAATAAAAGTTGAAGTTCTCAAATTCATCTCATGTTTTCATTTCACATTCCAAAACTCAAGGTGACCAGGTCCTGAATTTAGGTTTTGATTCTTACTATGTCCTATTATGCCTTGCTCCCATTCTTGGTACTTTCTACAGTTCTAGAAAAAGCAAAATTTAACCTACTGACAACATCAGCCTTATTGACAAGCCTCTCACTCCATTTGTCTTTCTTTAGGTGACAAAAAAGACAATGAGAAAAATGGCAGAAGGTTTAAGAAAGTTAAAACTTTTCCACCCTTTCCCTTGGTTCTTTGTCCTTTTTTAAAAAGACTAAGTTAATAAATATCCAAAAAAAAAAATCAAAGAGTCTCAGGAATTTGGGTGGAAACAGGTTGTCTCAGAGTTATTCTCCCTTTTAGTTTACCACTAATGTGCCTTTTCGTGTCACTCTCCTTTGAAAGTTGTTGCCTTTGTTTAGGCTGCATCCTGTCTCAAATTTTCATTTTGTCATGGTGCTGTGTATGACCAATTCCTTCTCCAATAGTGCTTTCTATTTTTTAAAAACAAATTATGCTATAATTCTTATTTATTTCATGTTGCTTCTTTGTACTACCTTTAGTTTTCTTTCTTCTATCTACCTTTCTTCTTCCTCTGACTATATGGTTTGTATTCAAGTGTTTGCTTTCAAGCTGCAACTAATATAATTTAAGGCCTATATCAAGTTTGTATTGATCCTTCCATTCCTAATAAAAATAAATTTTTTAAAAACGTAGAAGCAAACATATCTTCAGCGGTTTCGTTGCTGCTAGCTTTTGCAATTTGTTGTAAAATACACCTAGAGGCCTGGGTTAATGTCTGTCTCACTTTTCCCCAAAGAAATTATAAATCTGAGAACATGACACTAGGTGTGTTGTAAATATTGTGTGACACTCAAATACTGTCATAGTATGGTCCCTACAAAAAGCTAGCAGTGAGATAATTCGTGTTGATGTTGTGATGATAGCCAAATACCATGGGATTATTTTTTCAGCATGTCTAGAAAGTTGGGTTTTTTTATTACCATTGTATTATTTTGTTCCTTAACTTGCATGCCTACTGCGTTTATAGAAAACACAGTAAAAATGAAAGTTGCTCTTCATTAAATGAACCCCCACCAGTGTAAAACCAGTACGTGTCCATAGTCCCCATAGAGATGAATCTGCAGGATACAGGCAAGTTCTGCAGAGCTGCTTTCAGACATCTGCGCCACTTTGCCAGCAACCTAGACACTTGAAAGCATGAAGTGCTACTCTAGAGAATACCTGGACATTTTACCTCCCTTCACAATGTCCTAGAGCATTAACTCCCCACAGAGTTTTTACGTCTTTACCTTCCCTGCCCTTGTGCTACCCTTTTGGTTTTTTCAGATTAGTAGAAGATACCTGATGCTCATTTCACATCACTCTTTTGTACAAATGGTTTCAATCCTAATCCCTCCCCTTTTTTAGGAAATGCTTCAAAACCACAAAGCTCCACCCTTCTCCTCCTTTCGGATCCTCTGCCTGTCCAAATGAATCTTGAACCCTTAGTGCTCAATAAGGTAATCTGAAGCGGTGAGGTGCACTGTGCCTCTTCCTTTTCTTCTACCTTCTATTCTATTCTGAAACCACATGGAAGAAGTGATACCCCTATAGTGGTATGGGAGCATCTCTTTGAACCCCTATGGACAGGCAAAATTAGAATCTCACATCTCTCAAAACTCAGAAAATGCTTTATTCAAGGATGAAATGTTTAGTCATTACATGGGACCTTTTTCCCCATGTGCCTGTCTGTAAGTAGAAATATTCCGTTGTATCAGCAAAGTACAGGATGCACGCTGGCTCCTGAGAGTATCAACTCGGTACTACAGGCAAGTGGTTGGAATGAATTTAACTGAAGACATGACAATAGCTTCAAGGTATCGAAGTGATAAAGTAAGATTAGAAGTTTTCACAACTACCAGCGCCTGATTTTTGCCTATATACTTTATGTGTGTATTTTACTTCCTTTCCATTTACTGAAGCCATCAAGAGAGGTGGACTGGAATGCTGATAAGGACAGGATGGATGTGAAAAGGCGGAAAGAAGGAGAGAGAAAAGGCAGGGTGGGGGAGGAAGGTGATAAGTGGAAAGAGAGGGGAAGGAAGTGAAAAGATAAGAACAAATGTAAAGAAAGAGAAGCATTGAAAAATGTGAAAAGAAGTTACAGGCATTAAAAATAGTGAAAAGTGGTGAAAAACACGTTAAAGAAGTGAAAGAAGATACAGAAGTCAAAGTGAGATGAGAATGAAAGAAAAGAATGAAAAAAACTCAGATGCAAATATTTGAAGAGAGAAGTGAAAACAAAGAAAAGACATGAAAAGAAATAGAAGCGATAAGGAGTGAAAGAAGAAAGAACTGCTAAAGGAAAAGTGAAAAAAAAAAAAGAAGAAAGAATGAAAAACAAATAAAATGGAAGAGAAAGAAACAAAAATTGAAAGAAGCAAAGAAAGGACTGATAAGAAGTCAAAGCAATGACAACCAGGAAAAGAAAATACAATAAAAGAAGGGATGAAAAAGAAGAGGTCTGCAAAGCAGTGAAAAGAAATCAATGCAGTTTGTATCTTGGACTTGTCAAAAAGGTGAGGAAAGCAGCAAAAAGGCTGAAAGAAGTGGGGAGTGGAAGGGAAGAGGAAAAGCAGGAAAGGAAAAGAAGGGATTAAAGAAGTCAGGGAGCAATGGAAAGAAGTCAAAGCCATGAAAAGCAGGGGAGAGCAGGAAGAAGCATGGAAGGGAAAATCAGGGGGAAAAGACAATTGACGACGTGAAGTCAAAGCAGAGAAACGCAGTGAAAAGCAGGAAGGGAAAGGGGAAGCGGAAGGAGGAGGAAGAGGGAGATGGAGAAAGACTAAAAGGAAGGGGGACAGGGAAAGAAGATGGAGAAGAGTTAAGGGAGGGGGCAGAAATAAAAGACTTGAAAAGTAGTGATAAGAAGTGAAAAAATAGAGCAAGGGAAATGAAAAGAAGGGTAGGAAAAGGGAGGGAGGAGGGGAAGACCTGAAAAGTAGCAATGCAGTGAAAAGTAGCAAAAAGTATTCAAAGCAATGGAAACCACATAAGAAGTAAAAGCAGTGAAAGCAGAGAAAAAGAGAGAGAGAGGGGGGAGGAGGGGCGGACACAGACTCACAAGATGTGAAAAGCAAGGACAAGCAGTCAGAGCAGTGTGAAGCAGGGAAAAGCGGAGACCAGAAAAGCAGCCTAAAGAAGTTACAGCAGTGAAAAGCAGGAAAAGGAAAAGCAGAGGGGGGAAACAAAACAAACCAAAAACCACCTGAAAAGTAGCAAAAAAAAAAAAAGGAGCGCATAAAGTGAAAGAAGGAAAAAACTTTCACAAAGGCAGCCAAAAGTAGGGAGGGAGAAGCAGGGAAAAACAGGGAAGGGGCAGGCAGGGAAGGGAAGCAAAGAAAGGGGAGGCGGGAAGAGAAAAGATCTAAAAAGCAGCAAAAATGTCAAAGAAGCGAAGCGAATGGAGAAGCCGGGAGTGAGGGTGAGGAGGGGGGGTTGGGGGGAGAAAGGGCATGGCCTGAAAAGGGGTGGAAAGAAGAAGTCAAAGCAGTAACAAGTCATGAAAAGAAAGGAAAAGCTCCAACAAGCAGTTGAAAACAGCCAAAGCAGTGAAGAGGCTGAAAAGCAGGGGAAAGAAGAGGAGGGAAAACAGGAGAAGGGGGGGGGGGGGGGAAAATAACCCCCCCCT
>NW_015090805.1:5853011-5945146 GCF_001431845.1 Calidris pugnax
AAAGCAGGGAAAAGAAGGAAAGAAGCCAAAGGAAGACCAGAAGTGCAGTGAAAGGAAGTCAAAGGAGTGACAAACAGGGGAAAGAAAGGGAGGGGGGAGACTTGAAAAGAAAACAAAACAGTTACTAGCAGGGAAAAAAAAGTCAAAGCAGTGAACAGCAGGGAACAGGAAGGCAAAAGCTGGGGGGTGGCAGGGTGGGAAGTAGGAAAAGACCTGAAAAGCAGCCACAAGAAGTCAAAGCACTGAAAAGCAGTGAAAAAGTGTCAAAGCACTGACAAGCAGAAGAAAAAAAGAAAAAAGAAAAAAAAAAAGGAAAAAAAGTCAAAACAGTGACAAGCAGGGAGAGAAGGGAAAAGAAGGAAAAAGACCTGAAAAGCAAATGAGTCAAAGCAGTGTAAAGCTGGGAGAAGGGAGAAATGTAAAACAAGGAGAAGTAGTCAAAACATGAAAAAGCAGGGAAAAGAAATCAAGCCAGCCAAAAGCAGGGAAGAGAAGGAAAAAGCTGGGAAGAGTCAAAGCAATGAAAAGCAAGGAAAAGGAGGAGTGGGGAGGGAATAAAAGCTCTGAAGAGCTTGGAATAGAAGTCAAAGCAGCCACTATCAGGGAAAAGAAGTTAAAATGTCTGAAAGGCAGTGGAAAAATAGCCAAAACAGTAAGAAGCAGTGAAAAACGGTGACACAACTGAAGAAAAGGGAAAAACAGGGAAAAGAAGAGAAGGGAAAAACAGGGAAAAGAAGAGAAGGGGGAGGGGGAAGAGAGAAACGGAAGAGACCCGAAAAGCAGGAAAAAAGTCAAAGCAGTGAAATACAGGGAAAGGGGGGGGTGGGAAGGAGGACCTGTAAAGTAGTGAAAATAAGTCAAAACAGTAACAAATATTGAAAAGATGTCCAGGTAGAAAGAAGTAAAAGCAAGAAAAGTGGGGAGAAATCAAGAAGAAATAACCAGAGAGAAGGGGAAAAGGAAAGAATAAACCTGAAAAATCAGTGAAAAGAAAGTTAAAGCAGTGACAAACAGGGGCAGTGGTGAAGGAAGGGAAAAAGATGTAAAAGGGAAGAAGCAAAAAGCAAGGAAGAGACCTGGAAAACAGAGAAAAGTCTGTAAGTACAGAAAGGCAGGGAACGATGGTAATAAAAGCATGAAAAGGAAGGAAAAGATGCGGACAGAAGAGCAAGGAGAAGACAAGGAGGGAAAAACAGAGGAAAAAATGTCAAGATAATGAAAAGCAGGGAAAATGAGGGAAAGCATCTGAACAGCAGGGGAAAGGAGGTCAAAGCCATGAAAATGGAGAAAAAAAAAAGGAGGGAAAAAATTACCATAACAGTGAAAAGGGGGAAAGGGGAGTAAGGAGATGATGGAAATCCACAAAAAGCAAGGAAATGATGAGGGAAATGCAGGGAAAAGGTAAGAAGGGAGAATTGTGCAAAAGATGGGAAAAAAGAAGCAGGTAGAAGGCAAAGTGGTGCCAAGCAAGGAAGAGACCTGAAAAGAAGGGAATAGGCCAGAGGAGACCACAAAAGCAGTGAAAACAAGTCAAAAGAGGGAAAATATGGGAGAGGATGTCAAAGCAGGAATAAGTAGGGAATGGAAGAGAAGGTGGAAAAAAGAGATGTTAAAAGACAGTAAAAAGAATTCAGGGGGTGAAAAGTAATGAAAAAAATAAGGGAGATGGGGGGGCAGTGTGCAGAAGCAATTGGGAAAAGAACACCAAGCAGTCAAAAGCAGGGAACAGAGAAGTAGAAGAAAAATTAAATGACCCAAAAAGCACAGAAGAGATGGGAAAAGAATGGGAAAGAAGTCAAAGCAGGGAAAAGCAGGGGGGAAGACAGGAAAACGAAATACACCTGAAAAGCATTTGAAAAAAGTGGAGAAGGGGAAAGAAACTTAAAAATCCCCGAAGTGGGGAAAGGAAGCAAAGAAAACACTGAAAAGCATTGAAAAGAATGGGTGGAGGAGGGGAGACAGAGAAAGCATTGAAAAGAATGGGGGAAAGACCTGAAAAGCATTAGAAAGAAAAGGAGGGAAAGTCAGGGAAGGGAAAGCAATACAAAGCAATGGTGGGAAAGGAAGTAAGAAAGACAGGCAGGAAAAAACAAGCAGAAAAGATAGGAAGTGAAAAGAAGTCAACATCGTGAAAAGCAATGAAAAGAAGGGGGGACATACACAACGACGACACCAACCTGAAAAAGTCGAAAGAAGAATGGAAAAGAACAGAAGTCAAAGCAAAGGGAAAAAAAATCAAAGGAGGGAAAAGAAGAGAACGGAAAGTCCCCAAAAGAGAAGGGGGGAACCTGAAAAGACTTGGTAGGAAGCCAAAGGAGCAACAAGCAGGGAGAGGAAGGGAAAAGCAGGGGAGGGGTTGAAAGACCTGAAAAGTATTGAAAAGAAGGGGGCGGGGGGACGAAGGCAAACAGGGAAAACCTGGCAGGAAGAACAGGCAGGAAAACAAAAGTAGGGAAGACAAGACAGGAAAAGCCGTGAAAAGACAGGAAGAGAACAAGCAGGAAAAGGAAAGAAATACAGTGAAAAGAAAAAGCAGAAAGACCGGAAAAACAACAGATAAAAGCACAGAAAAGCAGTGGAAAAAGCAGGGAAAAGACAGAAAGAAAAAGCAGAGAAACAAAAGAAAAGGAAGGGTCAGAGTGAAAAGTAGGGAAGGGGATGGGAGTGAGTGGTGAGAAAGGATGGGAACTTTTGGGGAGAGAAAAGGCCATGCAATGTTATTGTTCCCAAAGAGGGAAATGAACTACAGTTTCTACTGAAAAGAAAATGAAAAGGATATTAAAACTATTTTAGCTGAAGTTACTATGCTTGACTTTTTCTTCAGACAAGAAGCTCTCATTGTCCCCATGAAAGAACTCTGAATATGATATTTCTGATTTTCAAAGCTCTGACTCCTGAGGTTCCTAAATTTGTATTCCCAGGTCACTGAGGTTATGTCAGGACATGAACCTTCATAATATCACTACAACAAAGTGACCTCTACATGATTTCAAGGCGGTGCCACAGTGATGTTTCTACTTGTAGCACGTTGTGTTTACAGAGCAAATGCCCCTTTCCCAAACACACAGAATAGTACTGCCTCTGTGTACGGGAGTTACCAGACTGATGTGAGACAGCACACCTAGAGAAGAGTACAATAAAGTTGGTTATTCCCAGAATATACTTATGTACAGCATTTTTCTTGGAAGAAATACTAGTGTACAAAAAAAAAAAGTGGTAAAATTTACTCATACACAAGGCAAACACTTTATACAGGCAGGAGACCAATTCAGGTGAAAATAAGGACGCAGCAGTGCTCTGGTGCATCACAGCAAAGAGAAGGAATCCCTCTGGAACTGCTCTAGCCCTGCTCTGGGAAAGAAGCTGAGTGAGGCTGAAGCTGTGAAAGCCAAATTCCCTTCAGCTCACTGTTGACTCCAAGGTCTCTGAATGGAGTTTCCTTTGATTGTAAGGTATGAAAGGGTTTGTTGCACTGAAAACGCAGACTAGCTCACAACTTGCTCCATTCAGGACTAGCCTTTCTACCCGCTTTCGATAAAGAGAGCTCCTTGCAGTCTCAAGATTATTAACTCAACCTACTGTTGACATTTCATGCTGGGAAGGACTTGTGAAGGGAGTCCTGAATGGGCTACAAGTCGGCAGGAAAGTCCAAAGGAGGAGAGTGGCTTTGGAACACCACAGCAAGTGGTACGTGAGAGGTCTCTTCTACTGGTGAGGAGGAAGAGAGATCCGGAGGAAGGCAGCCTGGGTGGAGAGGTTTTCTGCTTGACATCTTCAATTAGTTTCTTCAGAACAAACAAGCTCACTTTTATTTTTTCACATATTTTCCAAGTCACTAACCAACTAATTGTCTTTTGACAGTCAACATCTGTCACATTGATGTCCTTTCCTCCCACTTCTCACAGGGAGACCTACAGGAGGAAGATCTGGTTACTGATTTCTATTGACTCGTCTATGCTACTGTCCTTTTTTTCACTCAAAACCACACAGAACACCTGTAAGACCTGAAGTTGCAGGAAATTCTTAAAATCCATGGGATTTTCCAAAAGATTCATAAGCTAGTGCTCTCAGCAGGACTCATCTCTGTGATGATCACACAAAACTGGATTTGAGAAGCAATGTTTTTAACCTTTTCCTCACTTATAGTTGTTTTTTTTTTAGGGACCAGTCTGAGGATTGCTTTGAAAACTGAGTCAAATTTCTTTATACACACACTGCAGAAAGTCAGCACAGCAGCAGGAAAGCCTGAGTTCTTTGTTAAAAACCCAGAAGAAAGCTACCAAGCCATATCTTCAAAATTATAAGCTACTGCCACACCATTGCCTTAAGCAGTGAGAACAGGCTGACACTGTGCAGAAAAATTCAATGGAAAAACGCAATGCAAGCACGTTAAGACAATAAGTGTGTCCTACAGTTAAACACACCAACTTTCAACACCCCTCAACAAATAAATGCTTTGAATGAAAATGTTGGTATCAGTACAAATTGCAAACGGCAATCCTTTAGAATCAACCTGTTTTTTCTAGAAGGAATAAAACTGTTCATCTGTTGCTCCACTGGCAAAACAATGCCTTCCCAGAAAGTTTTTGTGATAGACTCTACCAGGAGGCTGCAACAACGAAGAATCCAAATGGCTAATGTATTCAAGAGAACATTGCATATATTATAAAAGCATTCATATTGGACACCAACACGTTTCTAGGAGACGCTGCAGCACTGCCTGATGGTACACAACAGCTTCATGAGATTTGTTTGTTTGCACGCAGAACAATGATGGAAGCAAAATGCCAAGATGTTTTTGTACTTTCTTTGTTAACCAAACAGCTTTAAACTAAAATTGATGTGAAGTTCTAGAAAGTATGACGCCCTTGTAACCAAAATATATGCCAAAACGCCATGACAATTTTATTCCAGGATGCTGGAGTTTGCAGCAGTGGGAAGCAGAAATTCCTGTTGAAGCTGTTCCTACAGAGGACTTGGAGAGTAACAGCTGGACTGCATGACTTACCAGAGTAGAGAAGATGTACAGGAAAGAGAAATAGAAGAAAATTCCAGTGTACTACACAAGGAGTTTAATTGCATTGCCTTGTTTATCTAGAGCCACATTACATTCTGTTGTCCAAAACGCATGATCTATGTTTGGGTTGGCTCACTGAAATTCAGACCAAGTTGCCCCAGCCCAGGGTGCATCTGCACTTTAGGATTATTAGAATTTGGTTTAAAAAGCCAAATCTGGTCCATACACTCTTCCTGAAAGGAATTATGACATATTTACAATAACAGTAGTTCTGTCTTACCAATGAGGGTGTTATCAGCCTTAATTTTCAAAAAAATCGCCAATGCTTTTTCTTGTTTAGACTGAAAATACCGGGCCTGCTTTCCTTACAGGTGAGTTTTCTGTTTGAGGTTTGCAGCTTTTCACTATGACACTGTTTATCATTATTTAGCTGGGATACTTTTCACTGTTGCTCACTGTGGAAAAATTGCTTGTTGTGAAACAAAGGAGGTCCTGCCTTAGGAACAAGGACCTACGGGGGATTCACAATGAAATATGTTTTAGGCTACATAGATCCTGCACCCTTTCTACTCCATGGCAACAATTTTTTTAAGGATGTCTTTGGTCAGCATCACTTCCATTCTCATCCTACAAAACACACATACAAGTTTCAATAAATAATCACTCACTCATAAACATACACTACTTGGGGTTTGGGGTTTTTTACTCCTACAATTCTAAAACTCTATTTATAACATCTGCTGTGGTTTGACACTTTTAAGATCTTACCAGGCTCTGCTTTCAGCCCATTTTAACGTACGTATCTCAGCCCTAATTAGTAAATAAAATCCCTTCAGCTGCCTACATGCAGACAATACACTCTATCCATTGCTGCTGCTTCTCCCAGTCACAGAATCACATGGGGTTGGAAGGGACCTCTGGAGATCACCTAGTCCAACTCCCTGCCAAAGCAGGTCCACCTAGAGCAGGTTGCACAGGAATTTGTCCAGGTGGGTCTTATCTCTCCAGCATATCCTTGTTTGGTCTGTTGTCAGAAATCAAATCCTCCTCCTTCAATTTAACCTTTCTAAATGGCAATAAAACCACCCCAACTTTTCATTTCTGCTCTCTTGCAAACTTCCAAATTTGACCCAAGTCTGGATTCAAGTCCACCTTGAAACAAAACACCCAGCTACATTCTAGACAGCTCTGACATTAATTACTAGAATCCAACCTTCTGTGAAAAACGTATTTCCCGCTCAAAATAGATCTGTTAAGCCTCATTCAATATGGCCACGAAGTTCTTCATTTAGCTTCCCTCACATGCTTTCCCATGAGCAGGACCACATAAAAAATTTCTTGGTCCCACTTTCAATTAAGGTCTGCACAATTCCATTCCAGCTAAGGGTATTTCTCTCCCCTCCCTATGCTGTTATTCACATTGGTCAGACCCCCTCCCACACAGAACATCCTTTCAATTCCAACCCTTATCCTCTTTTAGATCTCTGATCCACACTTTCCCTCTAGAATCTATGAATATTTCTTCGAGTGAATTACATTTTCTCCCTAGCATCCAGCAGAGGAGCCTGAAGTTTAAAACTTTTAACTAACATCTTTGTCTGGCTTATGAAGTGTATCATGTTCTCATATCATTCAGGGCCTCAAGGACAGTCACGGTGACCATCTTGTGATTGAACTCTGTGATGCTCTGCAATATCTAGCATAAAACATAATAAACAACAGAAACTGTAAATCCTTGCAGGTCTAGGCAGATCATATATATTTGATAGGGCTAGTATGGAGAACTGTTGAAATGAAAACAAGGCATCTTATTCAATACGGAAAAAATAGTTGAACTATAAATGTGAGGTGGAGAAATAAATACCAATTGCAAACTTCTCAACATGAGGTTGCTTCTGTAGAACCCCACAAAACCAGGGATATATAACAGAAAAAAACCAATTTGGCAAGGTGACCTTCTTTGCTTGGCAGATGCAAGATGCTGAGCAATTCTAATGTCCATCCTTCTTAGTAAAATAGTTCACTTGCCAAAGTCATGTTGGATCACATACAAACTATCCTCATGAGATCAACACTCAGCAAGAACTCTACCTTGTAGTCAGTTACTTGTGTGATTTGCACTAGAAAGAAGATACTTCTATACTATTCAGAAGGTCCATATAATGATCTTATTGAAATATATTTGTTCTATAAATCAGCACAACATATCCACCACTCTGTCAGAAGGTTAGATTTTAGATTACTTCCTCATTAAAAAAGGATGCTTCTGATGGGTTTCAACAGGAAATATCTTCAAAGGTATTTAAGATTTTTCAGTTATCGAGAATAAAATATAAGCACATTGATGGTTTAATGAAAATAACGATGGTAAAGTGATAAACAATGAAGACAAGTCACATCTATAGCTGAATCCAACCCTTCTGTAAACCAGTCCCGTTCAGACATCATTATACTTACAGGATGGAAGACTACATCCTGGAAGAGCAGCAGTTCTGAAAAGGATTTAGGAATCATGATGGATAATCATCTAAATTTACAATCTTTTAATGCAAATAACTGAGACTGAAAGATTTAAAAATGCAATCCTTGGAGGTATAAACAAACAAGCGAAGATATAAACTGAAAGGTTCAAGAATGTACCTGCACATACTACACGCACACAGCAATACTGAAATTACTACCAGACGCTGTATGCAGTTCTTATGTCCACGCTTTAGAATGGATTTTAAAACATCTGAAGTTTCAGAAGAGCCGTAAAAGCTTTACAGTTAGAGATTTAAGGAACTCCATCTATATAGGTTATTAAAGTTAACATATTTTTATGTGAATAAAGTGAAGTAGTTTAAAACTAGAGTAGTTATTCATTATTCTAATAGGCAGCTAGCTATCTGATGGCCAGCAGCTGTAACTAAACAGTCCTAAAACTGAAGGAGGACTAAGAGTATGGAAAATAACCTAGCTGAATCACTCAAGAGACACGGAAAAATCCTCACACTTGAAGAATCTATATGAAAATCAGCTATCTTTTTCAAAAAGTATGTTCTACTGCACCAAAGAGGTACAGACTTCATGATGCAGAAATAACTAGACTGAGTTCTAGGGATAATGACATGCCAGTCGGATTATTTCATTACCATGGTCACTTCTGGCCTTAAAATCAGCTAGTCTGTAATAGGTAGAAAGCTGCAGTGCATATAAGAACATTCAAACTAACAGATGATAATATAAAGAACTCAAACTACAAGTACAGTCCATCAGAATCAAGCAGAGCTGTGTTCATACATCAATGATAACCTTGCTGTTTCAATTAAAAACTCAGAATTATCTGTTATGCCTCCAACTTTTACTTTCATATTTTTAAGTCTGTTTCAATGTATCTGATATTTACATATTATAGTATAATTATACCTACCATACCATGGCTTGGAGTAGGTTAATTGCATAGGAAGATTTACTATGTTTACATTTTTTTCTTAAATTACTCTTTTTTTAAAAAGCACAGTAAAGAGTCTGAGGACAAATTATTCAACTGTTTATCATACATAAGACTGCATGACTATAATACAAAGGGCTTGTCTTTTCATTTAACGTTACAATATACACAGCAAGTCCGGACTAGATCTTACAATCTGAACACAGGTATTTAACCTTTTCCATGCTGTTTATGTTTACAATGCACAGAAGTCCTGTAACCAAACTGTGTAGTAAAGCACACAAAACTGGACTGTAACATAACACAGTATGCAGAAGCACTGGATTTTATGATTTCTTCTCTATGTCGATATTTTTCTTTTAACTGCTTTATTTTTTGGCGCTTGCTAAGGTGTGGCAACCCGCGCACAGAAAAATTACCCAGATTTCATATTACCCTTATATTCCTAGACAGCAGTAAGTACTGGATTCCTTTTTATATTGCTAAACTCAAACTCAGCATCCTGTTTCTAAGGTGATAGCCTTCCAAATCCTGTAAACTTCTCTGAATTACTGAGTTTAAAAATTAAAAAAAACCAAAACCAAACAAACCCAGGAAAAAAACCCACTTTCATCCACAGGGTTGACGTGTCGTTACAAAAGAAATATGGATCGCTTGATTTAAAAAAATCATGATTTACAAAAAATGGTAATCCCAAGTATTCATTCCCATTTACATGGTAGTCAGCTGCTGCGTTGCCACTGTAAGTATAAAAAATTCAACCTTTTAGTCTGAAAAAATGAGACAGCCACATGGAATTGACCAGTATGAACTCTGATTTTTCTGCTAAATTAACTTTTAAGAGGGCTTACTGGCAGAGGTAGATCACTGCTTCTGTAATGGGCAAACAATGTTAATCTGGGATGGGCAATCAATGAATTACCCTTACTCTTTCAAATGTTTTTCATGGAGCTTTTACTTTTCATATAAATAAATCTGGTAATGGGCCCGTAAATTTTGCAACTGCCAAGCTGACTGTGTTATATTAAGGCAGCATTACCCAAAAATTAGGCACCTGTTAAATACAGCCTGCTAACCTCAGGTCTCATGTGAGTGTTTTGCTTTACTCAGACTATTATTTTGGACCTGTTCATGCAATCAAGGTCTTGCCTTCAAGTTTACAATTATGTTAATAAGGAATACAAGAATCAACTGCTGGTTTCATAGCTTCTGGATCTAGTGTCCCTTTTACCTTCAGAAGCCTGAACACATTTATAATGTAACAGATGTTATAGTCTCGAAGTAGATGTCAATCTATTATGTTCAGTACACAGATTGCTGTAAATGTATTGGCTATGAATTCAACAACAGTTCCAGTTTTGTTTAAGCAATAGTACAGCCATAATTTTCAACTGACATTTAAAAATGGTCTAGTTACACCTTGTGTCAAAGTGCAGAACTGCTACATTATTGGTTACAGACATCTATGTGCTATAAAAACAGCTTTGGTACAATAAATTATCAAAAAAGAAAATAAATTTTTGTAAAATTCACAGCATAATTGTGAGGCAAAAAAGCAGTCACATAAAATTCTGCATTTTTAAAAATGTTCAGGATGAACAGAAGACGTCTTTGTGCAGAAGTAATGGTGGAGAAACCACGTGCCGAGAAAAAGCAAAAGAAAAAAGTAAAAAGCAGGAAGGGACACAGTTGTAGCTATTTCCATCAAACGCAAACCACTACTCCTGTGACCTTCAACCAATAAGGAAGTCAACTTTATGACACACGCAAAGTGACCTTGCAATACCTTACAATAAGTGGGTCACAAAAGTCTATTTTAAAAGAAAGGCCTCTTGAATTACCCATTCTCTGTGTTTTCAGCATTAAGGACTGTCTGCAAAAGCATGTCCAAAAGTGATTGCATCTGAAATGGTAGGCTCTTCTAACTTAAGAGTCCAAATCCATAAGGCCAAAGGTTATCCCAAAGACCACCACTTAGACCTCCCCAGGACTGGCCAGGACCGACCCGTTGATTGCTTCTCAGTGCACCTCAGTTATGAAACCAGTCATATTTCAATACTAACTGACTGTGGTCTCCAAAATATGAGACCCACAGAATCCCAATTACAATTGCTGCTTTGATCCTCAGTAGATTCAGAAAAGGAGAGTTCTGATCACCGCCACTTAGCATGCTTAATGTGCCTTACAAACTCCATTACAACCGTCCCTTTTTACAGCTGAAGAATATATATTTGTGTAATCTGAAGGTCCCTCTTTCTTACAGTACTGCATTTCTGTGCCCATGTTTGTTTGGGGAACTAAAAAAAATATATATATATTACTCACTCCCCTCCCACCCAAAAACTTCAAAGGGCCTTTTTAGAAATCATGTGCAATGCCTTTAAAAAGAAACTAGTTTGCAACTACAACTAACATTTGAACAATAACCCCTGTTGAATGAGATCAAAAAAAACCCCTCCCCCAAAAAACAAACTATGACTAGGTTGTGGCAAGTTAAAATGGGGGAAGCAAAAGGTGAACACCACTAAGCTATCCATTACAGTGGGTCCGGACATGGCTCTTTAAAAAAAAAACCAACCAAAAAAAAAAGCCCCAAAAAACCAACAAAAAAAAACTTCATTGTCCCTTTGCAATCTTTTCAAGTTTAAAAAAATAGTCAGCTTTTCCCTCCTGTAGCGGTTCAGTGAGTTTATCTCCTTCTGATTCAAGCAGCTTTGCACTTTGTTTTTGGAAAAACACCACTTCTATAAAAACACACAAGAAACAAACTTAGTTTCAGTTTAGTCACGAGCTAGCCACAGGACTTTGCTGAACACAAACTCCTGTCATGGGAGACTCTTCTCTATCAATTCCTTGCCTCATTGCAAGGTGTCCTTCAGTCATGTAATGAGCAGGACCTGTATTAGCAGAAAACTGGTATGTTGGATGTCCAGCTATGCCAGTTTCTTGGCGCGGATTAGAGTAGACTGTTAAATTCATGTCCATAGCTCCGTTTTGTCCAAAGTCCAAGGTATTAGCAGCCACTGGGCGGTTCTGATAGGCCTGATTGCCTTGGTTACCAGTAGAGGAGGAAGATGTAGAGGAAGAAGTAGTTGAGGAAGACAGGGATGTCATGGAGTGGTGACTGTGGCCCACCTCCATAGAATCCTGGGTGGAGGAGCTGTTTGTTGGAGAATTGTAGACTCTCGGCCTGGTCCGGCTACCCAAGGCTTGCTGTCCATGATGGTGGTGGTGGTGGTGGTGATGGTGGTGGTGGTGAGAGCTATTTCCGTGATGATGATGTAATGCATTCTGTTGTTGAGGGGTTACGTGGAAGGTGGTTTCTTGAACTGGATGGTTTTCAACAGTGACCTGCGTAGGAGCTTCAGTGGCTGTCCAACCAATTGGAGGAGGAAACTGTTGTCGAACCTATGTTAATAAGCAAAATAAAAATTAAAAAGCTTACTCAAATCTGTCTATTTGCAATACATGAGAGAGATTAAGCTATTAATATTTATGCTAACTTTTAAAAAAGTTAACCAAACCTTGCAGTTGCCAGATTTTTCTAGAAATGTATGCATGTAGTTAAAAAGCATTTCTAATACACTTTTGAAAATATACCTTAAGAAAAATGGGTTCACATTCTGGACTTTTTTTTTCAAACAATTTAAGTAAGCCCAATATATGACCTTACTGTCAAAGCTATAGAAGCAGCTTTACATAACAGTAGCAATAAACAACATAGTATTTGTATACACCTATAACAATAAGGCCCTGATCCCTGACTCAGGCCTCTGGATACAATAAGCATACAAAGCTAAATTAATATGTTGTAGTTCAAATCTTTAATAGTATCAACAGCATTAGAGGAGTACTACCCACACCTCTGGAAGAATATAGTTGATTAAAGATTACTAAAAAAGCAAGACCTAGCTACACACAAATTTATTGCATAAATTAAATTTTCTACTTGGGAGAACTTATACTTTTATCTCTTCTGCACTGAAATATAAATATTACTGAATTATTTCATAGAATCATAGAATGGTTTGGGTTAGAAGGGACCTTAAAGATCATCTAGTTCCAACCCCCCTGCCATGGGCAGGGACACCTCCCACTAGAGCAGGTTGCTCAAAGCTCTACCCTGTCTGGCCTTGAACACCTCCAGGGATGGGGCATCCACAACTGCTCTGGGCAACCTGTTCCAGTGTCTCACCACCCTCACTGTAAAGAATTTCTTTCTGGCATCTAATCTAAATCTCCCCTCTTTCAATTTAAAACCATTACCCCTTGTCCTGTCACTACACTTCCTGACAAAGAGTCCCTCTCCAGCTCTCCTGTAGGCTCCCTTCAGATATTGAAAGGTCCGTTATAAGGACCTCCCCACAGCCTTCTCTTCTCCAGGCTGAAAAACCCCAGTGTTAATTAGTTTTAGGTATTTAATATTCTCAGAAAATTCATATAGATCAAACAGACAAAAGCTCTACTTAAGCATACCTGTGGGCTGTGTGTTTCACAGTCCATCGCTTGAACAGCAGCAGTGAAGTGTCCACCACTATGTCGATGCTGGTGTGTAGGGTCTGACCGTGCCCTTCCACTGTTGCTTGTTCCAGAAGATCCACCTATAAAATCATAACATGCTCAATAACTAAAGGGACATAAAATATAAAGTAAGCTGTAAAACAATTACAGCTTTAAAATATTTAAACAGCTTCAAGGTGAAAATACGAGATCTATGGTAATCACTCACATTTTTGCTCATTTACTTTTTAGTTTTTGTTGGAGCTGCTACCTGTTCCAGCTGATTAAAATAATTTATTTTTTTTTTATGAGCCTGACTGACATATTTGTTTTTTAACAAAACAAAACAAAAACCAATCAACCAAAAAAACCAGAGAATATTTATCTGGAAAAGATTCCTTTGGTGTGATTAGGAAATACAATTTTGTTATCTGCTAATGAGAAAAACTTACCTGAGCTTGAAGATGTACTAGAGGTGGTTCCTGAAGACTGTGACTGCTCCATGGCAGGACTCGTAGACACACTGTTACTTGTGTTTGTACCTTCGTCTGCTGTTTTCTTAAAGAAACTATGCTGTAGGGCATAGTAAGGTTGAATTCGTGTCTTAGGGTCATAATCAAGCATCCTTAAGATGAGGTCTTTGAACTTCAAGTAGTCAGCTACAGTATGACCCGATTCCCCAGCACGACGTCCACCTGGTCCTCCTGTTTCAACTCCTAGTATATTGTGAAGTTTACGAGTTCCAGGCGGTTTGTATTCCTGTTGGGAAGTTAGAAATTGTTTGAAATCAAATTATATATTAAGCCTCGGATGTGCATTGTTTAATCATGCCTTAAAAGGGAATAAGTCAAATAAAAGTAAGAAACTATCCAATACTACAGAAAGCATTATTTAAACAACCTGTCTTACAACATGGGACAATAAAAACAATAAAGCTACATTTTCAGTAAGGCAAGATGTAAAACTAAGTAACATCTCGCCTTCTTTTTGAAGAAACAGTCCATATTATCATCCTAGTTACATAACCTACCCTTTTTCCATCTTTGGTCTTCTTCAAGTTCCAAGTGCCCTCTGGCAACTTCTCAAAGAACTTTCTTGCTTTTGGTGCTTGGTCAAGGATGTGGGTAGGTGGAATCCCCAGAACTTCCACTATTTTATTCATTTGATCCACCTGTTCCAAACAAATAATATTTGTGTAAAACATGTGACAGGCAGCTGAGCAGTGCAACAGAGCGAGATTCTAGTCACATGGGAAGCAAATGTTAACTACCCAGATAAGTTCTAAAGTAATTGTGAGATTATAAGAAAAATCCAGTATGTACAAAACAAATTAGTGAATAAGAGGTGGGACTCAGAAAATTATTAACAGGCAATTTAGAGCTCTGACAAAAGGCATTGCTGTCATTGACATCCATTAATTTTAGAATTACTATACTTCCCTAATTTATACATTACAATTAAACAGATGAAAGTCATGATCAGAATGAACAAAACAAAATAATCAAAACTACTATCGTAACATAGCTACATACCTCATTTGCCCCACTAAAAAGAGGCTCTCCAGTGTGCATCTCAACTAAAATACACCCAAGGGACCACATATCAATTGCAAGATCGTAAGGCATTCCCAGTAGCACCTCTGGTGATCGATAAAAACGACTCTGGATATATTGGTATATCTGAAATAAAAACATCTAAAGGTTAATACACAGCATCCAAAAACAGAACTACTATGAAATACATTTTTGGTGTAGGGAAAGCCAAGACATCAGTGTCACTAAAAAATATCTACGCATTACAGTAATAAAAATATGGAAATCTTAATTCTTAAGAAAACAGTAGCATTCACACTGTCATACACAAAAAAAAAGGAAAAGTGCAGATTCACTCATGATAACAGTATTTTACACTTTAGGATTGATGCATGTAATCTCATGCAATTACAGGTAATCATACAGAAAAATTTTAGTCTGATATCACCCTAAGAAAAAACATCCCACAAGGCACATCAGAATCACATAACACTTCAGACTGAACTGATAGTAAAAGATCAAAAGCCACAATTATGATGTGATGAAATGAGATGAAATTATCAGGTAATTCCAGGAACTAGAAAACAACACATGGGAAAAAGCAACCTCCTTCCACCCCTAACTATCCTGCTCATTTCACAAGACAGATAATTCTATCTTGATTCTAAATTTGGAGACTGGCTTAAATGTAGGCATAATAAAAAAAAAAAACCAAAACAACAAAGCAACCCCAAAAGCCATAACAAAAAAAAACCCCAAACTAACTCTAAAACCCTTAACAAAAACCAACCCAACAAAATACCCAAAACAGAACTGTACATTGTATTCCAAGTGATGTGCAATTTTATCCACCACTTTCCACAAAGCTGCTGACATTTCTTTACTGCTTTTAAAGTTAAATTTAATGCATAATCACACTAGATTTTTGTATTTGTGCTTCTTAACATCTCAAGATTATCTTATGATTGACCTAATCAATCTAGATAGCATTTTACCTCCTGGTGTCTTCTTTCACCCCAGGGTGAAAAGTTTCTAGTTTAAAGTAAAAAGTCCTGTTATTAATCTAAATATATGTCTCACCACTGCTTTCAATACAATATTCAATATCCTGACCCAAACCTATTATGGGAAAAAGTGACAAGGTGCTACTCGCCAGTCCCAACTTCCTAAGGGGACTTCTGTTAAAGTTACTCCATGAAGTTTCTTAATTCTTCTCATATAATGAACCCATCTGCAGTATTACTACTCATACTTCATGTCTTTTGCAAATGTTGTGTATTTTGGGGAAGTTTTTTGGTTGGTTTGTTTGGGTTTTTTTAACATGAAGCTTTCTCAAAGCAAAAAGATATTCACAAATTTATAGGTAAAACTGCCAAAGGTACAAAATGGACCTGGGAAGGATCAAAATCCTTTTTCCAAAGAAAATGAAGTCTAATTTCTATCTACAGAAGTCTTCCTTACCTCTCTAGCTAACAATTTGTTTTCAGTGAACAAATAAAGCAAAGGTACCCTGAATAGAAGTGGTCATTTGCTCAGCCAAATGTAATTCTTGCAACCAGGGAAGAGCCTATTTGTACTAGGACTATAAGGTGCAAGCTGAACATGACATCCTGATAAGCTTGTCAGACAGACAATTGTCAGTACAAATCAAACACTTGAGGAGTATGATTCAAAGCTCTTCCTAAAGAACACAGGCTTTGGCATGCAACTGAATTATTTATGATCTTGAAATATTCACAGTTATTGTATATATTTTAACATTTCCTAAAGCAAATATCGAGCTAATTGGCTATGCTGGACTGACTATGCTCAACAGATTCCAACAGCTCAAATAAAAAATGCACTCATCTTCAAAGTACGCAAACAACAGGACACAATTACAAAGTACAGATCTATCCTAATCTGAAGCCCTTTGTCCTGGAAATGCTTTGCACATATGCATCTTTACGCATAGTATATCACCACTACCACTCAGCTTAGTCTTTCCACAGTTGCTAAAGTGTTTGTAAAAATGGTTTAGTTAGAGGATCTGGTTATAGTGCAGCGTAGTCTTCCTGCACTATCTCAACCCTCAAATACCTTATCTCCAAGGCACACTAAATAGAGAACATGAAGTGGAAGAAGTAATTCACATGTAATAAGAAAATAATAAAAAGAGCATTTTATTTAATAGCACTGCAGACTTCTACAATCAAGTGCTGATGCATTAACATAGCATAAAAACATAACAAAGGAGAAAAGAAAAATGGAAAGTTTATCACTATGGTGAAAATTTACCTACTACGGCACTAAAATCCATATTTAAAGCTCCTATGGACTGTTGATCTCTAACACCCTATGTAAAATTAGTTACTATTTCATTTAAGTCATCATTAATAAAGTTTGAATTAGCTATCTAGGTATTATCACTTAAAAATATAAATTTTATCATATGTATCCCACAGTAGCATAAACAGAATTTTTACTGATACTCACCCTCTGTCCAAGTTGACACGAACTGCCAAAATCAACAATCTTGATAGCGCTTCGTTTGGGGTTACAGAGCAGGATATTCTCAGGTTTTAGGTCACAGTGAATGATACTAAGTTCAGGAGTCGCCAGAAAAAGCAGTGCAGTGCACATCTGCTGTGCAAATTTTCGTGTCAGGTTCAATGAGACACCTCTGAAGTTGGTGTTCCTCAACAGATCATACAGATTGTAGGACAGCATTTCAAATACTAAGCAGAGATGGTTTCGGAACATGAAGTGGCGCTTCAAATGCACTTTAAAAAGAGAAGAAAATAATTAACACATGTCCTGTGTGATAAGTATTAAATACTAGTTACAACACAATGCTTAAATACTTTAATAAATAAGTAGGAAGCTAACCCATGAGTAAGATAATACAGTGTTACTTTTTTTTTTTCTAGATCATAGAATCATAGAATGGTTAGAGTTGGAAGGGACCTTAAAGATCATCGAGCCCCAACCCCCCTGCCATGGGCAGGGACACCTCCCACTAGAGCAGGTTGCTCAAGGCCACATCCAGCCTGGTCTTGAACACTTCCAGGGATGGGGCATCCACAGCTTCTCTGGGCAACCTGTTCCAGTGTCTCACCACCCTCACAGTAAAGAACTTCTTCCTAGTACCTAATCTAAATCTCCCCTCTTTCAGTTTAAAACCATTCCCCCTTGTCCTATCACTACACTCCCTGATAAAAAGTCCCTCCCCATCTCTCCTGTAGGCTCCCTTTAAGTACTGGAAGGCTGTTATAAGGTCTCCCCAGAGCCTTCTCTTCTCCAGGCTGAACTCCCAACTCTCTCAGCCTGTGATTATTTACAGAAAATTTCTGTTATGCCTAGGGTATGGAGCAACATTTTCACATCTGAGTTGTGGCTCAGGTGTACCTCACTAAAACTATAATAACCAATAAATAATTTAAAAGATAGAAGGGATATTTTTTCAAAATAAGTTATCACACTCCTATTAGCAAAGTCAAACACATTTGTGGGTATATAAAAATATCAACAAAAAAGGCAAGAAGTGCAAACTGTACATAATGCAACCTTTGTTGAAACACTTTTGATCTTTTTCAGGGGAGAGTTCATTTCTCCACCATCCTAAAATTGTGTTCAAGTCCAAGCAGATTGGAAAAAAGTGCACCTACAGTGGCAATCTCAACAACAAAGCAGGTATTGCACTTCAGACTGCATTATTTATTAGGAATTTCCCTTAAATTTACAGAGAAAATATTTTACTATCAGATTCATTTAACATATACTAAGACATTACTGCAATTTATAAGCCATGTCTTCAATGGATTACTTCAATTAATAAAACTGATCAATATTCTAAAGGCATCAAATTTATTTCAATCAGGCATAATCTCAATTTATGAAAGCAACCAATCCAGTCTAAATCCAATCAATTTTTTTCATGAAATAGGTGAAAAATTCATCACATTAATCTGTTAGAGGCAAGCAGTCTGTCAATCATTCAGGTTGGTTGCCACAAATAACAGAAAACTGAAATAGGACAAATACTTCAGCCCTCAGATAAAAAACAACACACGCCCCTTTTTGTCACAATAAAATCTTGAACCAGTATTAGCACGAGGCAAACTCAGACTTTCAGTTATTTAATGCCCTATGGATCTTTTTTTTCTCCATTATCATAAGCCAGTTCTTCATGTGTCCCTTACAACTTACCTGTATAATAACATTTACTTCCACCCCGATGTCAGTTCTTGCAATACATCATTGCCTAGACCTTATTTTCTCATCTTTGCCATGTTTCCACTATCTTCCCACCACGAAAGCATCAGCACCTTTTCATGTCCTTGTGGTCTTCCTACACTTGATTCCAATTCCTGCCCACACCACCTAAGCTTGCTGGACCTGTCAACTTACTCCAATTGATTTGTAGCTACCAGCATGCTCCTATCCAGCTAGTACCAGTTGCAACCACCACATAGTTCAAATAGTTTGGATACGAGCTGAACTTGGCACACCTTTCCTTCAGTGTAGACATGACATTTGAACATTTCTTCTCCAATCTGTCACCAATTTTTGCAAAACTTGAAGACCTTAATGCATTCTTACACTTGTGTTAGATCTGAAGCAGACCAGTCAGAAAGTTTGAAGTTATTGGAGGACTTCTGACAGAATCATAAGCAGTTAAACTTTACGTCCTTATAGATCATGCTACAGTGTATTTAACCATGTTCTCCCTGAAGTCTACATTTTACAGCACATAGTATATTGTAAAAACTTGCAATGCTTTCAGTTATACTCAGAATCATGTATCCGAAAGCCTATGAGGGATGAGTTGTCCACACATCCTACAGACTTATTTTTTCATTAATATGTTGAATGCTTCAATTAAGTCTTGTTGCAAAAGTATGTTCATAAGCAGTTATCCTGTATTTACAAATACTTTCCAGTGAAGTTCCTAGAGATCTCCATTTTCCATGGTCAGTTTTTGTAAAGCATGCAGTACAAGGTAGTCACTCAAAACATTATGTATTTGGGTTTTTTGATCTTTGCTGGTGCTGCCATGTTCATTGAATACTGTGTTAAATAAAAGGGGAGCTATTCAAATATACCCTAACAGATTTGGAAATCAGCTTGAAACAAGCATAAAATCACCTGTCTTAACAAAGGCGGTATATATTATTTTTCCACTATTCAAAATCACCAACACTTTTTTCTCCTTTTTTTTTTTTTTTCCTGTTTCAGCACTGCTCTCTATATAAAGCCATCCTGCCCTAACTCACAGAGGGAAATTATATGATGTTTTGGTGCTTTTCATTTTACCTGATGTTACAGACTCTAAAAATTTAAACTTTCAAGAGCTTAATTTGATGATGCTATAGTGTCTTTATTTGCTGAATTTGCTTAATCTGAAACTAGTCATGTCTTCAATGTTCCTGAAACATCTTTTTGATTCAGTATCCTGTGAAGTGTAGTTTTTGTTTTATGTAAACATATCAGTAATAAATTTAAGTTAAAAATACCTTAAAACCTTTTAGAATATATTTTATGTATTCAGTTTAAAGATAACAATCTAACATTCAGTAAAACAAGTTAAAATGTAACTGAATACTCATCAGTTAATTTAATACTACCAAATATTAACATTTCCCATCCCTGGAAGTGTTCAGGGCCGGGATGGATGGGGATTTGAGTAACCTGAGCTAGTGGGAGGTGTCCCTGCTCATGGCAGGGGGATTGGAACTAGATGATCATTAATGTCCTTTCTAACGCTAACCATTCTATGATTCTATGATTATTTCAAAGGTTTCTTCCTATTAAACTTCAGAAAGAAAAAAATAGTAATCCAATATATACATGCAAATCAGAAAAGCATAGCTGTTAGTATTTCAGCTTCTACAACGTAAAATAAAGGATGTTTAAAAATCAGTTGCATTTTCCTTAATCACTCTTCTTCACACTTCGCAGTCTCTCTATAACATGCTGTTGCTTTCCTTCCATCATCTTTTTGCCTAATTCTCCACTCCAGAGGATAGACAGGATTTAGTAAACCTTTTACACAAGCCGACTTCATTTCATCATTATTATAAAGTTTAAGTAGCATTATAATAAGTGAAGGGAACAGCAATCCAATCTACAGGAACTGTCAAAATTATAAGCTTTAAAATATTTCTGAGCTATAAATGGGCAAGACTTAACATTCGCACAAGTCTTATCTCAGCTTTGTTATACAACATTTTGAGCTTTTTAAACACACACAATCAAAAAATAATGATTAAACTAGCCAGAGAACTACTGTATAATCCTGGTTTATATTAAATATGCATGCTCTTCTCCATGACAGTTCTGAGATCATTTAAGATATGTTCAAAGTAGTGAAACTACAACAGAGCACAGCTTCTGTGGAAAAGCCAGTCCATGGCAATTTCTTCAGGTGTCCATATCATTAACTGGAAAAAGAAAATTCTACACAAGATCTCAGTGCTACAAAGTAACAAGTCCATAATCCCAAATCATGTTTTATATTCCTCTTCTGGATCTAGTCCTGTTGCAAAGCAAACTGGAAAATTTGCACTAAAAAATATTAATAATTTTAAAAGTTGTATTATTCTTTCCATTTCTTTAGCACCAGAAGCATCTTACACTATACAGCAATATCTAAAATATTCACAATTTGATTAAATAAAAATGAAGAATAACTATTCAAATACCTATATAGTATTTCATCTCAGTGTCATGTTTGTTCATAAGCTCAAGCAGTCGCACTTCAATCTGGGCTTGATTTAAGAAAGCCTTCTTGTTTTTTATTATTTTGATAGCCACCCACTCCTGTTCCACTCGATCATAAGCCTTTACAACCTGAAAGAGAAAAGTCAAATACATCAGTAAAATCCTTCAAGTTTTCAAAACACAGCAAAACTCTTTCTAATCTTTCTCAACTTTCTGAATTCAGAGAAAACATTTTTAGAACGTTTGTTATTTCCAGTTAAATTTCTTAAGTTTCTTCTCTTACTTGATACTACAATAAAACCACAATTGATCATGTGAGATTTATCGCAGTGATGTCGCAAAACAGAACTGAGCCTTCACTGAGGCTTCACCAAGGCAAGCATTATATCGAATGCAATTATCAAATCATCAAAAACAATCCTGTCAAACGAATGGCAGAATCCAAGAAAAACAACAAAAGAAGAGCTCTATCCTCCTTCCAGACTTTTTCTCAAGCCTGGGCTGCAGCTACAAAAAGTCAAAATAAATGTTACTTAGTAACATTTGTAGTAGCTAATCCCAAGCACTAGACTACTGTTTTAATTTAAAAACTCAACCCAAACAGCTAAAAACGTGAACTGAGAGCAAAAGGCTGAGATTCGCTCATTGAAAAATGCTTTACCAGATCTATATATTGAAGTACATTCAAGTGTTATCTGTAGTAACAAGAAACAGCACAAAATACAAGTGCCTTGAGCAGGCACTCAGTATAACAGGATTAAGAGAAATGAGTTTAATTTCAAAATGAAACAGGAATAACACTTCAAATGAAACACATATTATGATTCACATGAATTACAGGTTGCTCAGCTCATTCACATTACCTGTCCAAATGATCCTTTGCCTATTAAAGAGTCAATTTCATAACGATCCATCCACTTCTCCCCATTTTTTACAATATAGTCATAGTTGTCATCATCATAGCCATCATTGTAAACTTTTCTCTCTTTTTTGTGACTTGAATCATCTCCTTGGCCCTGCTGATGCCGCCGTTTTTTTTTTGCATAGTAAACCTGAATGTGAAAAGTAAGAGCACTTTTTACAGCATCAGTTCAATAAAGAATAGAATCAGCTATTATAATCATCATATCTAATCCTGTGATTTTAAAATGCAACTTCTACTACTGGAAAAACAAACAATCCTCTCCTGCTATCACTCTATTTGAAGTCAAGTCATTATACCAAAGCAAAGTCTTGATGAATAATTTAAACTCAGAAAGCAGAGCTAAATAAATGCACTAATAACGCTGATCCCTAGAGTTCATAGGTGCAAAAAGAAAAGATACATCACAGTACACTATACACACAGCAAAATTAAAAATGGTAACTAGCCTAGAAGTTCTTCCCACAAGACTGGAAAAGAAGAATTCAAGGGAAGTCAGTAATCACTGCAGAAATCCCTTTGAATTCCCTACTATTACCAAAGAGTTAGAAACTGACTGAGGCTTTCCCATATTAACCACAGAATTTTTATATTTTACATTTGTCAGTAATAATTAATAAAATAATTTAGGGAAAAGACTTCACTATTTTCCTTAAAAATCCTTACATGCATTCATAACGTGAGCTAATAGAGTATTTGTGCTACTCTTATCTCCTTATCATGCAATAGCAAAGCTCAACATTTGTTTATAAAACAACAGAAACATAAATTCCAGGATAAAAACTTTCCTATGTGCTGGACAGAAAGCAGGACTGTGACATCCATGATCACAAATGAGATGTGAGCAACAGAGAAAAAGCTTGATTTTCTCTTCACGAGATTATTAACAGAAAATATACTTAGTAATGTATTGTAAACAAAAACTTCACATGGATACACATTACCAAGATAGCTGGAGCCATTACCTCATTAATATGCTTGTATGTTTTGATCAAATCTACGGAGAGTTTCCTCAATGGAGCAGTGGCTGGGTCACGGAAAGTTTGGGGCATTCGCCTCTGTAATATGACCATATTGTAAGTCAGAAAAAAAGTTAGGACTTTAACAATATAATTACTACACCAAATCATGATATTCACAGAAATGAGCTACTTCATTGTAACATTTTTTTCTTCAAGCCAATATTAAAAAAAACCAAAACAACCAAATATAGAAATCAAAAGAAATTAACAATTTAGTTAAGTTACTTTTTCATAAACTTAATTCAGCAAAAAATAAAGAAATAAATCCCAAGGCTTCTACCTCTCCTCCCATTATAACTTACAGGCTTAATTCCAATAAATAGTTTTTCTTTTAGTTAAAAATATAGCTCCTTTGACAACAGAGATTCTTGTTGACATTGCTCCTCTAGACATTGCTCTTGATTAATATATGAACTGTAACCATATTTAATGTATAGCTGCATTAAAACCACAAATGGAAGTAAACAGTAAAAACTACTGGAGATCTGTGGCAGTTTGCCACATTTAAATACTATGAAATTCCAAAAGAAAAAAAACCTCTGTTCTACCACGCTTTGCAATATCCAGGCCTAAATCTAAATCCTAAAGAAAATCTAAAGAAATATAAAGCATGCACATGAACACCACACCTACTTTCAAAGTTTTAAAACAATGTCCCTGGTAGTTATGTTCCTCATTTGTTTTTTCTAAAATTGACTACATTTAGAACAAAATAATCTTCAACAGCAGGCCAATTTTTAATTGGTTTCCTGAAGAAACAGGACTTAGAGGCACACAATTTTATCACATCTTTTTTTTCTTTACATACATGCAGCATGTAAATTCTGGATCTACCAATCAACTTCTATTCCTCCTTGAGATTTGTTTGAAATCTTGGAAGATGAAGTTGCTGAAAACATAAAACTCCAAGTGGCAAGCTAGAGGTGAGTAGTATCCCCAGGTGAAGGCAGAAAAAACTAAGTCACAAACTGCTTCATTTGGCTACCGCTGACTACCCGTTCAGCAGACGCTTACTTAACAGCACAACTCTACCACCAGACAAGCTCTGGCAACTTCTCTGTCCCACCCAGTGACAGTGTCAGATGGGGAGCTAGAAGACCAAGAGTGGTGAGGTTAGCGTGACTGCTCCCGTAGCCTGCCTCTCTATTCCCTGTCTTCCCAATGGCAGAAATCCACAGGGCAAATTTAAGAAATTCCACTGGAGTAAAGCTTGTTTCATAGATGCTAAAGCTTCTTCTACTTCCTTACTCAGTATTAAGAGGGTTAGCTGATTGAGCACCACCACACTCAGCCTTAAAACTCTCATCTCATGCCATCAAATATCCTCACGCTCATAACTCTCTTCACTTCCAAGCGCTTAATTTCATCTGCTGCCTCCTATTAACAGCTAAACTGATACGCAGCCTCCTGCAGAGCTGAGGAAAGAGCAGAAGCTGTCAACAAAAATAATGAAACTGAGTTTTATATCAGTATTGCTGAACTAATAAACGAACTGGAAAAGCGTAACTGCTCTTCTATCTTCCATGGTATTACTTAATACTCATGATGGTGGCTGTGCGAATAGCTCATTTTTCTTGCTCAATGACCAAATAAAATAAAATAAAAAAATCCCATTGAAGTGACCAAAAACAGTTCCCACAAACAGAAGTTATGATAAAGAGAGTTTGTGCTTCTGAAATTGGACCTGAACTCAGGTACCTAAGCAACCATAACTAGAAAGTTAAGCTCACGGTCTCCTCCGGTGGGTGCGAAAGAGAGTTTGTGCTTCTGAAATTGGACCTGAACTCAGGTACCTAAGCAACCATAACTAGAAAGTTAAGCTCACGGTCTCCTCCGGTGGGTGCGCAGGCTGCCATGGAGGGGATGAAAAACAAGAGCAAGAGAACAAGACAGAGCATGAACAAGGGAGAGAGCTAAAGACTGGGGGAAAAGACAAGACTCTTCCAGTAAGGTTACTGGCATTTGCATGAAGCTGGGACTCCCAACAGGTACAAAACTCAGTGGAGCTGAAAGCTCCTGAGAAACGGTAATTCGAAGCTTTGATGATGCACACCACTCCAAAAATATGCCCACGTAACATTTTTACACCCCTTCAAGACTCCTGACTTGTGGTCTTTTTGATTAGGGAATGTTTCTCAGAGACAATACGATACATTTAAATGTCCCTCAAGTAATTCTAACCCGAGTCATGCCCTAGGTGTTTCTTCCAGTCAATTCACTTTTGGATATGCCCGCTATCAATTTCCATTTAGCAGTTTTACCAAGTTAATTCCTTAATTCTTTTTTATTACAAGCATGATCATTTTGTACCTATCAGGAAAGTCTGTTTTAAAGTTTCCTAAACAAACTATTTGACATTTACAAATCATTTTTGCTTCTTCCTTTCATCCATCAAACAAATGTGAACCATTAAGCAAATCACACCTAAATATGATCTCTTCTGGTTCTTTCCCACAGCACTGTTAAACAACTAAACAGCAATCTAGTCCTAATCCCAACTGTCACTGCCACAGGCTTTTCAAATGCAAGTATTTCTTTTATATTTCTTAATCTGACTTAAAGAGCTTATTTGAACGCAGGAACACCGCTAGATTTTGCCAGTAGAATTAGCCATGCTGCGGTGCATGAATGCTGGCAGGGATGAGTCTGTCCTAGGCTCTTGTGACCAGCATAGGGTCTCCGTTGTGCAGGTTATGAGTTTGGAGGAAAGAATCTCAGTGTGGACAAAGTCCATAACTCAGGTCAACTATTCAGGCATAAGGTTGCTCTAATTTAGCAAGTGAATTTGTAAGACAAGCATTCGTGTTTATTTTCTAAGTCAAATTTGCTTGCTTACTTAAAAAATAATCAGATTTTCTAATTTCAACTCTTAAATAAGCAACCTGGTGAAAAAAAAAATAAAATAAATCTATTTTGTTGCTATTCCCTAATCATAAATAAATAAAATTCTGCAGGCTACCCCTATGATACTTGCAGCCAGCACCTTATTTGAAAATTGTGCTTTTAGACAGTCACACATTCCGCATTCATACTTTAACCTCTATGAACTTTTTAACAGGTACTCTTTTGCTATCCGGGGTTCATAAAGCCTTGGGTGGGAGAGGAGAAAGAATTGACCTTTTCTTCCTCCCCCTGTTATATAGCAAAATTTGTAACATTCTCTTCTTTTTCCAAGATACTTTGGGAGACTATTGCTCCCTTCTTCTTGATGATGGAAGACTATAGAACGAAGTGGTCATTATCCATTTTCTACAGTAATACTCTCAAATCCTGTATCATTGGGGCAATACTGATTTCCCTGTTGGCTTTAAAGAACACTCAAGCACACAAAAAAGGGAAGAAAAAAAAAAGAAAGAAAAAGAAAAATCCGATTGCACAAGCTTCAGTCTCTATCTGGTGGCCAGAGAGCAACACTGCAACCTCAGATCTTCCCAAAGAAAGAACACAAATCAAAAGATATGCTTGGTTTTCCAGACTTTCGTTACAATTATATTTGCCAGTTAATACCTATCACATTCTGACTGGTCCACACTTATGCCTCAATGGGAACAGTACAGCTACCTGGGATGGTATCATGATGAAAATTACACTGCAAGTAAGGAACTGAAATTTGATTTTCTTACCTATTAACCAAACACACATGACTAGTGCTGAGAAGGAACCTGTAACTACTCTAAACAAAGAAGAATCAAACAAACAGACACAAAGGCAACCAAGAGGCCCACTTACATGTACTCAACATATTTGAGAAAAGACGTGTTTAATGGAAACTATGACTTTTTAACTCAGGTATGTTATTTTAACTAGTATAGTCTTTGAGGTTTAATGAATGAAGGAACAGATAAAATTTCTCTCCCTTTGGCTTTGTTATCTAAAAAACAGATGGCACTGCTCCTTACTAAATGCATTTTATTTTGATTACGGGAAATTCTGAGCAGATACATATTTTCTGTTAATGGAATGTTTTCATTCAGATTTCTTTTAAAAAGCAAGATCCATTACTATCCACATTCATTAAAAAAGGAAGAAAGAAAAAAAGAGAAATTCTGCTTGTGTATTGTAGAAGTTCCACTTTATAAACAGAATAAGTAAAGAAGATTTATATATTATAAGGCTAACTTTTAGCAAGAAGTCCAATTGCAAGGACCTATGTAAGAGCCCCATATTAAAGAACTGAATGGACTAGTCTCATCTCCTATGCCCCTTGCTATTCTAAACCCCTCTTGCATCACTATAATATAGAATAGGAAGTCAATGGTAATCCCATATTGTGGTGGGCAGCCACAAAGTAGATGGCGTCTCCAGTGGGTCAACAAAACAGATGTTTAATTGCTGTAACCACAAACCACAGTAACAGTTCCCCATAAGAGACAGCAAACTTCAGATTTTTCTAAAAATCATCAAAGAGGAAAAAGCATATGTGCCAGATAACAAGAGAAATCGGAGACTCTTCTTCAAACTGACTGTACTCAGAGCCAGAACTATCTGCAGGTAGGGACAGAATTTCAGTCCAATTACTTTAATCATTGACTTGTGTTCTGTGAGTATTTCCCTCCTAATTCTGGCTTCCTTCCCCAAACAAATAAGGTTGCTGATTAAAAGTAAGAAACAGATAAGTTTAAAGTTAAATAAATCAGTAAAACCAGCAAGGAAATAAGGGTTATCTGCCAGATTCAGCCCAACCATTTAAAAAAAAAAAGCAGTGGGAAGTAGGGGGAGTAAGAGAAAGGGAATGAAAAACCCCACTCTGAAATTCTTGTTGCCAGAGCATAAACATATTTTTCTAAAAAATGTCCAAGAAATGGAAAGTAAGAGAAATGCTTTTACTGAAATTAACTGCATGCTCACATTTAGCACAAAAGTCTGGTGAAGTCTCACCATCATTAATAATAACGTTGCTGATTAGGTAGCTGGAGTAACTGAACTAAGGATTTGCTAGCATCTGCTAGAACACATTAACTTTGCAATGATCCAGTTGCAATCAATAAAATCTCTGGCCAACATCTGTTTAGTAAAACCTAGAATTTTGCAGGTGATAACTGATCTTAGATACATATAGAGAGAAAGATGTTTAGCAGTCAGCCTGACCTTTGGATTCCAGGTGCTTCATGAAAGCTAAACTGTTGGAATTTGTTACCAAAATCTGCCCAGGATTTCACCTCAACTTGTCAGGTAAATCAATTTTCTAATTTTTTGTACTCAGCTGAAAAAAGTTTCAGGCGATCTGAGTATCCATGATGAAGACAAACATTAGCACAGCACAAAAGAAATGCTTGTTTGAAGTTGTGAAAACTTTTAAGATCTTATCTTCTATTCACATCAGGCCATGTTGAACTCTCAACATGCAACCAAGTGAAACAGGACAAAGAAATATTACTGTTTGTTACTGCTGAAGGAGAGAGGTACTACAGATCTCATCTCTTCTATTCACTTGAGGCCACAAACTCTTACTTCTCTCCTGAAGCTGGCTCTGGCACTTGTCAGAGAGGTAAGACCGTAAGACCAAGAGCAGGACCCCATCCTGCCAGCAGGCCCAGCACTTGGTGAATCACTAATTCAAAGAAAACCCTTACAGTCCAGCAGTTTTGGGGAAACAAAAGCCTTGAGCCTAACTACTGAGGGGGAAAAAAGAAAAAGTGGAAAAAAAAAAAAAAAGAAAGGACAGAGCTGGAAGTTTTTAACTGTAATTTAAAACCTCATAAATAAGTGAAAAACAAAGCAATCTGGTTGACTTTGAAGTATCTTCCTGTTATTTGTTTCTTGCCAATGATGAGTAGGTTGTGGCTGCCATAACAAAAAAGAAATAGGTGCAAGAGATGATTATATAAATAATATTTTAGGGGTAACATAATATAAATACACATAATTTATAACTTCAATATAAATTGTCATTACTGTTTCCTAACCTTTAATCTGCTACCGGGGATGATTCATAAAATACCAGAATATGGTCTGCAAGCCATTACAAATCAAAAAAAACAAGAGGGACAGAGTGGGAATAAAAAAAATAAATTAACATTCAAGGCCTAGTTTCCCCATTATTTGGTTATGAATGAAAATCATTATGGGACTTGAACAAGACAATATTCCTCCAAAAAAGGAGTTAGTCCTCAGTAAAAAGAAAGACACAAAAATAACCTGAAAACACATAATAAGGCAGATCATCTTTGCTATTTATCAAAATGACATCGTTTACAGAAAACGCTGCTGTTCTACATGCTCAAACTTAACAGCTGCTCTTAGCACTGACAAGCAGTATCCTTATGTGTCTTCCTGCAGCCTGAAGAAATTTACTGTCAAGAGGAGGACTACTTGATATTCTACAAAACCTCTGCATCCCAAAAGCTGAGGCTTCACACTGGGGTTTTATTTTCAAGCAGGTCAATTTTGTCTGGATTTGGACAAAATACTCCGTTTACAAAGTTCAGCAAATGTAGCAATCAAGGATGTACCCTTCGTAGCCCTTGTATACTCCATTCCCATCAACGAAAGATTCACTCGGTGATAGGCTAAGCTGCTCCGCAAATTATTGAACAGAAGTGAGTTTATTGAGACCACGGAGTATTTCAGAGAGGAGAGGACAGACCTTCCTAAATTTTGCCCAGGCAGAGCAGTGCCTTGCAGCACGGCTGGCAATGCAGTGCAGCGCTCTGGCCAGCAGATGGTGGCTGGAGCTCGGGAAAGAATTTTGCTTGGCAACCCCGGCACCACCAAACGCTGACCCTGGGACATTCCTGCTTCCTTGACCCATCTGGCTACTGAGTCAACAAGGTCATGGAGCACTCTCAGATGCAAAGGCGCTGGCAACTCGCTATTCATCGATGGTTGGATGCTTGCACCCAAATGGGCTATTTCTAGGCTGTTAAAACCGGTAAGCACCAAAGCTGACGCAGTCCTCCAGGCTGCTGATGGCCACTGCTGCATTAGGAAATGATGGGAAACTGAAGCGCAGAGACCTAACTTCTTGTCTGTTTGACTGGATGCAAGACATTGCATTAACAGGATCTACCCTTTAAGAATTACACGTCCTGTATCTGCCAGAAGTCACCTTTTTCCTCCTATGTTTTATGGCTATTAGAGCAATCTAACAAGCCTTCTACAACATACATTCAGCCTATTCCCTTTGCTGCCCAAGTTGAAAACATGATTGTCTTACCCATATTTACTTGAAAACATAGAGGTATGTCACCTTATGTGACAGAAGAGTTTGTCATTACTAAATGACTGTACTCAGCACTGGTGAGGTCCCACCTCAAGTACTGTGTTCAGTTTTGGGCCCCTTACCAAAAAAAAGACATTGAGGTGCTGGAGCAGGTCCAGAGAAGGGAGATGAAGGCGGTGAGGGGCCCGGAGAGTAAGTCTTATGAGGACAGGCTGAGGGAGCTGGGGTTGTTCAGTCTGGAGAAGAGGAGGGAGACCTTATTGCGCTCTATAACTACCTGAAGGGGGGTGTAGAGAGGTGGGGGTCGGCCTCGTCTCCCAGGTCACAGAAGATAGGACAAGGGCAAGTTGCACCAGGGGAGGTTTAGGATGGATATTGGGAAACATTTCTTCACGGAAAGGGTTATCCAGCATTGGAATAGGCTGCCCAGGGAAGTGACTGAGGCACCACCCACGGAGGTGTTCAAAAGACGGGTTGACGTGGTCCTCAAGAATATGGTTTAGAGATTTTTTTATTGCTTATTTCTTATTTATTTTTTTGTCAGGGTTAGGTTGATGGTTGGACTAGGTGATCTTTGAGGTCCCTTCCAACCTAGACGATTCAATGATTCAATGGAAAGTTTAGTCTGGTGTTACAACCTTTAATAACAGACAAGCACGTAACAACAAAAAGAACTAGTGGTGGGATTCCAACAGAGGAATGAAACAACCACACAAGGGCAGTTCAGAAAATGATCTCTCCAAGAATTTTTCAGAATTGACATATACAGGACAGAACAGCTTTTATCAAGGACAGAGAGAAACAAGTTGCAGCATATTCAAGGCAATACCTTGAATAAAAAGGATTCCTGTAGAGATGTCATAAAGAAAAGATCTGTAAGATGCACGTATCGTTTAGACATGAAAACCTAGATGGTATGCAGATACACCTGGAGCAAAAGGCAAGATGGTAGTCCACAGCAATGAAGAAATAAGACAGCACAAAGCCTTCAACAATAGAGAATCATGGCTTTTATAAGAAAAAAAGTTACGTTTTAATCAAGATGAACCAGAGCTGACAAAAGGGCTATGGAAAGAGAAAGAACCAGAAAATTTTCTTGCACAGAGACAAGGTCTAGAGCACACAATCTGACTCACTAGCATAAAGATGTTGGCTGGATTTGGGGTTGCAGGTAAGATTAACCAGAAGTGCAGTGCAAAGGCAAAAAGCAATTGAGACTCCCCAAAAGAAGTTCACCTAGAACCTCCCAACCTGGAATCTGGTGAGAGGAACTCTTTACGGGAGTTGTTGATGGAAGAAGCACAAGAACTCAAAGAAGGAAAGGCACGAAAGGCAAGTAGTCAGAAGACTCCAAAAAATTGCCCACCACCAAAATCAAGGGTGCTGAAAGCAGTTGACGAGGGATAAAGGAGTAACAATTCTGAGCTGCTTAGGCAGAGGAATATAAAGACTTCAGCAGTGCAGTAGAACAGGAAGACAGAAGCTACAATGCAGAAAAAACAAGATGCAACTTGAAAAAGGAAAATAGTATTATTGGTGCAAAGACAGATTGATTGCCATTATCAAGGTGGCCAGCTAAACATTTCTTCATACGGATAATTTTCTGGAGCCAACCACAGCTTTTTCCCTACATTTACATCCTCATCTCAGTAGGCGGCATTCTTTGGTCAGGAATTCCTGGCTGTTCTCCGGAAACTATTCTTCAGCTACCATTTAACAGCCCTTGCAACCACAAACAGCAACGAATGGTGATCAAGTTCCTTGATCTTGCTTTTTGATTTGAAAACACGAACAACTAAGCGCTAATATACACTAAAGCTCATAAATGTGATGCCAGAGTGTAATGCTTAGATAAGTATCTTGAAAGATTTAAGGAACACAGCAACTTTTCTTAATTGGTAGACTGATTCACTAACCTCATTGTGGAGGTTTTGGGGGACCTTTAACCAATAAAAAAAAAGTCACATAAAATACCTTTGTAGATTTCTCAAGCTAAATACTATTACATATGAGCAGATTTATTCCTCCTACTGAGTGGGTCTCATGAAAGTAAAAACATTCTTTGCCAGCTCCATTCACTTTGACATTCTTCACAGAGCCCTGGTCATTACAGATCTTCAAGTCCTAGTATCTCCTATCCTGGCACTTAGTTTGACCACTCCCATCCTCTTTAATCCTTCCCTCTTTTTGCTTAAGTGCCCTCCTACAGAGCAATGCCAACAGAGCATCTCTTGATGGTACTGTAGATTTTTCTATCAAAGCCATACTAAACACAAGAACAGACCTGAACCTGGTAGCAGCAAAATATTTCACTCTCCATCCTCACTAAGTGGAATGTGCTTCATGAGCCTGCACCAAAATTTGAAGCTCTGACTTACAGACTTGGATTTTAAGCTTTGAAACCTATCTGTGTTCTCGTCCCCACAACTGGGCTGTGCCATTTTTAAGAAAGCAACAGAATTATCTCCTACACAGGGCACTACTAGCTCTTGTGGCTAGTCAACTAGCACTATTAGTTAGAAAGCTTAGCAGCTCGAGCAACCCAAAAGCAGTAAGGAAGAAACACTGATTTTGACAGCTCAAAAGCATTCATAATCATCCTAATCCCTGTGTTTATTTTACCTCCTTGAAATAGCAAGCAATAAATTATTAGTAGGAAAACCCCAATGATAGCATGGCTTTAGATTTTGTTTTTTTTTAAAAAAAATGTATCTTAATAAAGTGTATCTTTTGTGCAATCCTCTCTATTTCAAATATGCTAACCAGTGACTCTGCATTAGAAAACTGTCCATTAGAACACATAATAACGCCATCACATTCTAACATCAAACAGCCCTAAAAAAATCAATCAATTATTATTAAACTCTCTTTCCAGCTCTCCACTTGGACAATCTTTCTCCTCTCTCATCTCAAAAATGTTAAAAGTGGAATACATATGTATCAGATGTTTAAGAACTACTTCCAGAAACTTATTCATCCACCCATCCTTGAAGAGTCAGGAGTTAATTAGTTAAAAAAGAAAACCAACAACAAAAAAAACCTACCCAACAACCCCAAACCCCACAAAAACATATGCCCATATCCTGTAATTTAAGGGTGTATTATATGTTTAGAGAAAGAATTATTACGTCTGCAATGACTTTTTTGTTATCACTCACCTGGTTTGTTAATAATAGAGGTTGCTCAAGCTGTTCAGCATATAAGGCAGAAGAAACCTGTTGGTCATTTATGTTCTGCTGCCGACGATCACTGTACTGCTGATGCGAATGGGACATCTGTCCAGCCATCTGAAGGCCAGTAGCATGGAATGAAAACGATGGTGCAAGCCGAACAGATGAAGGTTTGCATGCTGAAGTCTCTCCTCCTGCAAAGACAATGTGAGGTTTTAATGCAGTTAATGGCTCGAAAATATTTAGCTCAGTTAGCCTCCGTCTCCTAGCTTTCAGATCTTATAAACACTAACACACACACAAGAGTTTTCATACACAATGAACCCAGAAATCATTCTCATGTAAAGCTGACCTAGCTCAAGTGCTTCCTCTAGTTGGAACTAGATGATCTTTAGGGTCACTTCCAACTCTAACCATTCTATGATTCTCATTTCACTGTGACAACCTATTTATTAATCATTTATTCCTATTGATACTTAACATCCCTTTTCTAACATCTTCACCTATGTGTCATAACTCAATCAGAATTTGACAGGGATTATTTTCAAAGATAGGAATTTTGTGTATGGATTCCATGAAAGCCAGAAAAACACACAAGTTCTGCCTTTCGAGATTGATCACAGCAACTTTCTGTACCAAAAGAAAAGCAAAGCTAGTGCCCAGCCTCAGCAGCTCATCTTCCCTGGCCTTAATGTTTATGCCTTCCTACAAGCTCATTAGGCTACATTTTTAACTTCCACCCTTCTTCCAATGCACAGGGTACTTCAACTCAGCTTCCTGACTGCTACGGTTGAGTTTCATCAAGCTATAGGTAGCAAGCGCTGTAATTTGAATTAATTCTTTTTTGGGAAGGTGAAATCAGACTGCAAGAAGCAACTGCAATGCAACTGCAAAGGAAGAGACAAACAAAATACTTGGTGTCAAGTTGCAGGAGAATGGCAAACTGTATGGCCAAAGTACTAGATTCCGTAACATTCTGAAAAATGCTAAATTCCACAGGCACGGAATCTGTCTCTAACTGGGACAGATCCCACACCTCTCAGCTCCTGTTTCAGACATCTGTCAGATGGCATTTAATTGGCTCATAGACTACTTATATCTTCACTGTCCTCTAATAGTGGAGGACAGACTAAAGTACAATTTGGTTTTCTTTGTTTCCTAATGAAAGTTTAGCATGTTCCACATTTAACACCCATCCTTTTGCTTTTTGCTGACTATGCCAGAGGGGGGAAATTCTCTACATGGATGCCATGTTGGCACAACATATGAGACAGAGCAGGATGGGACAAGTACCCAGGCACACTGAAGCCAACATTGCCACTGAAGGAATATGTATGGAATCAGAAGCTGAAATCTGGAAGCACAATTACTGACAAAGATTAAATTTTGAAGCAAGATGTGAAATAATCAAGCACCTTGACCAACAAGGGAAATCCCCGTTTCCTTTACAATCAAAATCTTGCAAGAAAATATAATCAGTAGAAAACAGTAAATGAACACCACCCATCAATTTGACTTTCTTAAAAATAACTGACTGCTCAATTTGCCACCTATTCTAAGTTACGAAAAAATAAAATATTGAGAATGATACTGCATCATTGACTCAGCAACTATCGGGGCAGTAGAAGAACCACATGGGACGAAATCAAACACCATTTTACATTAAGATAATGTTAGAAAAATATACTCAATAAAAGAAGTCAAAATAATATTCAAACAGCTCTAAATAACAAAGCCTATATATAGTATAATCACTATTACTTTAAAAGAGGTGAAGTAAAATTGTCCAGAGAAATACCCACTGACAGACGACTGGTGTTTTTCTCCAGTGTTACAATTCAGTACTACTAAAAGACTAACAGAACAAACTGCTCCAGAAAATGAACTAGTTGCCCACAAGCACTCACATACTTTCAAAATGTTTCATTAGATCTTCAAACATTATACTTTAAAAAAAAAAAAAAAAAAAAACACCAAAGAAAAACCACACAACACAAAACAAACCCCAACACACACAAAAAAAATCCAACAACCCCCTGCAAAAACCTTCACGAATTAACTATATATGAAAACTCCTCTTTTTGTGTGTGTATTATGGTGCCCCTGGTTACATGATAAAATATCAAGACGACCTTACAAATGGAAATAAAATAAAGAAATTCCTGACCTAAAACCATTCTAAGCCAAGTCAACTTAACATTGCACAGAAAATTACTCTTCTGCAAAATGTCCATTTAAAAACTGCTTTGTGATTTTTAACAGAAACACAGATTCTAGTAAGCTCTGAAAGTGAAACTGTCCTGCAAAATTTAAAGACACAAGAGAAAATATTAGATAAATATCTGAGAGTAAACTTTTTAAATTACTTGTATCTTTTTCTATTTTCATTCCAAAGTAACATCTTATGTTCACCTATGAATTGTGCAACAGATTGTCGCCTTCTTTTTTAAATTTAAAATTACATATTATGAACTTCACAAGTTCACATTTAAATACAGGAGGGAAGTATGTGCAAAGATTCTAATGCATCAGCTGATCTCTCTCAAAGTTAATCATGGTTCTTTTATATATTAATGGATCTGTCAGGTCACGTAAAAACTGTAAACAAATATTTTTTTCTCACTACTCTCTTTTCTTAGTATCGAAACTCCATTTTTACTAGAGAATCAGAGTTGATCTCCCATCTACACAATTTGGTAAATTTAGGGTATATGTTTACTTTTTAAGACCTACTGAACACTCCTGTAAGAGTGGCTGAACACACATAAGACATCATTTGATATGTCTACTTTCTGCTCTTTTAATTTCTGCTGATTTGCTGCTTAACCTGGAAAAAAAAAAATCTCACTTAACAACATCATGGTGACTGAATTAAAAGACAAAACAATACTTAAATCAGATTGTAAAAAAAATACCACTAATTCTAAATTGTAGAGCCAATTACTTTAAAAGTTTTATTTCCTGTATTTTTTCTACCCCAGGCCACTGTTTCCCAATAGCATACTAGATACGTAGCAAATGAGGTAACTTAATGAAAACTAATTTTATTTTAAAAAATTCTGCAATTGCACGTGTCACTAAAACAGCAGAAAGCTCACATATATGCATAAAAAATCCCAGTAGCACGAAGTTCTCATCTACACTTTAACTTCATTGTATCTTCTGACACTCACTCAAAAGATCATAACAAATCTGAGGATGAACTGAATAATGCACTACACACATTTTTTAAAAAAAATAATAAAAGGAAAGTAGGAAAGGATTAGAAATATAATTATCTCACAAAAGAACAGTCATAATACTAATGTTTTACTTCAGCTTTAAACTTTTGACACTTGCACACCCTTTCTCTCCTGAGTTCACTAGGCAGGCCAATGAGGTTGCAGCTTTCCTGGTCTTCCAAACTGATGGTGGTCAGTTGGACCATCTCAGTTAACTCAACAGCAACACCCCAGAAAAGAGCTTCATATCTATAAAAAAGCGATCAGACTGCAGAATCACAAAGAAAGTTTCTCTAAGAACCACAGTTTGACAAATAACTTATTTTATTCATTCAATTTAACATTTTTTTTTTTAAGAGTCGATGTTTCTGATTAACAGGCATTTGCTTATTTGCTTGGAGGTAAGTCATACACAACCTACAATGTCAACATATATCAAATATACATTAATATTGTATTGAATTAGAAACTTTTTATAAAACACTGTTCTTTGGTACAAACATAAATTGATTTCACAGAGCAGCACTGAACCTCAGAAAAAGGGACATTACTGAACACAAGAGCCTGACCAGAGTCTCATGACCTGAAGTCTGTTACAAGGAGTTGGACGGAAATTGGCTGGCTCACACTGCATGTTTTTACACCAAATAGAAAGGCATTTTAATAGGCTCTGTGAAGATGGTGGTATCTACTCTTAACCATATTAGCAATAAGCAAGAATGACCTGGGTCAAAAGATCAGTAGCCAAATAATTTCCATCTTTACGATTCCTTACTGTCACTGAAATGGAGACACACGAGTTCAGAGATTCCCTTGCTGAAGGCAGTCTCAGCTATCAACAAAAACAAGTAATGTTCAAGATATGGTCCCTGATGAAATACCTGCCCTTGCCACATCTCAGACTTTGTTCTATGATGTCTGCAATCCTACCCCAGTACAACTAATCCCAAGAGAACACTTGTAACTTCTACTGTGAGCCAAGAAACATCTAATGACATGTTAGGAAGGAATGAGGGGAGAAAGAAGAATTGGCTAGAATAGCAATCTTGACCTCCTTTGGTTTTAGGCTGAGGAGTCAGTCAGCTACAGAAATAGGAACATTTGTATACATCAATTAATTGAGGTTCACAAAGCCCCTGGCAGCCAAAGCTTACTTGGAGAGCTCTAGACATTCAAAAAACTAAGTGATCTACTGACCATGGGAGTACTAAAATCTGCTCATTACCATGGCACAGCCATAATTTCTACAGGATAGAAACATGTAAGGAGCAAGGTCTAGTCAATCATCAATCTTCCTTTGTAACCACTGTAAGTTCAAATGATCGCATGTGAAGCACCTTGGGAATAAAAGAAAGTGACAGAAAACAAAAGTACGCCAAGATCTCTATGCATGAAATACATTAAGGGAAAAGATTATTTTATGGACCTTATCTAATGTGTTAGTTCAGGGAATGGCATAAAAATATACACGTTTTATGTATGTTTACAGTTTAAGTTTTTACAATTTACAACAAACCTTTATTTGCCTGTGATGAGATTAAATCAGAACTTGTCATAAAGGTCCAGCTACAGAAAGCATCCTTTATTTCAGCCTGGAGAGCGTATGTCCCATTTCTAGAGTCATGAATGTAACAGCTCTTTTGAAGTGAAGCTGTTCAGAATACTCTGTTTCATTAGCGACATTCCATCCACCATAATATAAGCAAAATATAAATGGTAACAACAGTAACTTCTTGACTTTTGTAAACTTACTGTCTCTGGAAAGTAACAAGTGAGGAAGCAGTGAGCATTAATAAAAGGCTACACTACTGCATGAGCAAACCACTGCTAACTACAACCAGAAAAAGATGTTTAAAAGGGGACCAATAGCAGAAATGTGAATACAGAGAAAACTTCAATTATAATCTCAAAAGAGGTTCATAACTCAGAACTATCTGAAAATACAGATACTGCAAAAATTGATAGCTCTATCATATGAAAGAAGGTAGGTTTTATTTCTTTAAAGCATCATCTTAACACAGTGGGCGAGTCTAAGTTCAAGAATGTATTTCTTTATTTGGTCAGGATTTAAAATACTTCTCACATTCAAAATAAGTTTGTTTTAAATGACTTTTCCTAGTATCAAAGAAATTAGTAACTCAAAGTAGAAAAATGACTTGAGATGGTAGATTCTGGACAGTACAGGAAAATTTTTGGTACAATTTGGCATCGATTTTCAAAACTCAGTGCAGTTCAAAATTCAATTTCCTACTACATCCATCTTAGATTCTGTTATTCCCATTTTGACATCAGCCTACGTAACTTATTTAAACATTACCTCCTTCCCCCAAAAGTATTACAAAGTAACCAAGTGGTACAATGCATTTCTGGCCTTCTCCCTTCAACATAAAGCAAGGCACAAGTATTCACCAATGGACTATAAATAGTAGCAGGTGACAAGAGTGCCACCCCAAGAGCGGATCACTGTTCCTGAAAAAAATATTATATTGTGGTCATTCAAATTTGGTACCCAAGAATATGAAATTTTCAACTGAAGTTTTCCCTACAGCTGGACCATTGCAAAATCTATTCTCTGGACAAGACTCACCGATGTCTAATAAAATTAGAAGCCTTTTCTACAGTCACTGAAGCTGTGGATAACACATCCTGTGAAATACTCAAAACCCAACTGGGCACAGTCCAGGGCAACAGACACTAGGTGGCCCTGCTTGAGCAGGGGGAGGTTGGACCAAGCGACCACCAGAGGTCCTTTCCAGCCTCAATGGTTCTGTGATTCTGTGCTATAAATGTCAGCACAAAGTGACAGGATTTCTTTCTTTGAATTAGGGAGTTATTACATCAGTTCCTCTGTCATGTGAGACTGCATTTGAAAATCCCCATAGTGATGAGATAGTTTCTCTGCATTTCTGTCACCAGCTCATTAAATATATACTCCACTTCTCAAGGTATGTATATGACCCTCTCGGTCCCTGTCACAGCTCTACCAAAGTATTCTATTTAGGTATACTTATATAGAGGGATAAAAAAAAGGAGACAAACTCAGACATTAAAACGATCAGAACATTAAAATTAGTGACATTTCCTTAATATTTCTTCAGACCTACTTACTTCACACTTAAAAATTAAACCCGAAAAGGACCACGGTAACACTTCTGACACTATGAGTTATACAAGCTTGCCTTCAAGATGGACAAAAGCATCCTCCAGTGCAGCAGCTGATCTTGATTTCATGACAGCAAGAGACAGAGCGTTCTCTACTAGATAGCATAACCTTTGCAACAGCTTTAAAAATATTTCACTGTCTAGTGACTGTTGTGCAAGATGAAGCAGGTGAAAGCAGTGAAAGTCACATCAGCATTCTATTCCATACTTTAAAAGTTCAAATGTAGTCATTCGCCAATTTTGAGAACTTGCCACTATCTGGGTAACTGATTTCCTTTAAAATTATAACAACTTCATAGCCCCTTCTGTACCCAAAAGCCCTCTTCATCTGGCTTTCGGGCAGCGATTACTACTTCCACAGAGTGCTTTGGCTGTTTCCTAATAATGTCACTGTCCCCATTTTCCCACCTCTTTGTTCAACTTGGCTCAAAGAAGAGGCAGAATTTGTTATCGGATCCATAAATTAAAGACCGGTAAAGTATGGCACAAGAGCATTTAACTGGCAGAAATAATGCAGAATGAAATTGGAATCGGTGGCAATATTCCTTGGGGGTTTATCCTGAACTGCGGGGTCAAGTCATTTTGAAGTACGAAACTTTCTTCTCTGCACAACTCATCCTCTTCCATTCTCTTTGCATTGCTAGCACTTTTCTTCCTATACTTCAATATTTTCCCTGTAAAGATCATTGCTTTGACCCTAAATATTCTGAGTTTCCTTTCACCTCCTCTCCCTCCTGCCCCATCCTCCCTTTCCCTATTCTGTCTCTGCTATCTACTATTTCGGTCATTCGGCAACGCGCAGAAGTATTCCATCTCAGTGATACGTTTGCTGCTGAATGAGAATGTGCTAGAACACGTGACCAGAGAATAAAAGTGTGAACTGTATCATTCACCACAATGGGTATTGTCATCTCCACACTCAGGAGTTCAAGAGCTTGTGGGCCTACACCACAGACCAACTATGGTAGTTCTTAGTACTGCGTGCGTATGACTGGGTTCAGACTTCAAATCTTTTTATTTTCAATCCCTGCTATGCCACCACAGATGAAGACATCCACCTTCTTGTTACATTTTTTTTTTTTTCTGGTATTCAATTTGCTGAATGTGAAACCAGCCAAATGTCTCCTCAAAGAAAGTCCTGTATTTGTTGAAGAACAGTACAGCCCTCTTCCTTCACGTAAGATCCACTATTTTTTGCAAAGTTAATTGTTTTGTAGAGTTCTGGTCAACCTTGTTTTTCAAAATTCATGCTTGGAAAAGTTCTCAGTACCAATGAGCATTATGATGCCTCAGCTATTACACTGAGCGTACCTCTAAGAAACAAGCTTGGGAAAGTGAGAAGACCGATTTCTGCATTGCTTTAATATCCAACCACCTCTGCACTGTATTAGCACATCCTAAAACAGACAGTGAGCAATTAGCAATAGAGATAAACACTTGTATCTTGAGAACTCTGTTCAAACAAACCCACATTTAAGACAAGTTTGACCTACCCAAGATCTGCCTAAGCATAATAAATGTCAGGCACTTGGGATTTTAGAGTTTAGAACAATCATCTTTTAAGCAATAAGCAAATGGCAACCTGAACTCTAAGTGAACTACTGCTCTACTGAACGTTGCTTTGCCTATTGTCCTCATGCACTGCATTTAAAATGACTGCATGAAAACGTGAAGGTACATAGACTTCATTCAGCTTGCTCTGGAATGAGGAAAGTTGTGAGAACCCAGGGAACAAAGGGAAATTACCTGTAGCAGCTACTGGAGAACAAACAACCCCATTATAAATATCCCACAGTAGTTCCTCCTCTGGAAGGAACTGTAATATTGTGGAGGAATTATGTTATTAAGAATGGCTACTTCAGAAGCTATTCTACAATAACTATTCAGTCAATTTCCCTGTACAGAAATGCCAAATGTTACTTTCTCTCAAAGCAAAATTGAGCCCTAAACTTAGAAACAACCACCCTCTCAAGTCCTGTTCACTGGGCCAATACACCCAGCCCACAGAATCCTCCTGCTTGTGCTCTTTCCTAAAGGACAGAGCTGCAGAGAAGACAAAGTGCTTATGAGGTGACACAAAATTACTTCTGGGTGCCATCTTTCCCAACAGTTTGAAGACCTTTGACATGACTTGCCTGTCATGTGTCCCATCATATGGCAGAGACGGAGCAAGAAACCTAGAGAAAAGACAGGCCAGGCGTAGGCTTCATTAATGTTTCTGACAGTGTTGTCCCTGGCTTGGCTATCCTCTTCCTTGGATAAGCTGCAGCACGAGGTGGACTTTGGACAGGACTTGTATGCACATGTTTTATTGCTTTTGTGCAATAAAGCCTGTACTCAGGGGACACTAGTTCTCTCTACTGTAGAAATACAGTGGCTAAGACCTGTGACGGAGACATTGTGGTATGTACCTCTCCCTCGCCACTTCCAAAATCTGGTACCAGAAAGACTAAATGCCACTGCTCCCTATAATCCTCCTACAACAAGAGAAGGAAAACTCATGAGGGGCTTGTGATTGAATCCACTGGCAACACTATATAAATCTATATTTCATTAACATATAAATATTACTTTGAGTATACTCTGGAGAACCTTAGAACTAAGAAAACGCTGTGAAACTACTTTTTTTATAAATTAAGCTCGAGATTGCCAAATTTCTCAGCTAAAACCTAGAGGAAACACAAGTACTCTAACTTTCAAAGTCAAAATCTTAAGCTCTACGAGAAATCTGCTTTCACATGTCTATTCTTGAGAAGCGGGATGCTTAAGAGCATGCCTGAAAAAAACCTACAACGCCACAAGTAAACAGTGGGAACTGGACCTATGTGCAGGCCTTCACACAGACCAGAAGCCTTCACCTAGGCATACACTGGACTGAAAAAACATTACAATTGAAGAGTATTGTGCAAAGAAGTTCCAAAACACCAGAATACTTCCATAGTTTCAATTTAGTGCTTCTATGTAAATAAGTTATGATACTATTTAGCTACATGAATACCCGATTTATTTTAAGGGACAGAATGGAAGTAGTGCTTACTGAATAGGTTGCCATACAATAGAACTTTTCATTTTCATTGTATTAAACATAATATCCCTTGACACTCCTCAGACTGTGCTCCAAATAAAATTATTACTGTCTGCATATACATTCTATAGAGTAGTCATTGTTTTTGTAACCATGTAATACACAAACAACGATTTCCCTCTGAAATATGAGATTGGAATTCTGCAGAAAAACAGGGAGACACAAGTTAAACACAAAAGGGCACCATGATTTTGAATTTCTAATTTTGCATACATATAGAATTTGAAAGACTTAACAAAGACAAGGAACACATACTAGTAGGTAAATCTCTTTTACAGAGCTCCACAGAGGAGCAGATTTACAGGTTAGGTTTCAAGAATTTGGGAAAAGTAAACCAAATGAGAGAGGTCTGAAATGGATGTTCATTTCTGCTTGCAAACAAAACCAAACAAGAGGTGGTACTTCATTCATATTGGACTAGGGGCTGAAAAGTAACATAGTTTTTTTAAGCAACAGGGCACTAACACAGGAATTATTTATATATCAAATCAGAGATCCATTCAAATCAGTGTCCCGTCTCTGAAAGTGGCCAACAGCAATCATCTTGGAAGAGGACAGGGCAAGCATACAGCAGTAGGTGCCTGGCATATTCATCTAGTCTCCAGGAATTACATGAAGCAAAGATACTCTGATTTTTATGTGTGTGTATATGTATGTTAATGCATCTACACATACATATCATGCACCCTTTTCTTCCACAGACTTTTTGAATCTTTTTTTTGCCTTTCAGATTTTAGCATCCAGAAGATCGCGTGGCAAAAGACTCCACAGCTGACTCACATTAAGCACCACCTCCTTTTGTTTGTTGTGAACTTGCCCTCTTCATCTGATGGCCTCTGCTGAACAGTAACAAAAATTAAGGCTGCCCTCCTGCAAAGAGGCAAGGATACTGACATGAAGAAATAAATGAAAGGCTTCACATCAGCAAATTTGTTTATTCTACTGTTGGGTGATTGGTTTGGTGGGGTTTTTTAAGCTACCTTTTGATCCGCTACCTCCATGTGATCTTCCAAGAGAGGATACTCTAGTATTTAGAGAAGAAGAAATATTCTCAACTATGCAAATATATACAAACCAACATACTTAATACTGAAGGTTTGATCCTTTTCTAATACACATATAATATTCTTCAGAAATTTTCCTACCACATTTTAACTCTGTCCAATTCTTCATCATAAACCCATTGCTTGAGAAACACTGTTCAAATTCAAGTAGTTTGGCTGATGATTCAGCCCAACATGGTATTCATATTATGACAAATGGACAAGTGAAACTGAGTAGCTCAGCAACCAATACTTAATTATTAAATATTTCATAAACCATATTTAAAGAAGAGAACTAACATTTGTTTAAAAACTGAAAAAAATAAAATTCTACTAAAATATTCAAAAGAATAAATGACTCATTTTTCAGAGAACACCAATGTTGGTAAAAAAGGTACCAAGGGTGGGGTCCTGATACTTCTTTTTTCTCTCTCCCTACAAATTTATGTTTATTTTGTGACTTTATGCAATTACTCTAAGGTTATATGTTTTCTAATTTAATGAAATGCTTGCCATTTAAAAAGGGGGAATAGAAAGACAGGGAAATGGAAGTGTACTTTTTTTTTTTGATCACAGTGAAAGTTCATAACAGGTCTTAAAATAGAAACAAAGAATGAAGTGTGAATATTATTCCAAACAAAGGTTTGAAACAACTACTTAATTCCAGCTATGTAAGCATATTTAATCTAGGGGAAAGGCCCACACCTGTCCTTCAGTTTCTAGTGCAACCTGTGAAAAACACCAATACAAACAGAAAACACTGTTTGTACAGAAAGTTCTGTCAAATTTAGTTAGTAAAAAAGTGTAAAGGAGAAAAATACTTTATGTATCATGGTGATCTCATAATACAGACAGCAGAAATTTAGTGACGTTAAGTTTAAATTGACATGATTAAATGAAAGTTGTCCTATTAAGAATGCTATAAAAGAACCTCTACACTCACATTTCAGAAGGCTTCAAGCAAACTCCAAGTACAAATTATATTTTATCTTAGTTTGTAGCTTCTGAAATGCACTAGAAATCACCAAGTTTCCCTATTAAAAGGAAATGCTGGCCTTATTCAAGAGCATTTAGATTTACCTCTGCTGTCAGTCTTCTGAAAGGTTTATGAAACAGTCAAAAAATTAAAATTGCACCAAAGTAAAACCAGATTTAATCATAGGCTGCATTTTAACAGTAAGTTTTGGTCTTCATCATGAGTGCAACTTTTAAATGGCTGCACGCTATCACTCTATCTGAACTAATGTGTTCCAATGTTTAGTTTTAAAAAATAAAACTTGTTTAGCTCTAAGTATAGGCATTAAATCATGCAAATACTGACTGTCTGTTCTCTTGGTATTAAAGTACTGATTAATCTAAATCTGTAAAAATTAAAAAAAAAAAAAAAAATTGTGCACAGATGTTTTTAAAATATATTTGTCAAATGGAACCTACTTTTACCAAAATTTCATTTCCAACTGAACTCAAAGGATTCAAAATCTGCTGACACCAGGGTTATACTTGGTCAAAAATACGCCAGTGAAATTAATTGCCACTGCTACTAGTAAATGCTAGGTGGTATCAGACCTCAGACATATAGTGATACCTACGCTAAGGGGAAGGAAAGGGAGTGGGGAGGAAGAACACAGAACCTATGGGTTGGATTTAATCAGTTAAATAATTCATTAACCTTACAGTCAGTTTTACTGAGTTGGACAGGAAAGAATGTGAGTAGTTATGCAAAGAAAGCCCACAATTTGGATGGTTAAAGAAAACAGAGGGAGGGACTGAGGAAGAGGAGGACTGAAGATGATAAACTAACCCATGATTGAACAGGAGAAAAAGCAGGTTCGGAAAGCAGCAAGGAAAAAAAAAAAAAGAAGAAAGAAACAGATGCAGATTTAAGCAACAAAAATATTTTAAGATCAGATTTCCCAATATTCTTAGGCAGGAATGGTATCTAGGACAGAAAAAAAACCCCCATACTCAACTGTTACAGCTGAGGGGGGGTCTGGGGTTTGGTGCTGCTTTGGTTTTTGGGTGGGTTTTTTCTTTGGAGGGGGGAGGAGACGGGGACAGGGACGGACAGGGGACACGCGAATACACCATTTTTAAAAAGGCAAGTGTGTGTTCTAGAAATAGATGATTCTATATTCACACCAGCTACAGATACTTATCTCAGATACAGAGGTTATTGCATTTTAGGAAGCACTGATATTAAAGCTGACTTTATTAACGTTCCACAGCCATGCTTTCTGCATCAATCTGGTTTCTTCCATACAAGGCACTTTTAAATTAAACAAAAAAAAATAATAAAAAATTAGACAAATTAAGCGGGGAAAGAGCGAGAACAGCCCTCCTCCATTCAGGCAGCTCTCCTTCCTGCTTTCAAGCTACGCCAGTGAAGATTTTATTTTATTTTATTTTAATTAACATGGAGTATATATACACGTTTTAAAACACATCTACACGAACGGGGATCTATTCGCACGGCCGACACAGAGAGAGAGGGCGAGATGGAAGGAACGGCAATTAAACCCCTCTTTTCGCTGGCTGCTGGGGAACCCGCGCCCGCCCGCCCCGCAGTACGCGGGCGCTGCTGCAGCTCATTAACTGCTCATTTATCAACGCCGCTCACCAGGCAACACAATGCAGCAGAACGGCGCGCGGAAACCACCCCGAACCCCAGCAACAGCGGGTAATTAGCATAGCCTACCACCAAAACCCCGCCGCCCCATTGGCCGAGCCCGCCAGCCGGGCGGCCAATCGGAAGGGGAGATGCAAATCGCAGCCCGCAGTTGCCAGGGTAGAGCCGCTGCCTATTGTCCAATCGGAAAACAAGCAATAAACAAGAAATGCAATTGAGCTTTGTCACATTTTCAAGTTGTTGTTAACACTTTCAAGTTTAAAGCGAAATTAGCTCCCTCCGCCGAGGATTAGACTCATGTTCTACATTTCACCCCCACGGCAAGGGCAGGGCCCGCGCAGTCATGATACGGGGGGATTAGGGCTCAGCCCGGCTGAGGGGGATCGCAACTCGCTCCCCTCGGCGGGACGAGGGCGAGAGCAGCCCCGGGAGAGGGGACACAAACGCGCCCCGGTCCCCCCTCTCCCTGCCCCAGTTCTTCACAAGGGGTTTTTACACAGCAGTTAAGAGCAGGGAAGTTCCCTCGGCGCTGGCACGCTCACACAGCCTTATAAAACGATGTGGGCTGCCATGCCGTACAGGTCAGACGGTACGTGCTACTCCTAGCATCCCCCCTTCTTCACCCGTACTAAATCTCTGCTTGTTCTTAAGGCAGAGGAAAAAGACTCAAAGAAGGAATCTCCTCCGTTATTTACTCCACTGACAGATTTTAACTAAATGAGTTGCAGTTCATTTGACCAAACCGAACCACCAATAAAGAACAGAACGCGAGGAACTGAAGCATTCCCACCAGAAATCCCACCCATTTCAAAAATTAAGCTTATCCGAAAGGCTATTTTTGCCATTTAAGCGTCTCTGCAAAACGACAGCGTGAAGGAGACAGAGGAGCACGGCAGCTCCTGACCATCACCCCGCTTCCAGCGCTCCTCGGGAGGTTCCCTTCCCACAGGCACAGATGTGCCTTTGGAAAACCGGCAATGGCTCAGCCCCCTGCAAACCGGGCTCGGAAAGGCAAAGACCGAGAGACTTACTCTGGAAGCAAAACTGCCTCTCTCTTCAAAAGCAGAACGCAGCTGCGCAGCTTCCCTCTACGCGGAGGCAAAGGATGATCCCGGGCATGTTTGTACTTCACTTTCCACAGCCCGCCCGGCGACGTGGGAGAGCTACTGCCACTCGCTCACCTGGGAGACCCGTGTCTCAGTGTTTCTCCTTCTCCAGTGCTTGTGGAAGGTGCCTGACACCAGCAACCGACATCTCCTGTCCAGGTACACGCCAGGTACACGATATAAAGCAATGGTGGTGGCAGCAGCCTCTGTGCCCCAAAGCCTCGGAGGATGGTGACACTATCCCGCCCGCCGATGGGCTCAAGGAGGACCATGACTTTCTGTCGGCCACTACCCCGGGTCATCACTGAAGAGGAGAGAGGCTTTATTTCTTTATCGATCCCTATTACGCTCAAAACTTTTCAGATCTGAATCACAGAAATCTGCTTTCGAAAAGTGCCCAAAATACCAGTTCCACAGCCTGACGCTGACGGAAATTAAAGTCTTCCCTGCTCCCTCGTTTAGAAAATTTAACAACTTCATTTTGGAAATTTTATCAATAGCAAAACTACTAAAATATTTCCTTGTGCGTCCTAAAATACATACAGCCATCTCAATCTGTGCGCCAACCCCCTCTGACACATTCAGAAATCAATTCCATCCATTCTTTATCTCATGTTAGCTCTTTAAAGTAAATTACTGCTTTCTGATTTATGGTCATCTAGCAAACCCTGTACCAGCGCAGCAGCAACGGCAGAAAGCAGCAGCAGAGCGTTATCTGACCATAGGCTTACAAGATTTTCCAGCCTGGGCCAGTACTTTGCAGCACTAATCCTTCTCCTGGTCTGCTCGGCTGTCCTCTCAAAGTAATACTTTTATCGGCAGTTAAAGTAAGAGTTTCTCGTATCGGTGCCGTGCCTTCTCTTTTCCCCACCTCCAAAGGGAATATAAATAACATTGCTTACAATTTTCAGTTTACAGCACAAAACTAATTAAGGACTGAATACCTGCTACATGGCAACACATCAAACCGTGCAATCAGTAGAAGAGGTGAAAAAACCCGAATATTTTGTACCTAATCAATACCTGTGGCTAACAGCCAGCCTAACATCTAAACTTCACTCTTCAGATTCCACATGCATTTCCAGCTGAACATAATAAAAGGTTAGCAGAAATATCTGAATAATTTTTAAAGCTCTCCTTTAATCTATTGTACAAATACATATATATTAAAAAAAGGAATCTTTTCCCATGCATAAAAACCATCAAGGGAAATAGAATAATTCAAGTCATTTCCCATTTGTAGTTACTGAGGCACAAGATATATTTAAACAGTTGGTACAGAAAAAATGGAAAGCATCTACCATATCAATGTACAGCTAGCATGCCAAACCATTAATGTAAGAGCTAAACAAGGGATGAATACATCATGTGCAATAGTCTCACATGATATAAATTATTCAATACCTGACCAAAGAAAACAGCTTTCAGGAGAGAGGGGGAGGATCTGAAAGTACTTTTGCAGTTTGAATAAATACAGTATTATGAACTGATGCAAAAATCTTTCAAACTCTACACCACAGTTAAATAATCACATGTATTTTCAAGTTATTTCACTACGTTACGTCAATCCAACTTGCATTCTGATCTTTACCATAAAGGTAGATTTTGTCTGATACAGTGCTGAAAACTTTAAAATAAATTCAAACTTTAAAATAAATTCATCATGAAATTACTTGGTATATAGGCAAGCAAGTATCTTCAGAATTTATGTCTCCTTCCACTCGCACGGTTTGGATAACGCATAGCCCTATTGATATTGCTCGTCTTTTTGCTTTACTCATTTCAAACTGGCTATGCAACACTTTATTTGGGATTGCTATGCTGGCAAAAAATTAACATATCATAAACTTGATTCATGTCAAATAGAAGCCTTTTGTAGACTTAGATACACAGATAGAAGGCTTTTTAAGTGACAAACTGAACAACGACAACAAAAAAAATCCACCATTATAAATTACACTTCAATTATGGGGAATCTGCTCATATTATGATTCCAGGGAATGCCTTCAATGGCTGATTTCACATATGATCTGAAAATAGTTAATTTCACTCAAATAGAAGTTTAGAGTACATACTTAGGTTTGGCAATTAACAAAGCAGTTATGTTGCATTTAGAGAGAGTACACTGGTCTTGGACTCTGTATTAGTAACAGAAATTCTGATATCATTTCTAAAAAACAGGATAGTTAGAAACTCCTAGGCATGCTGTCCTTATTAATCCATACTATAGTTCATAAAAATAATAACATACAAAAAGGTTTTTTCCTCCTATGAAGTAGACTGGAAGTACCAGAACTATTTTCTTTTATAAAATATCCACAAGCTGTAAATTGTAACCAAATTATTTTTCTGCTGCGTTCTCAATGATTTCGTAACTGATATTTTGACACCAGCATTTTACAATAAACATCTCAAGCCAGTCCTTACTTTCTGACAAACTATATTCAGACTTAAGTCATTAAACAACAAATCATTTGCCAGTAAAGTTATAACATTTCTATATCTAGCAACTGCTAATCACAGAGAACTCCAACTAATATCAGAAATAAAACCAAACCTTCACAAGTACAGTGAAACCTAACAATTCCATAGCATTTAATTGAAAGACCAATTTCCTGCCTTTGTAATAATTTCTGTATTTAGTATACACGCTTTTAAGTATGTCTTTTGAGTTGTCTCACTTTGAAGTACTAGCTGTCAATGAGAAAAGACTTAAGCATGGTTGAATACATACTTGCAACTAGCAACCACCAAAAGACAGTTTAATTAATCCAAACAACAATACGATCCCAAAGAAGGGATCACTGTAAACTGCATTCATTTCTCTCAGGTAGCACAAATTTTAAACCAGAAAAAGAAAATTTTAAAAAAGCCAACACAGCAGACAAAAACAACTCAAAAAACCCCAAAACAACAATAAAAAACCCAGCCACAAACCAAACCAGAAAAACTGTGTCGCTAGGTGTACAAACTAGTGCTATGATTAAGAAAATTATTTTTGAAGTGTAACTCATACATTTTCTTCAAAGGCTTTACTGCTTCTAGTATAAACTAAGCAGTATGTATTAAAAAATTACAGCTACTAAAATTGGTGTTTTTTTCACACCAGCAATAATGATGAGAGCCATACCATTCCAGTACCAGCGTTGCTGAAATGTAAAACCTTTAAATGTTGTCTACATCTTCAACTACATGCATCTATAAATCTTATTCCTAGGTTGCAAAACCACTGAAATTCACATTTGCCATGAACTGGGCTCCTCCTTTCCAAAAAGTGCCACCTCTCTTGTCTAGAGGCAACATGGAAGTTGCATAAACCAAAGAAACAAAAAATGCCATCCTTAAACTGTAACTTTTAAGTCTCTCTTTCCATCAGTCTCTAGTTTTACATGGCAATTCTTAGAGGAAGCTACTGAGGGAGCTGCCTGTCATGCATCTGCAGCATCAATATGGGGAGCAATACAGAGATAGCGAGGTACGCTCTGGCCACCAGAAAAGACAGGTTACTTCAAAGGAGGTGCAGAAATAGGGCAGGGAGGGAAGAAATCATTCCACCAATTCCTATATAAACTATGCCAAGGAAAATCTGGGCGGATGGTTAGACATAATTTTGGGTGTGGTTTGGGTTTTCTTGCCTCCACAGAGGTGCAGAGGTAGAACATTCCACCTAAGGAAAGAAACTTGAATGTTTTTAAGGAAAGTGGGTGATGCAAAAATATTAATGGGATACAAACAGTAAACAGACAAACAATTCTTCAAGGTTCAGCTAACGACTGTGTTCTGTGAAAAGATCATCACAAGTTCAGTTCATAGCATAAATGCTAACGAAGTTCTAACCCCTGCAGGCTTTTAATTCGTACAGAGTTTCAAACACAACTGTGCCAGCGGTCTGGTCAGAGTACACTTCCAGTTCATGAGCACATACTGAACATTACATTTACAGGCACCAGACACGACTGTACTGTAATGCAAAAGAACCACAATCTCCTAACAAGTCACATTACTGAGGGTCTAGGCATCGCAAGTCAAGAAAAGTAAAACAATTAACACAATCTCTTTATCTTAAAAGGTTAGGTATCAATGCATTTCAAAGCTTCAGCATTATGGTAAATTTGAAAAACGTGTTCTCAGTAAAGTAAGAATTTTGCCTGGTGTAGAAACAACAAAATCTCTCACATATATATATTTTTTTAGGAAACAAAAAGAATATATGGAGCGGGAAACCTTCTAATCCAAGCAATATTGTAATGAGGCAGGTTATCTCATCAGCTTTATGGAATGATTAGGCATATATAGCCAAAGCGTATGAAATACCCTGCTTCATGGATGGCAGGCAGCTACCACAGTGAGGACTCTGGCAAACATGCACTTGAAGATGTGCGTTTTAACAGCCTGACTCTTCTCTAGCAAGTAGATGATAAGGTACGAGAGAAGAAGTTTGAAGTGCCCTCCTCCCCATGATGGAAAAAGCAGACAATATTAGACTGAGGGCTACCTCAACCTACTGTGGGAAAAGATGCTTGAAAAGGGGTACAGAGGGAATGGTACCGACAGCAAGGCATAACTAGAGCAGTTATAAAACAATCTTGAAAGTAATAGGACTTTCTGTTACTACAGCAATGAATTTGGGGGTGAGTGGAGGAAGTATAAAACAAGCATAGTAGCTGACACCCAGAAGATGTTTGTAAAAGAAAACGAGAGCTGGGTAACTTAGTACCCTCATCCAGTAGGCTGCTACTGACCGAGCTTTTTACCAAGAGCACCTAAGAGTTTAAAATCCTTACCAGAAAAAAGAACAAAATTGTTTATCATGCTCCAAAGCCACTGCAAAAAAATAGGTTCTTGGTGCAGAATGAGCAGAAAAAATCCAAACCACCTGCTACTGCTTTGTAGCATCAGTCATTATGCCAAGCAGTGGCAACACATGAAGCTGTTATTTGCCAAAGCATCTGGGTTGAAAGCAGTATGGTGTTGCTCACTGGCATTGCTGTACAAGCTAGCACTAAACTGTTTCAAAATGTCAATCTCAGACAGACTCTTCAAGACTTCTACAGGAATTTTCAGAAATGCAACAATTCTTAGCAACTTCAGAGCCCTGTCACGTACTAACAGGAAGAAGATGGCATAGACAACTTCCCCTCTTTTCTCTTCCTCTGCCCCACAAAAAGGTAAGAGGAGACTTCCTATTCCTAATTTCTCTAGAACTGAAAGGAAGTGGACAGAAATGGCAAAATGGCCCTTGCCATTATTTGCGAGAAGGAAGCAGAGTAGAGTCTTGAGAGCACCATGGTACTGGCCACCTTTAGCCAATAATCCAATGTTTCAAAGTGTCAGCAATGCTTAAACTTTATGCTACAAAATGGAAATCATATGGAAAGGAAGACCTGCACAGAGACTAGCGATGAACAAACAGTATTAAAAGGACTCAAATCAGAGATAGCATTCTTTATGTGTTGATAATTATTGTACTGTAAATTCCACAACTGTATAGAGGATGGAGACTAAGATAATCTGATTTGTTTTCCTACATAAGCACATGCCAAAGGCCATGGAGGGATTTCTCTGAAGTGGTTACAGTATCAAATGGAGAAAGCAAGCCAAACTGTCTTCTCGGGCATGGGAAACAATTTTGTAATAGCAATGAAATCCCCAATCTTCAACCCCCATGGATTTTCAAGGGAAGCAAAGTCTTCAATAGTGAACCACTAAGCACATTCATATTTGGCGATAGCTCTGTGTTTCCTATTGACACGGAAACTGTCATTGGGTTGGCCCAGAGCTGAACTTCAGAGACCGCGGGTTTGTAATGCTCTGTTTGTAAATGCTCTGTTTTTCTTACAACTTTTCTAAATGGTCTGTCTCTACTGTACTCACAGGTATGACATTACCCAGAACATCTCTTGAATTCTCAGCAGATCTGAAAAATTTCTGAGACACCTCGCAGGAGGAGTAGAGGCACTTACCTGTCAGCCTGATTCTGAGGTGGAAAAAAGCCATTTGTGGAGAGAATCTTGAAACTTACTTTTGGTCCTGTCTTGCCTACGGTTTAAAACTCCAATAAATAGAAGACTGAGCTAGATTGTGCTCGTGATCCAAAAAGAGGCAGTGTATCTTCCTATCATGGGGAGAACCCTTCCACACAAGAATGTGACCTAATAGGTTCCTAAAGCCTTTTCTACTCGATGTTGAAGCATTTCTCTTCACATTTTCTCTTAAAAGTTTCCAATATCCTATTTAAAGACAGACTAAGAAAGAACTCTGATGTGGGAGGCTACAATTCTTTTATTTACAGAAATACAGGATCAAAAATTTTAGTATCCTGGCTCAGTGATGACAAAGAAAAAAAGCTCAACTATCTAACCTTGACATGCTAAGGAAATAACAAAGTAAGTGAATATGTCTAGGCTAATGTGTGCCAAGAATGTAAACTTTGCATTAAATACTATTATGAGGACATGGGGGAGGGAGACCAACCAAAAAAATCAAAGACCAACTGAAGTCCCCCAAATGAAAAGAAATGGTTACACTTCCACTTTGCACTTTTATCTCTCATTGGACATTCTCCTATCTTCCTTTATCAAGGACAATACAGCTATCATCATTTTTTAAAAAACCATGCAGACATGTTTCTGCATATGGAACAGAATTTGTAGAACTTCTCAACACTGACCAAATTTCCTATTGAGATAATGTGGAGCTTTATCATTTGGCTATCACAGACGCATAGCTCTGCAAACAAAGCTTTTGAAAAGCTCTTAAATAAGAATACAAATTTAGGCATGTATGTCCCCAATCTATTTCTACTTGCCTTTGGTGTAACTGAATATGCTGCCAAGAGTTGATCTATTTACTACTACCAAATATTCTTAATAGCTATCTATGTATATAACCTACGAAGTTTGCAGAGCTACTCTAAATACTAGAGTCAATTCCAAAACTAGGGGAAGACAGATGCCTTCCCACATTCTCTCGGTTTACATGTTAGCTTGAGCTTCCCCAGTGAGATTCATCTAGTTTCTGACAACTCTGGTAAAAGAAGCTAATATTTGTTAACGATGCTGCTTCATACTCCACTCTACTGTACTCTGTTCAAACAAATAAGGAAAAGCTTTATGAGGAACACTAGAAGACTTTCCATCCTTCTTCAGTTACGTGTATCCAAAATACCAGATATCCAAGTTCAGCTCATCCACTGGGAACAATTCATCCAAACTATCTTCTTTATGTTCATCATCATAAGGAGTAATTTACCTGGAAGAAAAGTGTGTGCGCCTACTACTTTATTTCTGAATGTTGAAGGAATGACCACAGAGTCTCAAAGAATAAGGTTGAGAATCAAGGACTGTAACTTGAAGAAAGATCAATAGTCAGTGGACCCATGCATACAACCCCTTTCTGTAATGAGATTAGACAGTCATTCTGTCTACTCAGATGAGGAACTAGACAGACAGGATTTAATTACTGAAGGCCAGAAGCATGTTAGGCATACAAATTCATACTTAGAAGTTAACATGCTTGTCCTGTCCCCTGTAAATGTACTGAGCACCCCAGAATGAGTTGGAGAAAAGAGGCTCCTTGACTCTTCAAAAATGAGCATACTGATGCTTCTCCATGGAGCATCTTGTACACACACTTCTAATAAATTTCTAAACATTTCATATTTTCAAAAACTGATCAACTCTTACCGTTCATATCTTTGAATGGACTTTGCTAAGGAAAGACAGATCTCTGAGAGAGGTCCCATTAATCCAAAAGGTGTTGGTCTTTGATAAAATTTAGCTGATTCGTTAGATAAGTAACCATGAAGCTAATCTTGAAAGGAGACCAAATCACTTCATTTAAGTAGCCTGCTACATAGACTTGCTTATAAGGCACCAATTCACTTTTCTCTAAATTGATCAAAAGGCTTATCTAAGAGGAAGATTAACCATCTTCCTAATGGTTTACTGCCGCTTCTTGGAACGACGAAGCTACTGCTAATCTGTTACCGAGGATAATGTGGATTTTTTATGCCAAAAAATACTGCTAATAAACTCACATCTTTGAAAAAAAAAGTGATATAAAGTAAAAAAAGTAAAATACTGTATAAAATACTCAAACTATAACAAAGCTGTAAATTATAGGCAAGTGCCTTTGTGAAATGCAAGAATTCCATTCTCTTCTCTACCAACCCCCTTCTCCTCCTTCCCTGAGAAAATGGTGAAGTAGATTTTTCATTCATAATATGCAGGCTACAGATCAGAGTTATAGGACACAAATTATTCCTATGCTGTCTTAATATGTATGGAGTGTTTACATGCAGCCGAGTTGCATACCTGTAGCCAGAGTGAAAGACTTCAAGTCAAAAGACGTCATTACAGATCTGGCAGTGTTTTTAACCCAAATCATTGCTCTAGACAAAGTTAGCTCCCAAATTCTATTTAAGGAAACTGCCTTCTATTGAAAAAGCGGAGTATTCAGCTAGCTACGTTTTGGTGGCACTTTTTCTGAACAGAGTGTGTCAGATTTTTTTGCATTTGGATGGCAGCCTATAGAGTCTGGATTTCTCCCAAGAAAAAATGAAGTTTCGCTTCTTGCCTTCCCTTCCCCTGGAGCTCCACATGCCTCCAGACATAGAGGAAAACACCAAACAAACAAAAAACACAACAACTAATTTTTGCCTTTCTCAAGATCCAAACAGTTGTTGCCTGAGGCCTTTTGCTACCAATATCTTTGTAGGAATACAAAGCTGAACACAGCATTCTAAACTGAAGTTGCAGAATCCTCGCATGAAAATTGACCAATAGATTTGGGTGTGAAACGGCCTCTTTTTCTGAGAAAAATCTCTTTTCTTCACAAGAGAAGTCATGAAGACCCATAAAGTCCATAAACTCAGCCTAAGCCAGAGAACAAGAACAATTTTACAGACGCTTTTTAAGCGAGAAGGAAGCAAAGAAATAGTCCTGCAGCTCCAGGTCAGGAAAAGAGAAGGTATATAAATCTATATATACACACATATACATACATATATATGGAATGTATATATAACAAAAGGTTATGCATGTTTTCTTTGTTTTGACCAGGAAGGGAAAAAAAAAGCAATCTTCTTCTGAGACAACATTAAGTCCAAAGATAAATGAAAAAGGCTTCTACCAGTCCTTCTTCAAGACCTAGAGGACAACAGCAGAGTTCATAGTTGAGTAAAGGTGGAAGCAGCAGCTGTGTACATCTATACTAACAGATTCAGCTGGGCCCAGGAAGGTTCCCAAACACAGGACTACGATCCACTGTGTTAGTAAAACGTTAGAGCATTCACAGCATCCATTCCAACTAGCACTCTTCCGCAGTAACTCCTGGGAATGTGTGGCAGTCAGCATGTTCCAGGAATCCTTCCCAATAGGCAGCTTTCAGGCAGCCACCCAGTTTCACAGGCTAGGACAGTTAACTAGCACAGATGTGTGCTGTTCCATGTGATCAGCTTCAGTGGCTGGGAACATTCAATTTACTAACAGAGAAGTGGGCCTTTTTGTCTGTGAAATTTTATTCTTAAATCTCTTCTGACTACATCTGCTCTCGCAGCTCTCTTTTGGCATACTTAACAAATAGTGGTTTCTACCTTCCTTGAGAAAAATCTCCTTCCAAACAGTGAAAAATGACAAACCAAACAGAAATGGTTCTATTGTGACCGCACCTTTTCGTAAAATACCGGGGTGCAAAGAAAGAAGAAGGAAGACATGTCAAAAGCTATCATCGAAAAACACTGCTTCCTTGAAGATTTTGGCCTGCTGAATCTGTTGCTTTGCAAGGTGCTCAGTTTAAAAGCAGCTACTGCTCTAATCAGACTACTGCACACTGAGATCAAAGGACAGGAACAATTAGGTGATATTGAGGATCACATCACCAAGTACAAAACACATGCATGCAAAGATCTTCACAAACTAGACTAAATTAAAGTACACAAGACTACCTTATATTTTTTGTTTCTGTTATTTACTTACCAGAATCCTCTTAATCAAAGTTTTCCTTTGACATGCCAATTTTGCAAAACTGAATTTTGGAGAACACTCCAGAGATGTGAATATTTAGCTTAAAAGAAACACTAGTTTTTGCACACCACCTTCTGAGACTAAGCACCAGAAAATACACCTAAAACTACATGCTATGGATATATCATTTTACTCAGGTAAGTCTCCAATAATTAACTCAGCACTGTAAAATGATTACTTAATTTTATAGAGTAAGTTTTAGAAAGGTATAACTTTTAATATTTGAAACAAGAGTAAATAAATTAATAATTACTACTTTTTTACATTCTTTAAGGAGTTAACACACAGCCCACTTAAAACACCACCTCAACATAAAAATACGGAGTATTACCTAAAACAAATTTGTAAATGAAAAGTACAACGGTCATCCATTGCTTCTCACAGATATTTTGATAAAATTTAGTTAAGTTAAATATTTCAAAGGGCAAACTCACCCCTTCATTCCAAGCTAGAACAAAGCTTCCATATTACTGGAAAGTAAACAATTATGCTTACCAAGTTTTGTCTTTTTCTTTTTTTTATATATATTTTTAATAAGCTGACCTAATACATGTAAGCCAATATTCCATACCTACATGAAGATATCACTTATCAGTTTTATATTCAATCCAACTCACAGAGAAGGATCTGATCTACTTCTGAGAAATATTACTAACAAGTCAGAACTCATATTAATATGACAGGTGAAATCATACGTACTTTTACTAATATACAAAAACTTGCAGTCTCAGTTCAAGCCATCTAGGCATATTCAGTGACCTTGGAGTAGCCTGAAGATGGATGAAAGTCCTACTACAGATAAGCTAGCATTTAAATAAGAATCCATCAAAATACGGTTATATTCATCCCACTTTTGGGGCTTCTATAATCGCTGCTGTCTGTACAAGCATCCTCATGTATTGCCAGAAATGGTTATTTATTTCCCTGGAATGTTGAGACAGCCCTGAGGAACCATGAATTATAATCACAGTACTACAATGCTGCTTCTCTATTCAAACGCCTTACTGCCTGCATAGCTGAGTAAAACATCACTTCTGTCCACAAACCAGGTAAGAGCGAAACCAGCTTCATGTACCTTTGCAAACACGATCCTTCTACTCCATGTTCCCACTGAACATCTATCAATCCTTCTACATTACGTTTCAGAGGTAGTACAACATCCTGGTTTGAGGCAAGTTCACTCCAAAATACTGACCTCAAGTAGGCAAGATGCACAAATAGGAAAATTCCCTGTGATGTAATTAAAGACACTGTGAGACAATGCAAGAGTGTTGGGTGGTGTACCAAACTTTAGGTTGGATTCTCTCTTCATGCATAAAGTGGATTCACTAAGACAATGAAATAGGAGTATGCAAAAAAGGGAAACCAGGTAAAGAACCAGAACTAACCAGTACAAGCAGAACTTAATACTACGTTCGTATCCTCAGTTTTTAAATGGATCCTTAATAACCAATTTGTTACAAAAAAACAGATGCCAATAGATTTCTATGGGGCACTAGGAAATCAGGAATAAGTCTCTCTTCTATGCCTGGAACAAAACTGCTGTCCCCTGTTCCACCTTTTAGCAAATATGGTCAACAACTACCTGTATCTGCAATATACTAAAAGCTAGATCTTCAAAGATATTTAGGTACTTAACTCAGCAAAATGTCAACAAGAGTTAGATGTAAGTATCAATGAAGCGATGGGCCTCAGAAACAAGGCTTTAGAATATCACTTTGGCTGATCAATACATGTTGTGGTGTGTAATACCCACTAACTCTGTTGCCAGGATAGCTGAAAGGTCAAAACTGTAAATTTGATGTCTCACCACCACTCATAAAAACAAATGTTTGTTTCTTGCTCTCTAATCTAATCATTGTCCATAACAGCTTATCAACAAATATGAATTTTTGAGAATAGAGCGTCAAGATGAAAATCTCAGAACGACAGCAGTCTCAGTTTTACAGTATTTTCCAAGCTTCATTATGTTCCTCAGCGTAGAAGGTTTTTAGCAGACCCACTTAGATTATGTCTGAACTGCATCTAGTGACATAAAACGGCTGACAACTATGTCCTTAAGTTGTCTTATTGAAATATCCAAGCTAATAAGCATGGATAGTTGATTGCATATTAAGACAAAGAAACGATTATAAAACCTGTAGAGGGGAACACTTTCTCCCCTACGTATGACTAGGCAAAAAACTCTGTCATCAAGACTTAGCGTATCCTGGGTTGCTTTGATAAGCTGGAAATATACCAGTTTGGCATAACAGTTAGGCATCAAGCTAACAGAACATCTGGTTACCACTGTATGGAATAGCATTCAACATAAACATATTAAAACCCATATATCAAGGGATGAATTGAACTGAATGGAAGCAGCAGGCTGACTAGAAATAGAGAAATAACACTTTTTAAGGAGTCATAATGTCCAATTATAGCAAGATTTATGAACAATATTTGCATAGTTCTTGCACCCCACCTACTTGATAAGGTATTATCAACAGAATTCCTACCAAGAACTATCAAGTTCTCAGGACTGGCCATTAAGAGAGCCATCGTTTGGCTTTTCTGTCTGTATCATAAAACCCAACCCCAAAAGAATCTAACTGTTCAGGGATAGAGGGAGAGGTCATTTACATTTGACTGCATGACTTACAAAAGAAGATGCCTCCTACAATCACTTATTCCCCTGCTTATGGATTCTACATAGGATAGGTGTTAACATGCTTATTTAACTGCTATTAAGCTTGCTTGGTTGCTAGGACTGGTCAAAACTGATGAATTTTAGGTATTGCATCTCCACAGGTAGCTAATAAAGCTATTGCTCTGTGCAATGAAAGATTTGCACCCTGGGATGTACTTTAAGAATGCAAGAATGCAGATGTGATTCTTAGAAAGCTGTAAAGGGCAAGCTCTTGAACAAGTATTGTCCACTGTTGAGTTCAAGAGAAGAAGCTTTCTCTAGATAGAGGATAGAAACCGATGGCCTTCTCCCAAGAAGCGTAGGGCTAAGATTCACTTCAAAATTCATCACTCATAGCTTCACTCAAAAACCTCCCAACCCAGGCAGAGTATCACTCCATGAATACAGTTTGCTACTAAAAGCACATCAAAACGGGACAAAAAAAAGCTGTGTCTATAAAATATGATGCATAAGACCTGAATGCTCACACTAACAAACACCTGAGCCAGTAAGTCAACATGATACAGCACACCACCGAGACTGTATTAGCAGTTGTAACGCCGTCTAGCCAGCCTATTACTGCGTTGCCCAAGAGAACCTTTGTTTTTCATTCACACACTGAACACTCTGACACGACAGGGGCTTTTTCATTACAGCTGCTCATTTGATGACTTTAAGGGCTGTAAGAGACACTCTATTTGTAGTGTTGTGTTCATTGAAGACCTCAGGCATTCTCAGTGGATAAACCAATAATTCTGGAAAGGTATAACATTTTTTTATAATAGTTAAGATTGTAATTCTTAACCTGAATTTGAATTTTTAATGAAAAATCAAAATTTTCTCGAGTCAGAGTAAGTTTTCGCTTTTAGAAATAGGCATCAGAAATACATTCCAGCCTTGCAATATAGCTATTGGAGCTCTACTGTTTGTTAAAAAGAAATGTCCTCATCACTTAGTACTTTGTTGAAAGTCAACTCAAAAAAGTTTTTAAAAGAGGAACAGATAAATCAGGATTCAAAATAAAATAGAAATTACTTTTCCAAACTTTTAAAACTACAGTTGTGTATCTTAAAGAAACTTTTATTTCAAGCATTATGCAGCAATGTAATGCTTTTGAAAGCTCAAACCTCCTCTGACTCTCCTATCTCCTGATGGTCCCCTGAGCTGACAGCATCTCAACTCCACCAACACAGGAGAGGGAGACTTGACTGCAGTGGCTGGAGCTCTGCATCCACCCCCCTCCCCGCACCCCTTAAGAAACAAGCTGCTGTTGACTACTGCCATCCAACGCCTCTGTGAGCCCCACTGAGCACCCTTATGAACAGCCTAAGAAAGATTATTTCAATTACTTTTGCTGTGAAACACAAATGAAACTTAAGACATGAAAAAAACCTAGACAACTACTAATAGGGCTTTTAACAAGAACTCACATCTATCTCTTAAGAGAGTTGCTTCCTCTTAAGAGGAATCAAGTTAAATAAAAACAGAGCCCCCTAAAGATTTTCTGGTTTAGATGCTTCAGTCTGTTCCTGAGTAAGAAATGTAGCTAGACTTTCACGTCAAAACCCTAAAATGGGTTTTTTGTCATTCGTTCCCTCTTAGATGAGGACTAAGGTTGAAAACTTAAATGTTCAATATCACAGGTACTAAGCAATTTTGGAGGAGGGGAAAAAAAAACACTCTCTTTTCTTTTAAATAGGCAACTTCTTTTTAAATATGGATGCATGAATCTAACTTTAGCTGTCCAGGTTTTCACATTTCTGATCTCAAATACAGAAAGTAGAGCATTAATCTAGTCTCTTGACTTCAAGGTTATCATTCATTGAGGTCAATGACTCCATCTCTGAAAAGCAGAGCTTCCACTTTCAATATGATAACTGTTGCCCTTCAGTAAGCAACTGTGTTCAACTCGTCCCTGACTGCTTTCTCACAACTGCTGACAAAAAACTAACCCGCAAAGGGAGTTATCTAGATAAAAATAGCAGTTAACCCTAAAAGCATTCTTATTCATGCAAAGTGCTCATTAGCTATCTATATTTAAAACTTTCACTACTAATGAGCAACCCCGTCTCTTACGTTATTTTCTTAGTATCTTCTGTTTATGTTAAACTTTTGTTTATCTGCCCAGCCAAGACCTCAAAATCCAACAAAAACTGCCTGTAAGGATACAGTCGAGTATGTGAAAAAGTCACTGATGGACAGAATCTGTCTTAATTGGAATGACAGTCACCAACCAGAAACCAAACTGGAACCAGCCCATACCAAGCTTCAGTATGGAATTAATTAGCACACAGGCCAAACGTTTGCTTCTTTACAACCCAGTTCTGGGTTTATGCCAACAACATCTCACAAAAGACACTCCAGGTATGCAATTACTTGAGTGGAACCATGGATCATCAGTACAGTCATCATTTCCAAAAGAAGATACAGGTAGGTGATTCAGTAAGTTTCTGAAATTCCCTGGTAAAACTTAAAGTATCTTTTAACAAACTAATTCAAAGGCATATCAACAGATCTGGTATAATGTAATAAAGATGAACTTCAAAATACAGAACAGCAATATTGGACATGATTTTTTTCTCACTACAGAATAACAGTGGGATTTTTTTGCTTTGGTTTGTGTTTTTTTACTACTGACACATATGAAAACATTCTAAAAAATAGCTACAGGCCGAATGAAATCAGTAGCTAAAATATTAGGAATATGAGACATGAGAGACATGGCCCAATTCTAGATTTTCATTCTACTCTTACATAAAACTAACATCGGAACATTTGCAAGACTACAAACTCAATCCAATCCAAGAATTTCCCAGAATCCTTTTACCTGTTATATTTTCATATAACAGCTGGGGGCAGGGGGAGAAGGCAGGTATCTACACAAGTATCTCCTATTTTATTGGTTTTGCACTATTCTTATTGAGTACTATTGGAATGGCTTTTTTTTCCCCTCTTCTCCAAACATGAACTATTTCCAAACATGACTTATTTTTTTAAAGTTAAGAGCAATATGATCACTTTCCATGTTTTGTCAAACTCAAAAATAATGTTTTCACATTTTATATCACTTGATTGATTCCCAACACCTCTGGTGCATTCAATATAGTATCACGATGAGAAGAATTTGATATAACTTATTTTTTATCTGTTTTCTACATTCAGATCTACCCATGAAAATATGAATGTGTTCAAAAAATAAAGTTAATACATAATAAATTCTACTACATAATTAAAGATAAAATAACCACTCTACACTTCTTTTTAGTGATTTTACAAGATCAAACCTCTGGATCAGTTTATACAGACATAAGAATTGGAGAACAATACTATAATATATATATGCACACACTATATATGTCTATTTAAGATATAACTGGTAACAGTTACCCTGTTTCCGTGCTGCCCTTAGTAGGCAGAAATGTCCCAAACAATGTTGTTCAATGGTGTTTTGGGAGATCTAAATCAGGAAGAGATATCTGTTGCATTTTAATATAAAATGCATCATCATCAAAAAACAGTTTAGGACATGCAGCCTCTTTTTCATTCCCTTCTGCTTTCAAGAACAATAGTTCAACAATAACTGTTAGCAGTTAATCTCCTCTGAGAGGATCAGCATGTGGTGTTATGGAATGGATCCTTCTGGAACTCATAGTTTTGGTTTAGTAGATCTATACTGGTCCCTTATACTCTCAACAGATATGGGTCCTTTTCTTACAAAGGTTACAAGAAGCTTTAAGCTCTTCAAAAGCCTAACGACAACTAATTCTTTTTAGTTACGTATTCCTAGGCTGCAGTTACCCAGAAAAATCAAAGCCAAACCCAGAAAGTTCTTTGTTATAAAACCAAACCATTCTTATAAGGTAGCTTCCACAAAGAGGAAGAATAAAAGTAACAACCAACCTCACAGTTACACTCTGCTTAACAGGTGCAGGACAAGATGTAGCAATCACTTTGAAAACATGAACTTTTATACACAAGATGAATCCTTGCTGGTAAGTACACAGCACGGTTGAAATCTGATGCTACTACAACATTAAAAGTAAACACTTGCTAGTATGATCATCAGCATAATAACTACAACCATAATGGCAGTAATAGCGTTGGCACTTACGGTTCCTTCCTTTCAGAAAATGTCCCTGAGAAACTGACTTTCAAAGTACAAAGAATTAAAAGGAAAAATTCACATTGAGAAAATACTTTTTTTTAATTACAAACCACATTCTAAGGCATTAACCTTGTTATCATAACATGCATTTGTAATGCACAAGCATGTCTGAAATATACATTTAGTTTTTCCTATGATGAGCTGAACCCCCAGCTCTGCTTATTGCAGTGTTTCACAGAAAAGCAGTATAGATCCTATAAAATCAATCATTCAACAAGATTGACAAAAAGCAATTATTGAAAATCTTTCAGTCCTCCAAATAGTATCTTAAAATGCCCCTCTCTGTATGTGTCCTAGATAATACAGGTGTTAAGAACAGGGCAAAAAGAGAAGTCAGACATGCTGCAAATTTGTTTTCCTGGTTACTCAAAACTGGAAAATAAGATTCAGTATCAATTCAGTATTTTCAATGTTTGTTTTTTAAAGCAGTGTGGACCTTAATACATTTCTGTGTTTTCAGCTTAAGTGGTGATCTAAAGTTTAAGTATTCTGAGATAGAGAAAGTGAAAAAATCCTCTTCCTCAAGAAGATTGTTTCCCCTCAGCTATGCTGTGGTTAATTTTAGGGGTTTAGACTAGGTCAGTTTCCAGTGAAAAGAAGTGATGCCCATTATAACAAAGAATTTATTTACCCTATAGAAGCTTTCATCCTTTAGCCAAAGGTAGCTTAGACATTACCAGGCATGTCTGATCAGTCACCCAGATCAGTCACCCTTCGGAAGCCCAGCCTTGTTAAAAATGCAAAAGAACTGTTCTCAATAACCACAAAACCTTTCAATTTCTGGCCTGAGCTCTCACCAGCTACTTTGAACTTGAGAAAGGTATCAGCAGAGTCATCATATGACTCTTGCTGTTATTGCATTACAAAATAATTACAGTACATTTTTTCATTTTAAGGCATGCAAATCGTGTTTATTCTCAGAACCTTAGCATACTAATATTGGCTCTCCTAATAAACAGAAAACTGAAAATAAGTCTTACTTGCCTAACTTCCAACTTACATGACACATTAGAAGCCTGAAAGCCTTTGTCAAGATACCACTGTTTTTCACTCTACATTTATCGTGAGGCTTCTAAATAAATAATTTGGGCTTTAGAGGATAGAATTTTACTTAAAATTCAAAATCTTGTGTACATTTCTACTAAGCTCATAATTCTACAAGCTCACCATCACCAGAAATCCTGACCAAAACTGAAAATGCTTAAGTTTCAAGTTTCAAATCAGATTAATGCATTACAATATGAAACTTAATTGTCTCAAACAGCGTAAGATACGTAAGGTACTATTTCATATATTATCTCTCCTTTCAGTTGTAGGATGAATATTTTTAAAGCTTTCAAACCATCTTTTCAATATTCAAGTTGCACTATATTTTAACTTACACTGCAACAATCGAATGACCTATAATGTTATCAATTGCAATGACTGCCTACTAGACAGAGCTCCACAAATTTGATGGGACATCAAAAGATTCAATTTTGAGACTTTAAATGCTATTCCTCCAGACTTATATATTTAAAACAAATTAAATATCCCTTCCAAATATTTTTTTCTTTCTCCTCTTATTTGCCTCACCTGATTTTAGAATTCTTTAGACCCAGTTTTACTTGACCTATCAATATATAACTTACATTCAACTGAAACGGACGAATGTTTAGTTTTCACAGAATGAAATATCCACTTACAGCATCTTGGTCTTAATCCAACATGCTCCATGTAAATATACCCTCTAAAGCTGTTTATGCATGAACAGCTGATGCAACTGAAAACTGTCAATCAGGAGATGATCTGCATGCATACGTAAATCTATCTAGGTTTTTTTCCAACCCCAAGGATTCATGGGTTTTAAAGCTGAACAAGTAAATGAAAGATCTGTCTTATGTGTACTTCACTGTTACAGGCCTCAACACGGTAGTCACAGAACTGTTCACTGCTTAAATAAGGTATTTGGTATAAAGAACTACACCAATCCTCCTGTACAACTTAAATTTTATTCTACTTCTGATCATGATTTTTCATGTCAAAATATTAACCATAACTCCAGCAAAACAGCATCACTAAAAATAGCTATTTAATCTCCAAATACACTTAGAACTCACAGCATTTTGATTAGCAAAAAATGGAAGAACTTCCTAAAACATCAATTTTAAGAATGGCTAGAGACTTTCAAAGATGTTCAAAGATCCTATCCTCAGTTCTTGAGAAATCTTACGGAAACTGGACATAAGTATGTGATAAGGCACAATGAACTCTTAGCTATTAACTTGTTATGTTTTTTCAGAAAGATTCATAACATTTCTTTAAAAGAAAGTTAATGAATGATTGAAATAGTGTGTCACTAAATAGGTGACCTACATCTGCTGGCAAGTGGGAGGGCATTAAAAGGGGGTAACAGCAAACAAATCAAGACTAAAAGCAGTACGTTTAAGTTAGCATCTTTAAAAGCAAACCTTTTTTTGTTTTATTTTGTATAAAACTTTGAAAACAGTATTTCCATTCAGGGAAACCATTTTCTTCCTGGACAGTTGCAAAAGAGTTTCAGAGGGCAAAGAAAGATTTCAAAATTCCACAGGTTCTTCAATATACTACTAAGGTTGGAACAACATACTTTTGGGCAACAGAGAATGGAATAGAAACAAAAAGTAGATCAAGAACACAAAAAAAAATTCCCTTCTAAAAGCCCTTGAAAATAAGATCACCTGTATGCATCGTCTTCTTTCAAGTCTCATATCATCCTGCGGGGGTGTGGGGGGCAGGGGAAGTCCAGCAGCAAACAACACTGCAAAATGAAGAAAAAAAGTAGATGATGTAAATACAAACTAGTAAGATACCTAAAAATCGTAAACTTCCATTCTATTAGATCCCCATAGTGCTTACTTCAACCCTAGCTCTCAAGTATAACCACAGAGCTAAAACAAGGAAATCCCAAAAGAAAATGAAGGTTTCCAACAGTAAAAGTAGAGATAGGCATTACAAAACTATTGCTAGGAAAAATTAACCAAGCGTCAAAATTTCAGGAATTAACTTAAATTTTAACTGGTCATTGAACAGTTCTGAAAATTAAGGTCACTCAAAAAAAGCTCTTTTCAAACCTGTGAAAGTGAAATTATCAATAGTTAATCATCTTTGCAAAGCCCTTAAATATGTGAATTTCTACAGTAACCTAGGACAGTATTTCTAAAACATGACTGAACCTCTGTGGGATCTTACCAAATCAACAAAATACAGAACTAAAAGTGCACATACATCCATAAATGTACAAGTCTATTTTTTCCTCATATCCCTCATAACATTGAATTAGGTTCATTAGTAAAAAAGAACTGTGGGATTATGCAAAAAAACCAAACCCAAACAAAAAACACCAAAAAAACCCCAACAAAGCACAACACCCAACAACTAATCAACCCCTGGTCAAAGTATTTTTCAAGTATTTGCTTTTCACTTGTTCTCCAATGAAATATCATTGGTACTCAACAACCTAGGGAAAATACCAAAACCACTTAGAAATAACTGAGAATTTTAGAGAACCTCTGCAAATTACCTAACAGCTCAAATTGTAGAGTCTAGATTATTACTAATTAAACACGTCCTGTTATATCTAACTCCAAGAAAGCGTGCCTAGCCTAAAATGCACTTATATACTGAAATTTTAGCAGAAAACATTGCAGTTTGCTCCATTTCTTCACCACCAATGACCATTTAAGCACTACATGCACCCTAAGCCTGGTTAGCCTTTCTGCCACCACACTGCCTTCTTCCCTCGCACCACAGAAATGTCACACACACAAACAAAAGGTAGTGGCAGGAAGACATGGAAGAATTTCTTATGTGACACACGTAGGAGTATATGTTGCAGTAGTTCTATTTTACGAGCAGGTGAATTCTTACTGTCATGCCTCCAAAAGATGGAGAGGGCAAACAAAAACCGGTCATCCCACATCATGAATCAACAGCTTTATTTTTTCACAACTGAAGTACCACACAGACGTAGAACGTCACTGCCACATCCCCAGTATTCATTAACTTGGATAAGGCTAATGAATATTGCCTAAGGCTACACAAGACCCTACAAACTCTCATGCCTAAATCACTTAAATTTGGATGAAAGTTCAGTCTGGTATGTATTGTAAGTGTATACATTGCACAGACAGACAGTGTCTTGCACTGAGGTCAGGTGCACTGAACACAGCAGAGATAGTCACTTGTGTTCAGGAGCAAGAAAAGAGGAAGAAGAAACTCTTCTCTCCTTTACACTAAATAGTCCCTGGACTTAAACAAACAAACAACAGAAGCCTTGGAGCACCAGATATATCCAACTGACATCAATACCTTAAAGCTACCGAGGTAGTACCATTTTTGAAAGCTTTCTCCAGCCAAGATACTGTGATTAAAAAAAAATAAAGAAATATCTATGGACAGTAAGATTATTGAAAGCCTTTTCCAGTAGTAGCTGAAAGGACTGAAGGTATCGCTCTTGTCTTTACCAAGTTGTAGCTCAAATACATCAAGGATCACCACTCATTTGCATCAGCACAAGGCCAGTTTCAATACTAAACCAGCTTAGTTCAAACTATCAACAAACATAGTTTGAGCAAAGCTAGCTGATTTTTAGCCAAATAGATTGTAGAGCATTCATACGTTGTCTTCTGCCAGTTCTACAATGGGAATGGCATGCTCCAAAAGCAGCACATTAGCACATCCCCAGTGCTTTACAACAGCCTAATGTTGTACCAAACCAACTGCAACGCCAGCAACATACAGCACTGACCTGGACAAGAGATTGCCAAACTCTAAGAAAACAGTTTAGGAACATACTGTCCAATAAATACAGACTACCAAGTTATAACTACAGAACTTGAAATCACACAGCTCATTCTGTGAAAGGAGTAAAACAACTTCATGCATATAGGAAGCTATGCTTTTTGTTGATTGGAAATTAAACTACAATATTTTAAGATCACTTACAACACTAACTCTAAAAATGTATTTATCTTGTAAAGAATTCACAAAGGTACGAGAAAGGAGAAACCAAACAGTAAAGGTAACTAACACACACAGACCTGAATTGTTTTAGAATTTAGAAGATGATGTTAGAGTTACCAGGTGAAGAGTTACTCTTCCAGAAGGAAGAGTTGTTGATGTACCTATAAAGTCATTAACAGTTTATTAACAGGGAATCAATACATCCACCCACTTCATAGCTAACCAGCAAAACAAATCCACCACAAACCAATGCACTTCTTCAGTCTCCTTACAGCTCTCCAACAATTACCTTCTGAAGAACTGGACAACTCACATGGAATTATGACCTGGAGTAGAAAGGTAGGTGTCTATTGTAGCACTGTATTCTAAAAAGGGATCCACAAATTAAAAAGTAATTCTAAAACATTAGCTGAGAACAAAGACAATGAGTTACTGTGATGGTAACAGTATCACACACAAACACACAACCTTCAAGGGTAACATTTTTAACTTTATTTTTTTTACATAGATACAACCAAATCACATATAATAGCTAGAGGGGCAACACATTAAACTCAGTAACTGAGTGGCTTATGTTGTGCCTTTGCATTGCCAAGTTCTTAAAATCAAAAGGCCTATTCAAAAATCTTCTTGGCTTAGATAATAAATTGATGATAAGAGGAGGCACAAGCAAATCCCACTCATCACAGTCTGTAAAATCATTACTAGAAGAATCCCCTTAGTAATAACATTTACTGGGCTTCAGGAACCCAGTTTGATCTACTTACTGGTACAGAACAGAAGTGAATTAGAAATACAGGAGTAGGAGGAAGAGATGACAAGAAAGGTGTTTAAAAGCAAATTATTTAAAGTGGTAACCCAAACAAAAGAATAAAAGCTGAAGTCTTTCATTTAAACAAAGAGAGCAGTTCTTGGAAATCAACTCTGTACAAAGCTACCATGTTAAAACTTTACTTCATGCTTTTATTTCCTATTTTAATTGCTGTTGCTTTCTGTTCTTCATCTTTCCTACCCACACAATGCTCTTCTGATCTCCTCAAAATACATATAATGGGATTACCTATCCAAAGCCACTCCACATTCATGAATAATTTCAAGTGTAGAGTTCAGCTTTACTACAAAGTGTGTAGTTAAATAAGCGAAAGACACTGAGCACATTTTATCTCAGGTTATACTCCACCATATTATAAAGATGGTGACTGTGAAACGCATAAAACTTTCATGTGTCTCTGACTTTTCCTTGCTTTAATTTTAAGCATATATCAAGAATTCTTTCCACGACAAATTTAAATAAAGAGTTTTCAGAATATCAACAACAGCACACCCAAGGGCTTAAACTAAACGAAAAGTCTGCTGGTGAAGGTTTTACTTTTGCATTTTACTAATTAAAACACTTTTTATATAGATTTATTTTCCTTATCCAATACCACTGTATTATAAGATTCAATATGACAACTTTAGTAAAAAATGGAAAGATTTTGCAAACTGATCACAACAAAGTTCTGAAATTTTTCCCTCTGCAAAAATGTTATTTTGTAGTATCTAAAGTCATATTCATGAAGTACCAGAGAAATCTCTGCATATCTCATGACTACACACACTGCTGTCAGAGATGAACATAATTCAGGTCACTGACCTTCGCTGAATGCAGGCAGGCCTGTTGCTAGCAACATAAAATATAAATACTTACTTAGAAGCAAATTTATTTATTTATTTACTAAGAAAATTATCCTGAGGTATACACTATTAAATTTAGATTATTAACATACTGGAATATAATGGATCTAGATGTATATAAATCTATATAATAGCGATTTCTTAAGCTGTTGTTATTCTGCATCTCAACAGCCTCCTCTTGAAACTACACATGGACAACGAATGATGTTGCTTGATATAAGACATACAGGGCAATATATTCACCAAATACACCAGATTTGGTGTATTATTTAAAATGCTGCATAATAAAATGTGAAGTACAACCACTACCACTAGAATTTTAAATAAATAAATTTCATAGGGTGCTAGCAGTTGTCGACCTCTAGGACTAGTTCCCAAAGAGACACAATTGAGGAATTCTGAAATCATTTTTCTTACAGCACCTAGCACATACAGCGTCTTTTGTTACTAGGTAAAATCCCAAGAGTTTAGATGTACAAATTAACATGTATCTGAAAACCAAACACACACACACACACATATTTACTGCTGCTGTTCTACTTAGGACCAACAGATGCAATGTTATATGTGAGAAATAATTCACAAGAGTGAAAAGAAAATAAAAAACCACAAACATCGGACTGCTTTGTATATCCAATGTACAAAGCAGAACTCAGTAAAACGTCTGAGGTTCACCCACAAAATCACATACGTAAAAGTAGATACGGTTTCAGCATGAAAACCCAATGTATACCTCCACTTCTATGGACACCTGCGTGTTTCTATAGCTGATAGCCAATATATTGAGTACTAAGCAAATGACGAGTAATTCATGATCATCGTATTTAGCATATTCCCAAAGAACCCCGTCTCCAGGTTTAAGTGCTTTGGTGTTATGGAAAACCTATTAGCTTAAGAAAGGGAATGTTACAATTTTGGGAAGAAGGCATTTTTGTACAGGACAGGTTTTCAAGTTAGGGTGAAAAGACAACTACTATCAAACCAATACACCATTCTTCCTAAGAGCTTTGTAATCCCAATGAATTTTAAATGCACACTGCTGAACTAGAAGACTATGCTAGTTTCTAGATCAATATTTGTGAGATGCTTATAAAACAATTGCCTCTAAAACAAAACACACTATCATCATTTTTCTTGTATACTGTAAAATTATTTTCAGTGTTCCAAAAAGCACTAGTTCCTCTAAAAAGAATATACTGTGAATGACTAGTTTCACTCTTATGCTAAATTTACCACATGTGATGCAAGAACCCATCTTTTAAGTGTGAGAGCATGTACAAGCAGCTTTACTGAAATCACTAAGTTTCTCACCCAAATTCAAGCCTGGCAAACGCAGAACAACAGTTGCAGTTGAGCAAGAATTTCTTTTCAGCAGCACTACCGTTTAAACGGCCTGTATCCTTTCCACCATTACCTGCTTGGTTGAGACAATGTTACTATTAGAGGGTCACTCAGCAAACTGCATTGGGGAACTGACCCAGGTGGAAAAGGAGGGGGAAAAAGAAAAGGAAAAAAAAAACCACCACTGGTTTTTATCCCGTATCAGTTCTCAAATCTGGTCCGCTACAGATGCACAGCAGCCTAGCAGCTGGGATAAAAAGGGGCTTCATTGAAAATCACAGAATCATAGAATGGTTAGAGTTGGAAGGGACCTTAAAGATCATCTAGTTCCAACCCCCCTGCCATGGGCAGGGACACCTCCCACTACAGCAGGTTGCTCAAATCCCCATCCAGCCTGGCCTTGAACACCTCCAGGGATGTGGCATCCACAGCTTCTCTGGGCAACCAGTTCCAGGGTCTCACCACCCTCACTGTAAAGAACTTCTTTCTAGTACCTAATGCAAATCTTCCCTCTTTGAGTTTAAAACCATTACCCCTTGTCCTATCACTACACTTCCTGACAAAGAGCCCCTCCCCATCTCTCCTGTAGGCTCCCTTCAGACACTGAAAGGCTGCTGTAAGGTCTCCCCGGAGCCTCTCTTCTCCAGACTGAACAACCCCAGATCTCTCATCCTGTCCTCATAGCAGAGGTGCTCCAGTCCTCTGATCATCTTCGTGGCTTCCTTAGGCCAGCATTGGTGTCAAAATACCAAACATCAAGGAGCACCTAATTTTATCAACAGTGCCACACCAGTATTAATTCAGTACTACTTCAGAGTGCAATCTGAACCTCCAAGATTTCTAACATACAGTTTTTTAAACCTATACTTTTAATGAAAGAAACGCCTAATTTCTAAAAAGTGTACTGCTTTCCTTGTATATGAAGGAACTGAACAGTGTAAAACTTATACTTAACTCATACAGCCAGAGAACTTGGGATTTGTTTTTTAAATATGTATTTCTTCATGGGAACCCCAGACTAAAGCCTATGGTTTTAGGAAGAATTAAACTGACACAATTTAGGAGGAAAAAAAGAAAATAAAAAGAGAAGAAAAAAAAAAAAAACACATCTATGCTAATATAAAAGTTCAAATACTTCAATTTTTTTTAGATAATTTGCATATGCTTCTTTTCTTTCTCATTGACTAAAGATATTAATTTTAGAAGCAGAAACTTAAAACATTTTTCAGTATACTGACCATATAAGGAACCACAAATTAGAGTGGGGAGTGGTTATTTTTTCTACCCACTTAATAGTGTCAAGCAAAACAGATCAGGTTACGTTTTAACTGTTTTGGAATAGCAAAGTCATGCCACTGTATTTACATTCCCCTCCCTCATCCAAAAGAAGCAAAGAGATGCTACAGCAGGAGTTGCCCATCTCCTGCAATAACAGCTAAAAGGTTGACAACTGTTGGATAGAACTGAACTCTCACAACCAAGCACCTCCTTCTGTACCGTTTAATGGCCTCACTGAGTATAAATGCAATTACTAAGGAGTCCCATTTACACGATCCTTGAAAATAATTCCACCTCAAATTCACATAAGCATTAAGATAACAGAATTCCAGGAACGGGGAGGACATTTATGAAATACAGGTATTTTTGAATTAATTCGATGTTATCTTACAAAACCAGATGTATGCAACATTGTTTTTCATGTTAACACATGTACCCTATCCTTAAATAAGTGACATCCAACAGGCAACCATTTAATTATTATTTTTTTTAATAAATAGAGCCATTTTAGTTAGTATGTTAAACATGAACTAAACAGTAGCATGCAAATAAAGTCATATTTCAAAGCATAATATCCATGAGAGCAGTAAACTAGTTTATCCAGAGTAATTTGCTCTCACAGTTGTGAAATGTTTTGCGGAGCTGAGATTTTTCTATAGATGTCCTGAAAAAGATTGACCATTTCATTTACAGAAACCGTTTCTGTTCCATGTGGTTGGGAAAAGAACTTTAAAAATGCAAAGCAAAACATAGGCCACTATATATTAGCATTCATCAGTTTAGAACTTTAGACCTGAAGAGTCTCAAGGGAATACAACCTTCCTACTTCTCCCTCATTTTTTTTCAGCCATAAAGCAAGCAAACAAGGAATTAAAGGAGCACCTAAAGTTTCCACAGAAAACATCACTCAATTTACAAGTCTTTACTACAATCTTGATATTACTACAGCTTACTATTTGCCCAATTTTGTGGTCACTAACTACTACTTCCATTCTTTGTTGTACCCTTTATTTACAAAACAGACTCTACTTCTCAGAGACCTGGCAAAAGAGGGTACTCAGATGCAGCTACTTCAAGGTTTTAATCTGAGAATAGAGTTGGGACAGCACTTGTGGTGGTCTCCAGACAAGCCATGTGAACTGAGCTGCTTTTACCTCTAAAAATCTGCAAAGAGCTCAGACCCACATTATATATAGGTACAGATACACATACATAACCTCACACTACATACATATGGGAGGTAAGGGCAGTTGCTCTTCCCTGCAACTACAGACTATTTTCACAGCAGTGCCTTTACACTGATGAAAACACATAATCTTAATTTTTCAACAGGCAAAGACAACAGTTTGTGTCCAAAAGTTTGCTAAAACAGCTATTAAAAAAGGAGGGATTCCAAAAACTTTAAGAAAATAAAAACAGCATCTGAATAGTACAGCATTTTCCCAGCTACCACAGTTTTAAACAAAATATTATGACACATTCAAGAGACTTCAGCTTTCTAAGTGACCCATCCTTATCAAATTCAGATGTTACTGGGTTTTTACAACATTACTGTTTCTTTGTTTCAACTGTTTGCTTTTTCTTTCTCCCCTTTTCATTCTGCCCTGAAGCATGATACATTCCATATCATTCTGCAATGTACACTAACAGGAACCAGAAATTAATAAACGCATAGGTTATCATCACGTTTCAGTAAATATTACTGTAACAGAACTGATCAAAACCAGAGAGAACTCAGACCACAACAATCTCCATTACAGAAACACCTTATATACTTATAGAGATTCCTGGGAAATTATCTGTAAAGCTACATCTAAATGAAATAAGACTACTTCTTCATTTCAATTTTGGCAGCAGATAGTTCCGACTTTACTTTCAAAAGCGATCTAAAGTTACATATTTCAAGAACCTTTATAACAACCTAGATGTTCATTGCCCTGACACAACAGTACCTTTAATCTTTAAGGTTTCCAAAATATTTTAGTACACGGAGATATGCACATCTATAGTAATCCAAATTAAAAAAAAAAACCAACCAAAACCAAACAAAAAATCCAATCCAAAACAAATCAACCAACCACACACAACCATGGACTGCTGGCTAGCTCTGTAAATAGATGGTGCTTATTTATAAGACTTTGGGTAAGTGGCTTATTTCAGCCATACGTTGGTTGTGTACCTTTTTAAACACTTCTCAACCTTTTCAAACACACCATGGACTAACTGCTGTTTAATTGATTCCCATATGACAGCTCCCGTTGACAACTGCAATGCCACACTTTACCTTTCATTATCCAGGAGATTTAGACTGGACAGGCATCCACACAGCTAGGTACTCTCTGGTAATATGTTAACCATATGCCTGGGTCGTAAACCAGACCTCACCCTATAAATCCCTATACCTTCTGCCAGGTATACTTCTGATATGAAAAGTGACAATAGAGAAGTACTGCTGATAACCTTTCCACTTTAACATGATAAATCAGATTTAACTGCCCAAGCTTCAGTTTAGGCTGAAAAGCTGAAACTCGTCTACTTCCACCTTGTATCCAAAGAAGCCATAAGAAAATATTTAGTTCTCAAATATCAGAATTTTCCTTAATGCGTCTATCAGATTCACCCACTTAGATGGGTTTTTCTGGGGATACTTGTTCAGAGGTGTTTCTGAACCACTGCATCTAAAGGAGCAGAAAAAGGAAAAAATTTCTTCAGTTATAAATTCATACTTTTATCATCCTAGAAATCCTGCAGAACTCAATGTAAACCGCTAAAAAAAAACCCCCAAAACCTCTAGCCTTTAAAAATCAATCAACAAGCTAGCCAAATAATACCTCTTTCCAACAAGACCTCAGCCACAACATCATTCTGATGGCATACTCACCAGTCACTATGAAAAAATATTAACATTACTGTACCTAGAGCACAATCATTTAAGAAGCCTGCCATGGAGGACAGCTTCAGCTCTAAGCTTTCTCTTTTTTTTTTTTTTCCTTGCCTCAGGGAAATAGACAAGACACAGTCTGTCTTATCATCAGGTGATGATTTTTATGCAGGACAAGTTCACAGGCTTCACATTGATATTAAAATAGTCAAACTCAGTACTTCAGAAATAGGGTACACACCGCCTCTCCTGAAAGACGAGGGGAAGAGACTGATTTAGCAGGTTGACAGCAGCAACCAAAGCAATTTTGGCTCACAAATGGCTATTCCTAAAGTAACTCTAGACACACTCTTCAAAGTGGAAGGACATCCTTCTGTATTTGCACGACTCGAAATCCCGGCACATTATTTCTCTTTTTCTACATATCCCGAGTATAATGCTAAAATGGAATATGGAATAGCCATGCAAGTGTAGTAAACGGGGATATAACCACAACTTAAATTTGCTCACAGAACTCAAATTTGCCTTTAAATTAGATCTATCAATGTTAAATTTTAGGATTACTTCTAGAATTTCAGGATACTGACAAAGTAACCGGGACCCTACGCACAGACAGGAAAAAGTTACATGTTGTTTAAAGAACAAGCTGAGGAAGCCTGTATTTCCAAAACTATATATACCACATCGGCTCTTCCAGATCTATTTAACCTGGAAGCCAAAAACCAAACTCCAGCTTTTGCCAGACATGTCAGTACAGAAACACAATGTTTAAAAATCTTGTTCAACGTGCTTTCAAATAGCAGTTCATATGAAGTTCAATAGCTTTGAAAATTGACAGCGGTCAAGTTCAGGCTCTATGACAACCAGATGCGTTCAAAATTGACGGTGAATAAATTGAGATATTTCATTAAAATAAGAATTCTCAGCTCTGCAGCTCCCCAAAAGCCAAAGCTGATTTAGAGTTGGCTGCCGTGTTCCCACCCACACCCCTCCTTGCCCTTAACCACTCAGTGTAGGCCCATCTCTTGCACCATGTCTGGCACCTGCCCCAGTCTCACTGAGTCAGTTCTGCAATTTAGCACGATGTAAAATATTCACCTTTTTTGATCAGTTTTCTGCTGACTCTGCAGAGTTCCAAAGCCCAACTCTGACTTTCAGCTTAAAAATCTACACAGTAAATAAGAACCTGATTGTTCTTTAGCACATGCATAAAGCTAACACATTTATATTCTGCATACTACTACTTGATCACAGAAAACTTTATTTGCATTTTTGTGCAGACTTTGATGTTCTGGACCTTTGAAACTGACAGTTCCTAGGTCAGGGCCGGGAGTCCAAATACCGCTACTGAGGTGAGGCAGCCATGCTCTAGGACTGTGCTGGTGTAATAAACAGGGCATTCTGCTCACGGAGGGAGAACCTCATTGCGTTGGGTGTTGTGAGACACAATAAAATGATAATCCTCACCTAAAAAGCTCACTGGCAAAACACACCATGTTTGTCCACAAACAGACAAAAGCAGAGAGCTTACAAACTTTAGCTATCTATGATAAGGGTTGCTGTATAGGCTAAGAATACAGTAAAAGATTAATAAAGAGCAACAGAGCTGTATTTCCAATAGTTCTTTCCAAACTGCCACAGAGCACTTGGAAAACCACAGCTAATATCTGGTTTGATATCGATAGTAATAGACCCCACCTCCACTTCAAGAACACAACTGAAATGTTTACAGGCTTTTCTATATATAGTTTGTGTCTGTCATAATAGTCGACATAAATAAATTTGAAGAAATAAATTTAATCAGGCATGCCAACTACAAATTTCTCTGATGTTGGAAAGCAAAATGAACAAAAAGACTTTTCACCACAGTAAAATCCAGCATGCTTACCATTCCACTCTCACTGTCCCAGCCTAAGTATATATAGAGACTTGCATGATATGCTTTAAGTCTTAATTCAGGCTCAAGTTGACCAATGTAACACCAGGAGAGAAAGCTGAATTCTCAAGCAAAAACAATTCTATTTTAAATTACTTCAGCAATCACGTAGGGAGCATTATTTCTATTATCTTTAGATCCCAATTTAGAGAAGCTAGGGAAATGCACCTTTTTCAAAATTCAAGACACCTCTAGCATAAGCAAAATACCATCTATTTCTCAGGAATTGCACTTACTACATACACTCAAATACATTTCAAAAAATAACATGGTATTTGTATTTCAACATATGAATTAACAAATGCAAAGACACACAGTTTATCAGATTAAGTCCTTCAGAAAATTAACTTAATTTCACTATATAAAAAAACAGTGTTAAAGCCCCTTAACAAATAACTGAAGAGTGAGTAGAAGAATCCACTGATACAAAGTATTCTATGTTCCATCTATACTCTCCCACACTCTCTCCACATTATTTGCATATCATTCCTAACTTGGTGGTTGTGCTACATTTCCATAACTCACATCATATCTTTTCACTGAGGAAATAAAACATTATCCAGGAGCCATTTCCCATAAAACGCATAAGCACTGATTAAATCCCATAAAGTTTCTTTTTCCTCTTCCCTTAAGGGTAAGCACACCCATCACTGGATTGGAGAGTCGTGTTTCCTTTTCTCTCCTTCTGTCCCATGATTCTTTAGTTCTTTTTTTGTACAATAGCACAGATTACATGGGACTCAAGGACAGTTGCCAACAATATCTGAAAAGCCAGGTAATCTAGGTATTCTCACCGGAACTGAGTAACGCGAGTTCAGATTTTCTCCATCTGAAGAACACACTAAATCAGCAGGAAGGGCAGCAGTTCCCCTCTGTCCTTCCCAACACTCAGGTGCATGGCTCTGCCCCCTTTCTTGGAAAGCTTCAGCCTTCACACTGAATATACAGTAAAAGAAACAGCTCAATGACCCAATTAAAAACTGTTCACATCTTTGTCAGGTTCATTTCCTGCCACTTTAGTAAACTGAACCGGCTCAGCAAATGGTAAGAAAAACTTAAAAGCTAGAATAAAAAGGCTAACAGCGCCAAAAAAAGATGCTAGCTCAGTTTGTACCACAGAACATAACTTCCCACCAAGCGTATGCCTTCACAAGCTGACCAAACTCAGGGCTACTATTTATAAGAAAAGCGCAAGTCACAGACGATGCTCATCTTCCTGGCACTCTTCCACCTCATGATGAAACAGTTTAGGTAGCTAAATTGGCATTAAAGTTTTCACCTTTACTTATACCATTAGCGTTTTGTGCTTAGCTTTTAAGCAGGCCCAACGTGGAAAAGTAAAGCAAAAATGCCAACAAAGAGAACTTGCAAGTATGCTCAACCAAGGGAGAAAGTGGACAAAGAACCTCTTGCAAGACAATTTAGGCTGCTGTCAAACAGTCACGACATATTCCCCTGCAACATCCAGATGGTAAAGAGGAAGGGGTCGCAATGATGAGGACTCCAAGTCCATCTGCAGCCCTAGCTTAACTCCCCTCTGTCCTGTAAACCATCTTTAAAGGAGGAAACTATTGTACCTCTTGTATTATGATCATGAGGAAATCTCCAATGCGTATAACATCTAAAACTATGGTAAAGAAAAGTTGCCAAGGTAGATCAACAAAAAAATGCACAAATGGGTTTTCCCCTTCTTTGTTCCTTCAGTGTAGTAAATAAATACATGAATAAATAAAGATTCCACATTTTCCTCACATCATTCACTCCAGAACTACAGCCCTAACATTTCTCAGAATGTACATCACTCTTAGCTCCAAAAATTTTTAACAAAACATGAATCATCCTAACATAATATTTTTTAACTTAACATAATTCAACATGGTTTTAAGTTCCATCTGTAGTTCATTTACCATGGCCTTATTTCCCAGTTAAGAAACCACTGACCTAGAAAACTCTCATTGAAGAAGGAGATAAATTAACAAACTTCAGTAAATTTTCATATAACCTAGTGATGAAGTCAAAATACCTTCTTTTTCAGATTCAAAACTCTGAGCTCATTTTATTATCTTGATAGCCTCCATCCCTGCCATTAAGCATAATGTTAAAGCAAATCTTGGTATATCCCAAAATACCAAGATACTACTGCAGAGGTAGTAGGCTGCAAAATTTTGGTGAGTTTTAAACGGTATTATAACCCTTTAAGAAGAATTTACACCCCCTATTCAAGTCATATATGCATGTGTATGCATGCACATGCATGGAGAAGAGCCAGTACAGACAGTGGGTACAGATCAACCAACAAAAGCTTTACTGGGGGACATTATCACATCAAGTACAAGATTTCATCAAACATTTATGGCAGCTCTATACCTATACAAAATAGCATTACAGGTAGCTTACTGGAGGCTCTAGAATGCTTGTTCTGCCAGATAAAATCATTGGCCTTTCTGCAATAAGTTTAAAAAAAAAACCAAAAAAACAACAAACTGGACAAGAACCACACACCATTTAGTCCAGAATGTATTCATCATAATCTAGTATGACCATCTACACAACTTTTTTTAGAATTTCATCCAGTAATTCCTCATCAAGCCTTTATCAATGTATGGAATACCTCACAAAAATACCTAATCATTTAAAAGCCTTCAGGGACCAAGAAACCATGACACTTTCATCAAGTGGAATGGATTGCCAATCACCATTAGAACTGGGTTTTACAAATCTAACAAGATGTTGCAGATACCCTGCCATAAGGTGATTCGATCCAAATTTGACAGCTAAGAGTTCAAATTCACAATCATGTTTACAACTTACCTTTTGTCAGCTTCTCCTCAGTAACTGACCACACACACATACATACCTAACCTACTCGCACACACACTGAACCCACAAACGTGACAGACTTTGCTTTCACTCAAACAAGAGAGAAAGAAGGTTAAGGCTCAGGCTAAAGCAGCACATAATCGCTAAGATAATCTAATAATTTGCTGCTACAAAAAAAAAAAACACTAAATCAAACCAAAAAAAAAACCACCCCAAAACACCCACCACCACAACCCAAAACAAAACAAAAGAAGAGGGGTGGAGGGGGGCTGTTCTGCCCACATTCCTCGCTTTCCCAATCCTCACTGCTCTGGCACTAATTGACCCAAAAGAAAACCAACTTTTTTCAGTTTGCTTATTGGCTTTCTAACACACACAGACAATGCCAAGTTACTTGAAAAAATGTGTCTTTTTTTTTTAATGTTTTAAGGCTTTAATGAACTCAGGACAATTGTTTTTTAAAATAACCGTGTTCTATTATGGTCCTGAATGTGAGTTCAAGCTTAGTCTGTTAACTGGGGATAATGTTTTGAATCCCTCTTTGAGTACAGTCACTATGGAGATGTATAGAATTCATTTTTCAAAATATTCTCTGATGGCAGTCATAAGACAAAAGTCTAGAAGACATCTCTCATCAAGATAAAAGCCCTGGAAAATTCTCTCTAACAGAGGCCTTTCAGATTAATTTTGTCTAACTAGACTTTTATGAGGCTAAACAGAAAAACTGAACCTTTGGGACAGTGTATATCAACTTCACCAACTCCAGCATCCAAATACTGGGTGTAAACTGATCAGTCTAATCCTGAGTTATTTGTCATTTTTTCAAGAAGCAGACATTGCTCTAAAACTTAGACAATATTATCCATTTAAGTAATTCTAGGACGTGTCAAGATTATACAACTTTTTGACTATTTAGTAGTATCTCTGCCAGCAGCAGACGTTGCTAGAGTTCTGACCAGAGAAGTCTAGTTTCCTGCAGCATTTTTTTTCCTGATAAAAATTCCTAAAATTATTTTAATAAGGCAGGTTGCAGGAAGGAAATGAGGACAAATTAAAAAAAAAAAAAAAAAAAAGTAAAAAGGCTTTTAAATCCTGACCTTACATACCTCCAAACAGTACTCAAGATCACCACATCTGAGGTACCCAGAAAATAAAACGGCAAGAAAATCTTCAGTGTCCCACTGAAGTCCTTGTAGACTACCAAGATTAGCTCGCTACATGGAAAGACTCCAAAACAAAGCCACTTTTCCAGCAGATTTTTTCTTTAAGTTTCTACTAACGTTACTGAACTGGTGTATTTCATGCAATGATATGCCGTGCTTTTTAAGAAAGATCACTGTAAAAAGGTAACTTCTGATCTAGATCTGCTCTTGTTCCCATTTTGTTTAAGAGCTCAACAAGAAGGTCACAAGTGTCATCTGACACACTCCAAGGATGATGCTAGCAGACGTATCCTTAGGAAGAATACAATTTTTCTAGGCACATCTGAAGCAGCAGAGCAATGTATGAAATCACAGGGGCACAGCAAAAGGGATAAGAAAAGCAAGATTCAGAGCTATCAGTCGCACCAAACAGACCGAACACAGTCTGAGACTCACCTCTACAGCTCTTTGTACGTCCAGTTTCCAGCACGAGGCAAAAAGGAGACACTGAACATGACAATGTAGTCATTAAGACCATCATAGCAGAGAACTCTGTCACAATTCATAACACCATATACTACACCGACAACTTCCCTCTTTCCAATACTTTATTTTTTTTAACAAGAAAGGACCAGCTTTGGAAATAAGCCAAAACTCTACAATGTTAATCTGAGATTTTACTTGAACTGAACATAAAGGGGACCTAATATCAGATCTTAAGAGAAAGAGTGTTACACTGAATCTGTGTGGTGCTACATTGAACCTGAGGAAAGATGGTTCCCCACACAGACCCAGCAGCCAAGGCCTACTGTGTCTTCTTTGCTCAGAGATTTTTATTCAAAATATTTCAAGGTAGCTTCATACTGGATTTACAGGAATTACTAGAAAGGATGGAGACATTCTTCATGATGCCTCTGTATTTAGGAAAAGAGCAAGAGACATGCTAACCTGTACAGATTATATCTGCCACAGACACTGCTGAAAACACTGAGCAGCCTTCTTCCCTTTGCTGAAGGGGTCAAGGAGATGGATGAAATCCTGAAGGGCAAAAAAAGACAGCAAAAAGTGGGAAGTTCTGAAATGCAAAATAGTCAACCCAAAGCAAGTCAGGGAAAAAGAGAAACAAGTCTTCATGAAAAGCACAATGAATTGCTGAAGAAGGAGATGGGAGGGGGGAAAGACAGGCACCAAACATCAAAGTAGTTAAACCATTATTTAACTAAGAACCTCAACTACTACTAGAAACTGAGCAATGCCATGTTGTTTAACACAAGCCAAAAGTCTTTCGCCACAAAAAAAAACCCCATGCATAAAACAATTATTATGAACAAAGTTAACTGAAGAGTAGACTGGAACAAGACTCAAAGCAGAAGAAATGATGGATGGGAGCCAAAAAAAAAAAAAAAAAAAAAAAAAAACCAAAAAACCACAAAAGCCACACGCACTGTCTGTTTTATGGAACATATTTTGGTTGAAAGCAAGCTATATACTGAAATTTCCAAACGCTGTGTTTAAAATACATCTCAAACTTTAAAAAAAAAATCACTAGAAGATATTTCTACTTAGAATTCAGAGAAATTAAAATATCTTTGATGCCTGATGGTCAGCTTTTTATGGTTCTGGAACGATCTGCACACAAAATGTGACTTAGCATTTATGAGTAATACTTTTATTTACTAACCGAGAAGGAATCAGCTGAACATTTCCAAAGACAACTACTGTAATTCAGAATACCGTTTGCCCTATTAGCGCGTACATCCTGATAGGAGGCTGCTTGATAACCTGACCTAGAACAGCTGGTCTAAAGAAAAAAAATCTGAAAGCTCAGACAGTGATGTTTAACTGCGCTCTCATATAAGAATGTAGAAGTAAGATGTCCATCACATTTTGCACAGAGAAAGGATGCCTTGCAAAGTACTTCAGGTGCTCCTGCCCCCAGTTCACCCAAAGACTTTGAGAAGCAATGGAGATGGGCAGAAAAATTCTGTTGCTTTTTTCCTGCTATAAAGAGCGAGTGTATTTTCCAATCTTCCACGTTTTTATTTGAAGTCACCTTGGATTATTAAAATGTGGATGGATTCAAATACTAAGGAAACAAATACTCTCCTGTCTACTTTGCCAACTAACAGGTAAACAGTTATCAACAAAATTTAAATAACTTGAACAAAAATATTAGGTATCTGAATACATGGAAGTGAAACAACAGCCCAATCCCAGCAGCTCTGGTCACTTATTTAAGAGGAAAAGCAAGCATGCATCCAAAAGAGTTGTTTGTTTGTTTTTTAACATAACTGGTCCAGCTGGTGGTTATGTTAAAACCGGGCTATCAAGAGAAACATTTTTTCATGTCTCCTTCCTATAGCAGGAACAAGAAAACTAAGTATCTTTACCCTGCAATTTAGTTTCTGGTATACAAGATGTGAGCCTAGCTTCTTGAAAGACAGCTGAAAAATAACTTTCATCATAACATTAATTTTAGAAGCTTAATCTTTCATTTTGTCCAAACAGGAATAATACATATTTTTTGTGTGCAGATCTATCTTAAGGCAAAATAGAATTCAAGTAAAAATTTCAGAAGTGCATGAGATTGAGAATAAATCTACATATTATGTAGTTTTGTGGTAATGTTTTGGGGGAAAAAATCCCACAAAATTAAAAACTTTTTGTTTCTTAAGAGGTTTTATTCTTTAAAATGTGGATATTTTTTCCCCTCAAACACATTGCTCTTACAGGGGGGAAGAGAAAGTAAGAACAAGTGAAAAAGAACAAGCATGAGAAAACACTGGGCAAGCAAGAGACTGAGCAAGTGACAAAAAAAGAGGTGCTTGACAGACCGAGCACTGGAAAGGACACGGGAGAAAAAGGGCATGAGCAGAAGTTAGAAAATTATAATAAAGAGCAAGCAAAAGTGAGGAAGAACTAGAGGAAGAGCAGAAGTGAAGAGAGCACAACAAAACAGACACATCATGAGTAACCAGGAGTGTTAGCAAGAAGGAGAACATTATCAAGACTCGTGGAGTGTGTCAATAGTGCACACAAGCAGGACAGCATCAGAGTGGGAACATTAGTGAGGGAATAAGCATGGAAGTTTGAGATAGCAAGCAAAGTCGGGGGGCGGGTAGAAAGACAGAAAGAGCAAGACTGACAGGGGAGTGATTTACTACAGGAGGGGTGGCAAAAATTCCTCAGAATGATGCTCTCCATTAAGTAACAGCGCTATCAGAGCCAGCTAACCAACCCCTGCCTCTTCCAGGCACCCTGTTCCTGTCCACCCACACAACCCATTCCATTATCTTGTCAAATGTCTGAGCAGCAGCACAGTGTACTGGGTCTGGGAACCGATCTGACTGAGAAGTAACCTGATTCTCCACCCCCACACACACCCAAATGTTATATATATAAAATTATATATTTCAGCCAACTCGGTTTCCAAGTCTGATTCACTGGTTGGTCTTACAAACAGCTGTGCCAACACAAAGCAGGTGGGAACAAGCAGCCAGAATCTGGAGAGAAGGGGAGCTGCTTAAGCTGTAACTGCCTTCAAAGAACTCCTTGTTGCACTCTTTGCCTTTAAAACGACTCTTTCAACAATCTCCCTCCAAGTGCTTCAGTGGCTCTACATCTTGCAGCATGAACTTCACATCAGTTTGCTAGTACGCCGTAAAACAAACACATATGATGTCATTGAATTCAATGAGATATGAAAACAAAGAGTTGTTGCTCTTCACCTTTTTCCTTCTTTTTTTTATCAATTATGGCATCAATGGCATAGTTTGGCATCAATTACGGCATATTTTTATCAACTATGGCAAAAACTTGGCATAGGTACAGTTTTGGGGAGAGCAAGGTAATTTTCACTAGCCCCAAGAAAATATATACAAATTTGGGTGGGTGGAAGGAGAAAATGGCTTAGGGTAGAAGGAAAGGGGGCAGAAAAATCGACGTTGCTTGTGCTTTTCTCTGAATATACTTTTCTTTACTGTGCTGCCTTTCAGCATTCTCTCAGCACTGAAATTATTTACCAGCCTACATCTTATCTCATGCTAGAAGACGGAATTGATCTGGATGAAAAAGAGATGAAGAAGTCTTCTCAAATCTCCCCCAAATTTAAGAAAGTATAGTAGCAGAAGACCAATAGTTTCAATCTTTACTCCTCAGCTTCTGTCAGTTTGCTTCCCTTCACTGCCACTACTACCGAGCAATGTCTCAAGACACCGTGACAAGTTTGATCAGATGAAACTAGAACACGGATTATTATTGTAGAAGAGTCAAATTTAAGAGATTTAGCCAATTTTCCCTCATGAAAGCCAACCAAATTCAAGCACACAAAAGTGTAGTTTACACAACTGGTATGCGCTTGCACAGGTAACCCATTGTTCCCCAAACTGTTCACTCTCAAGCACCTGACCCATAAGGTTGAGAAATCAGCCCTGCCAGATCAGGTAGAAGAGGCGGAAGCTTCTGTACTAGTAAGAGGTAGATACATCATACAAAGTAGGCAAACATGATATACACCTCTTTCTCCTTCCAAGTTAAAAAAAAAAAAAAAGAAAAAGAAATGTTTAAGGCAGGACTGATACACAATTCTGTCTCTTTTACATATTTTGCAACACAATCTTTACTCCCTACAGTCAAATGCCATTTTATTCATTGAACAGATGCTTATCACGTACATCAGGAGCGTAGCACATGGAAAACAAAGCTATACAGCAAATGCAAGCTATACCATAAATGATACCACTCCCTGAAACACTCCATCAGTTCCTTCTGAAGCTGAAGTATGTGTATGAAAAGGGCCAAGAGACTGCAAGTAAAACATGATTTTTTTTTTTAATGACAAGCAAACTCCCTTTGGGAAAAATGAGTTTGAACTCTAATTCCCCCAAATTTCAAAAGAAATCCTAAGTTCCTTGAACAGACCTCTATCTGGATATGCTGAGTCACTCTCCAACCTTAAGAGACTGCTTCTTCGAGTTACGAAGCACTCAGAATATAAACTCAAGTCAAATGCAACTGCAAATATGTAGCATCCTGCTATTAAGACATCATAAGACGCCTAAACCCTTAACCTCAGCTCCACCCATTGCATCACTGCGTAACTTTGGACAAGTGACTTTACCTTTTCTGCTTTTCATTCCCCCTGCTAAAAGCAGCTTAGTAACATGCATTTATCTCCTGTTAACAAGGCAAAAACTGCTTTGTGTATGGAAAGCAGCAAGAAGTTAAATGCTATACAAAATGCCTAAAATCTCTGAAATCCCTCTTCCCACCCCAAAAAACAGGACCTCAGTGCCTTGGGAGATACATACAACAAGATACATAAACATCTCTAGGTTTGGTGGGGTCTTTTTCTGTACATTAGATCCCAATCACTGAAAAATACTTCTCTTCCACAAGATGCTAAAAGAATGTTAGCATTTGCTAGACTCAGACACTGAAATGTTACATCTGTGCACAAACCTATGAGAAAGTCACAAACCTGAGATTATGTGCAACAACTTGTACCTTAAAAATAATTAAAAAAAAAAAAATTATTTACTGCATGATGAAAGAGACAGCCAAAAACAGGAGATAATTTTCACATTTTTGTCAGTATTTGAGTGCTTGACTTAGTTTGGGAATTTTTAAGGAAATAACTAACGAAGTCAAATGCAACTCTACAGAGGTACTCACGATTAAAATATAAGACGACAGACCATGATTACAACATATGGAATATAACACATACCTGTTTCCTCGAACACATAAACAAACTGGCACTGTCAATTTGGGAGCTCATAGGTTTCAGAATATACATAATGACTAACACATAACCTAGAAACTGTATTCTATATGCTGCTAAAAATGTGTCTTGCACTCGTGCCTTACCTCAAACCACAGATCTCAGGCTGTTTTGTTTTATGCAAACAAAACTTTGGTTTAACGTGCAATGAGTAAAATCAAAATTTTTTTGAAGTAGCAGTAGTCCAGAGAAAGAGAATGAAAGCAAAGCATGTAAAGAATCTAGTATCAGAAAATACCAAGGGAAAATTTTTCAAGTATGGAAGTCTAAAAACTAAATTCTTCATCCCACATTCAAATGCTTATATAGAAATAATTGCATATCCTCACATTTCAATAAAATTAGGTAGGAACTACAAGACTCAAAACCTTAACATAAAAGAGTGAGGCCAACAGCATGACAAAATACTAGTTTAGGTATGTAGGCCTAAGATGATACTTTTGAAGTCAAAAACTTGTCAGTACTAGGAAAATGTTTACTACTCCGATTTGGTATTTCCTTTATCTTGAGATTTCTTCCAATAAGCATCTAGAAAGCTTCTTGAGATTACTTTTTTCTGCTAATAAAATAAAACCCTACAAATATTCATAGTATATATGCACACAAATCACGGATACAGACTGATCATAGGTCACTGTTCATCTCTAATGTTTCAAAACACAAAGCACCACATGCATACACTGGCAAAGCTTCAGAAGACCTCTTAAAAATGTCAGTTTGACACACATGAACACTCCTTTCCTTCACATACAAAACACTGAGCTGAATATTCCTGTGTATCACTACATACATTTTACCTTTACATTTCACTTCCATTAGAACAGTAATTAAATTGAAGCAAACATTCTAAAGAAGTAGCAGTTTTATAAATTGTGAAGAAAAGAGGATGATTTCAAATCACGATACTTGAACCTTTTGAACTATAGGGAGAACTTGTTTTCTCATTTCTTGAAATAACTAGATGCTGGTTAAGAGCAACTAGTAGAAAACCAGAATGATATACCTGCATAAAGCAGGCGTACAACTATTTACTTGCATTATAAGAAGAGAAAAAACAAAGAATTTTTTTAAACTATAGTTTAAAATAGAGAACTGGAGATAACACACATAACTTGGACAACGTGTTTTCCTTGCTTTATTAACTTCTGTAAGAAATTAAACAGAAATATTGTAGCAAAAGCTTGTATTTTCCTTTACTGCAATTGCTTGAAGTATGTAAATTAAGTAAAGGGGCACCAGGCATCACCTTCAAATCCAAATTTTAAAATTATCTCCATTCTTAATGGTTCCTTACACAAGAAAGCATTATATAAGTTTCTAGTCCCCATCACATGAAGCAACGCCAATCTTCATTTAAGAATGACAACAAAAGTTGTCAGTGTTATTAACCACTAAGGTAAGGCGGCGAAGGACTTGTACTCCAACAATGTGTTTCCACATGTGCAACTGGATTTCTCAAGGTTTCAAAACTAAGCTCATAAAGTTTTAAAATGTCCATGCTGTGAACATGACTCTGGTTAATTTAACTCCATAGAGATACATAAATGAATGTTTTGATGGGTAAAAAGACTGAAAGTAGACTCTCATGGATACTGTGAACTGCAAATCATGATTGCATGCTGTGTAAAATACACAGGTGAAAATATCTGCAAATAAATCCTACAAAGACAAGAGATCAACCCTCTTGTAAGGGCCACATCAGATATCGATTCCCATTGACGCCTCCAGATTCTTAGTTTTTAGACCTTCTGTCATTAAGCTTTGGTACAACAGACTATCAAATTACCGTAACTCACAACCCTTTTTATTTATCAGAAGAAAAAAACACAAACACGTATGTATTTACACCACACAGTAACAAAAATGCTACATAGGAGAACTTTAGGAATCAATGGGTATGCATCTCAGTCATGAAATCCTGATTCAATGGAGAAAGAAATATTTACTTCACGTTGTACAATACAAAACTAAATGGAAATCAGATCCCATCTAAGGTCTCTAAGTAGTACAACAATGCAAAATGAAACAATTTTTAACTATGCTCTTATAATACAACCTTCAACTATAGTTTATAACACAGTATCATATATACTCTTTCCACTCAGCCTTCAACATAAATGAATCATTTATGATGCTGTCTCTAGTAGACGTAGTTCACAGAAGATATTAATTCGCTTAGAAACCAAGCTTGAAAAATGCAGCATGTATTAAAAATAATAAACCATCAGGAAAAGTTTGAGGAGATATAAGGGTCATTCCAAATGAAGCTGTAGTAACCACATAGTTAACTGACCTCTCCCCAAAACTGCAACTACTAGTGCTTCTGATTTTGGAGGAAAGTGTAACATAAGTTTGTAACCTTAGCATATATAGAAGTTCAGCAAAAATCTGATTAGATTAAGACATAGACAGATATGTGCAATCATGTACAAGTTCAACATCTGCAGTAATGCTCATTTTCCTGCATAGGACCTGCCACAAAAATCGCAACTTCTGAAGGTAAACCATGACATTGACAGGAAAGTCATCCTAAATACATGAACACAGAAATGTAAGCTTATGAACATCTGATCGTGGTGAAAATGTATTCAGCTGTGTTATTCCACAACTATGACCCGGTATTTGTAGTATTTATGAGTAATTTCTAGAAAAAGCTAAACTGCCAAGATCCTCATGCAACAATCACTTCATTGACAAAGACATTAATATATTTCAAACACTAACTTGCAACTTCTGGCATACCATTAAATTAATGCCTTCTTATCCACAAGTTAGAAAGAATAACAACAAAGAAGCCAGAGTCAGACATGATCCAGGAAAGTTACTGAGCTTCCAATATCAATCAGATTTTGAAACAGCGTATGAGAAACTGATTTGTCTGTAATCAAACACATACCCTGTATGTATTTAATGCATAATTCCTATAAAACTGTACTTAAAAAAACAAGAATATATATGGTTATATATTTATAAGTAGGAAAAAAACCGTAGTTACAACTGGACAGACCAGAGATCAGTGTAAGGAAATTCATAGTGTTCAGAAAAATGTAGAACTGAGTAAGTACTAATATATTAACTTCCCTACCTGACTGTATTTTTTCCTCTTTTTACCCCTTCCTTTAGTTTAAACAGTAAGCTGACGGCATGGACACAAAACTATTTCCTGTAAAAAGGAAGTGGAAGTGCTATGCTCCAACTGGCTCCCCAGCCACAGGTCCAGTGGCAAAGTAAAGGAGAAGTTATTAGCAATTTACATAGTTCATAGGAACACAAATTAAGATTTGAGCACATATAGGTAAAGAGGATTTTGAACAACAAAAAAAGTTAGCTACCTGTGTTTGAAGCCAGGAAGCCAAAAACCAATGAACAATAGGTTTTCGGGACACTTGGATTTAGAAGTTTCACTGGCAAGTTTGATTTAATCACTAAAATGTATTTAACAATGATTGTACCAACTAGTAATTCTACAAGTTTGATTTTTTTCAGTAACTCATCAAAATTCACTCTAAATTATTCCAATTATATTTTGAAAGAGTAACTCTGCCATCAGAAATCAATTTGCACGTTTCCATTCCTCTCTTATTTCACCATCCAAACAGTTATTAAAAAGAAAGGGGAAACTTTTCAACAGATAGATGTATTAATACATTATTAACTATTCCTTTAACTGACTTAAAACACAGCCTATTTTTATTTGCCTCTGGGGGAAAGGAAAAAGGGGGGGGGGGGGGGGG
>NW_015090805.1:5945251-5949856 GCF_001431845.1 Calidris pugnax
AGAAAAATAGCTGCTTTTGGAACTTTATGTAACACAAATTGAAAGCTTGGTTTCTCATAACTGGAACAAAACTGACACTTAATGGAATTAATTTCACTTTCATTTACTCAGTTTCACTTTCAGATATTTGCACTACTAAGACCCTGGAAACTTTGCAAGGAGTATGCTTACAAGTAAGTGCTAGCTTATGTTATTTTAATTACAGAAACACTTTCACCACTTTTAAGAAATGCTATATTCAGAGCTGAAATTAAATTGATTATGTCTTCAAACAGGGTAACTAAAATAGCTACTATCTAGACTTCAGAGGCTCCAGAGTGTTCACACTGTATGGACACAAGCAGAGCTGGCTAGGAACTACCTTCCACGTTTCCACTAGCCAGCCCTTCAGTGGGTATCCTCCCTTTAAATCATACGGACAGGATATTTTGGAATGAATGAGGATATGATAACGTCACTACCTTTCATATTGAGCCATCCCACCTCTGTCCTTTTCAACTGTGGAAAAACTCTCCTATCCTTTAGGGACGGGGAGGTGAAGGAAAAAAAAAAACAAACGGGTGGGAAGCAAGACAGGGGAAAGGAAACCTCATGGAGGCAATGGGACTTAGTGTGTCTCATCACAACGTGCTTTCTACTCAAAGAGGAGCTCCTTATTTGATCTGTGCTCCCAGACAATTAAGCCATAATTAAGCACCCACAGATACTGAACAAGACTCATATATATGTGTCTTAGAGGAAATGGAGCTAAACTCCAAATAAAGCTCGAGTAAGTACTAGAAATCTATTCTAAAGTCATGAAATATATTTGTACTAGCAAAAGCAGTTATTTTTTCAGTCCTGCTTGGATAAAACAGAATCAAATCCAGAATTTTACCTTCCTTCTATACACAGGAAAAAGATAACCAGTGCATATAAATTACAAACTGCTACATTAATTGTTACACGCAACTAATGACTAGGTCACTGCAATTCTATTGGTATATTGTGTCACCTCAAAGACAGAGTACTAGATAACCATACATATAGAATATGTCTTTTCTGGAAGTAACAACTGTTTCTCCAGTGGTTTTACACCATCAGTAGACTGCAGTTCCCATAACTCTCCTCTTGAAGGACCCAAGGAGGTAAGGAAGGAAAAGGAGAATATTCCCCTTCTCAGAATGTCATGTTTACTTTTTTTCCCCATTCCTAAGCTTACAAGAAAGGTATGTTAGTTTAGAAAGGTTTTTTGTATTATTTCAAATAGTCTTAAGAGCAAAAAAGAAGTCTCACTGCAAAAACATACCAAATCTTTTAGACTTCTTAAAGTCTTATTAGCAAAAAAGTTATTACATAAATTTAAAAAAAATGTTTCTTACCAAACTCTTACCGAAAAAAAAGAGATGAAACTGTAAACTTAACAAATAATCTATTGTACTCAGTTATAAAGACAAAAGCAGCAGTTCTCTGTAAATAATCCTATTCTACAACAACAGATCTATTTACAAAAGGATTTCAGAAGTTATACAAGTCTCCCGTGCTCCCATAAAACAGAGATATCAGAAAGTTTTTGACTTCACTTTGGAGAATAGGTCTCAAAATGGCATTAAAAACTACCACAGAAAGACTAAACATATACCAGTCTTAAATTCTTACTCAAAAACTTAAGCCGTAACAACTTGCAAAGTACAGTCCCATTGCCAGGGTTAAAAACACCTGAAATAAAGAGGTTTTAAGAAGAATGCTGAAAAGAGGGTCTAATTATAGCAACAAAATTGCTTCTTTGGTAACAGTACATTTTAATCTTCAAATCACCACCCATTTCAGTTCAGATGAAACTGAAAATGCTATCATAGCAAATAAAGATACAGTTTTTAATGTATTTTATTAACTAGCCCTTTCATGTACAACCATATGACCAGGTGCTACAGTTTCAAACATGTTAGCATAACCTAAAAGGGACTTTTTCACTTGATGTTAAGGCATTGAGTAATTTGAACTAAAATGTCAAAAATCTCACAGTACATCCACTAAGGCAAAGCCTAATAATACTGTTAACCTAGACACATGCTTCTGCACAAGGCCCTATCAGAATTAAGATTATAAAATGTGATATACACGTTAGCAAGTATGTCCTAATTAAATGTAATTTTTAAAGCTTACACAAGGCACACAGTTTTTACTAGACACCAGCCATGTTTTTCTACTTTGTGTAAACTATCAACCAGTTTGTTAAAAGTCATTTATGGTCATCCTCTGTTAATTCCCACTCTACACAAAACCCACATACTTGAAAAATTGATAAATTCCTGATGACTACCTCATTATTTTACACAAGTAAGAGAACACTACCCATAAATTGACACTGAAATAGAGAACTCTTGGCTGCTATTAGGTAAAATTATCCTTGTTGCGGCTTCTCTGTCACTGCCCAACCTGGGGGAGGGGATTCCAATGACAAGTTCTAAATCCACCCAAGTATTGATTCAGGAACTGTAACATTGCTGCTCATGTAACAAACTGTTTTTCTTACCTATTTGCCTGGAAACAGTAGTAAACTATTGCTATATGTAAATGCATACACAATAACTTAACAGAAGGAACTGCCCTCTTTTATTGATTTGAAAAGACTGTACTCTTTATTCAATTTGAACAAGATACACTTGCTTTACTCAAAGAATATTCAAAAACCATGAATAAACTCGATAAGCTTCATAAACTTTGACAGAATTTTTAATTCACAGCAGAAAATGTAAATTTAACACATCACACATATTCTACTTCAGACTGCAAATAAAAACACTTTAGTTTAAATAATTCATATAAGCCAAAAACATGAAGCTTAGCCTACAAAAGTAGTCTATATATATACACACACCAAGTTCACCAAATATATATAGATAATAGTTAACAAATACTGGCTCACACTCAGAGTTATTTTCAGTGTTATTATTCTAATTCTATAAAGTATAATTAATTTTCCAAAAATATCCAACCTACAGAGGCTGGGGGTAGGAAGGGTGTAGAAAAAAAGGGAAACGAGTTTACCAAAACTTTTTAGGGCTACAGACTATTCCAATGAGATAAGCTAAATTCTGCTTGGGTACGGGCAGATAAATAAATATTGCTACAAACAAAATGTTTATTTATCACCAGACATCACTGATGTATTTTTCAGCTTTACACCACTTTTCTTAAGGAGAGGAGAATGAAATACCAACACAATAATAAAAGAAGTTGTTCACTTCTTATCTAGACCCCCCTATGACACTATATCCGTGTAAGTGTGATTATATATACCTACTGGCCAAAGTTCACAGCACACTCTCATTCAGATTAAAACAGTAGGTTGTCAAAAACATGCTTGTTGATTTATTTTGTAGTCAGATATTCTGTCTTTGTTAATTTTAAAGAACAATGAATGTTTATTTCCCCCAATGACTGTGGAGTAATAGGAGAACTAAGTAACAGCAGCAATCTAGACACATGATCAAAGAACCCCTACATAGTCTTTGGACAGACTAAACTGAAAACTTCAAAGCTGACTGAGATTCAAAAATGCACCAATTTCGAAATTTCAAATTACAGCACTTTTAATTGCGTTTTCTGATTCTGTGGTGGTGGGAGGGAATGCCACTCCACAGAGAAGGAGCACCCTATGTATCAGATGAGAAATCTCCAATTTCTTCAGCCACACAAAGCTCAATTCCTAAAAGACTGCAGCCAGCTATTAAAACACAGAAGTGCCTGTACGTCCCTGCGCCTGTTCCCAACCGCTTTCTCCCTCCTCTTCCCCATCCCCCTTCCCGCCCAGATGACAGTCATCTCGCACAGGTACTCCTTCCACCTCGGCCTACCAACTTCCCCACCTACCACACCAGTCCCTCACAGGGCTGCGGGGGGGTAAGGGGGGGAGCAGGGGCACCTAAAAGCCTCCACCACAACAGGTGCCGGCTCAGCTGATGGTTCAACTCCTGACGCCCTCCTTCGCCTCCCTCTCCCCGGCTCCCAGACCGGGGCGAGACCTCGCACCCGCCCACCGCAGGGCGTTGCGCATAAGAGCCAGAGGATCCAGGCGAGCTCCCTTTCCTCCATCGCCGGTCCCGCCGCCCTCCTCGCCTGCTCCGCTTCCCAACCCGCCAGCGACAGCCTTTCCCGGACGCCGAGGGGGAAAAAAGGGCCGCAGAGGCCGCGGCGGCCCCCGCCGCTGCCCCCCGGCCGTGCCCGGCCTGCCCCAGGAGGGGGCGGCGGTAGGGAGGGCGGGGGAAGAAGGCCAGGTCCAAAGCGGGTCCCGGCCCTGCCAGCCCCGGCCCGGGGCTCGGCGGGTCCCCGCGCTCTCCCCACCTCCTCTCTCTAAGATGGCAGCGGAGCTGCCCCCTGCGCTGCGCCCCCCTCGACCGCGCCGGGCCGGGAGGTGGCACCAGCTCGTCCCGCTGCGCAGCTCCCCGCCACCGGCTGAGGCGTCTCACTTACCCGTGTGGGGGGCGGCGCGGGCCCTGCGCCTCCGGCCCGGCTTCTCCCGGTCGAGGCCTCTTCCCTCGGGCGGCGGGCGCAGGCAGGGCGAGGAGCGAGCGCTTCCCCCGGCCTCGGCCAGGGGCCCCGGCGCGGCAGCGCCTCCCTCTT
>NW_015090805.1:5950454-5961697 GCF_001431845.1 Calidris pugnax
CCCTTGCCCCCGCCGCAACGGCGGGCGCCCGGGGGGAGGACGGCCCGCCATCACTGCCGCCCCACCGGCTGTACGGCGGCGCCTTCCCCGGTCGGCAGGGGGCGCCGGCAGCGCGGCGGCGGGCGCGGGAGGAGGGAACGGGAGCCAACCGGCCGCCCCAGGCCGGGCTAGGCCCAGCAGGCCGGGCGGCCAGCGCCGCCCCGCCCCCCGCCTCTGCAGGGCCGCGGGGTTGTTGAAGGGGCCTGTTCCATCCCAGGAGCAGCGGGGTGGTGTGTCCGGGGGACTCGGGTGGGCAGGAGTTCTCCTCATGGCCTTCTCTTAACCATAAATATATTCCCCCCAAAAAAGAAAGAAAAAAATAAAAACGAAACCCAAACACTAATAAGACGCCTGGTTTGGCAGGCGCGGTGTGGGTGTGTGGCGTGAGGGGAGGCTGAGGGAAGCCTCCTTTCCACCCGTAATTGTGGAGGGGAGTTGCAGCGTCGATGCAGCTTGCCTCAATCTGTGACAGGGATTTTTGTTTGGGTTTTTTTTTTTTCTTTTCTGGAATGCCCACAAAGATCAAAAAGTAGAGTATGGCCTTTATCTAATACTTTAATTCTAACATGTGATACTCTAATCTAGTCATTTTAGTTCACAGCCAGCCTCCTTGAAGAAATTAGGACGTATTACTAAGGCTTGTTCCATTTGCTTTTCTGCCTATTTTAATATTTTTTTATCTCAGCTTAAAAGGTGGAAATAAGCACCCAAGGAGAGGGAGACAGGTGCAGCAACAGCCAGAGCCATAGGTCCCCCAAATAATCTAAAGCATTGCTTTACAAATGCAGCATCACATGCCCTTCAACCAAGCTAAAATTTTGTTGCAGCTGAAAATAGCAGTGCAGAGTCCGTCCACCTTCAGCCATGGAATCCCTCTGCCTCTTTTTTCTACATTAGGAGGATCAAACTAACCAAAATACTTACCCAAAACAAAAAGTTCTCTGTATAGCTAGGAGAAATACCAATGCAGAGGAGGCAGCAGGAACATGTGGCAGGGGAGTTGTGGGATCACCCCATTGAGTAACAGCACAGCGTTAGGTTAGATCATCCATGAAATTGCACCTTAGAGTTGTGATAGGTGTCTGGGAGATCCGTGATTTTAGGAGTCCTTTCTCATTCCCCTCAGCCCCAGAAAGATTGAGAGGTCACTTTGAGCTGCTTTTGACACTTCTCTCTTTGCTTTTGAGTATGACCAGAATGCAGCTCTTACCCCAGGATGAGGAAAGCCAACACACGTGTCCTGCAGCATAACAAAGTCCCACAGGATTGCCTGCTTCTACCCAGGGACTCCCAAGTTAGTATCATCCTATTTTGGCCTAGAATACCTGCGCTCACAGTGTATTGTACAGGAAATCCAGAACACAGAGAAAAGCACTGGCTGTCTTGCATGTTCTCTGCCCAATTCACCTGCAAGAAAGGGCAGCTCTTCTCTTGGGGACAGCAGGGTCCATCCCCATGCAGATTTTGTAAATCCTACTAAAATCTCTTTTCCATTCTGTGTGAGTGGTGATGTGCAGTGGCAAAATAATTTCTCTGTTGTTCGATGTGGGTAACTACAAAGCTCATACAAAGTAGTCACACCATTTACTGTATTAGAGTATGTTACAGCATGTAACTTGTTGGAGTTTGGTGGGGGTTTTTTGAGGGTTTTGGTGTTTTTTGTGCTAACACTTAAAAATATTACGGAGTTTTCATGAGTTTGTGCACTTGTTCAGTAGTCCTTTACTTCTATTTTGCTGTCTATACCCAAGCTCATGGTACGTGGCAACTTGGGCTGCGATAAAATGTCCTTTAAAAGGGGATGGCCTTTTTTTTAAAAACTTTATTCTTCAGCACAAACAACTAAATATTTTGGTCTTAATAACCTCTATAGTTTTTCTCTTGTACAACAGTATTCTCTTAAATGTCCATTTCATTAAAAGCATGTATACACACTACAGATGGTCTACAACATTTTATGTTTAGCTCCTCAACAGCTAAAGTGTTGAAGCTGGTAATCATTAAAATTAAGAAACAAGGCTGTTGTGAACTGCTGTTCTACCAGAATCCTGCTCCAGCCACAGAATCTGGGATTAGAACTGATGTCAAGATGAACTTGCTTGTCTGTATGTGTTGGAAAGAGGACTTGTATCTTCCGCTGCCAGTAGATTTAGGTCTATGGTTAGGGATCTGAGCATGTTCCAGGCTGGGACTGTACCAGAATCCTGCCTCACCTGGAAACCTAGCACACAGGGTGGGAGCAGGACAATGCTTTATCTTAGTATTGGGAGTTAGGAGTCCTCTTTTGTGCTGCAGATATGGCTAGGGTAAAGGTTGGTTCTAGCATTTGGGAAGTGAGGGTCTTCCAAGCTGGGACTCAGCCAAAGTCTTGCCCAACCAGAGAAGTTTCGTTTTGGTTTTAAAACCAGGTCAGCTCCTTGATTTGTGGGGTGTAACACACCCCACAAATAGTTGTACCGGAGTAACCAAGAAGTCAGTATTGCATAGATGTGGGGTGGAAGTAAGGAATAGAAGATGAGGGTACACCTTAACTGGCCAAAAGAAAATACGACAGCAAGAGCTATTACCTTGTAAGAGATCAGCTTTGGGGAGAAGTAGCTGAGATGGAATAATAATATAGACACTGAAGATGGAGCACTGAGAAATAGTTTGTGCTCTGGAAGAAGGGGATCAAAATACTTAATTTCTTCTACTTTGTTCAACATAATAACAAGTTATTGCATTTTATTTTTTTTTCTTTAGGGAGGAAGGGACTGTCAAAAGGGCTTAATTTCTTCTACTTTGTTCAACGTAATAACAAGTTATTGCATTTTATTTTTTTTTCTTTAGGGAGGAAGGGACTGTCAAAAGGGGAAAGACTGACAATCCTGGTATTTTTTTAACTCTTCATCAAAAACCACCTGGAATAGGTTAGACAGTATTTCAGTGTCACACTTGAAAATAGGAGTTTGCATATGTTCTTTATGAATTACTAGACAGGCTCCTAAGAAATACTTGTTTTTCTCTTCCTAAGAGACTAACCCCTCAGAAGGCTGTATATTTTTGGCCAAAAAGAACAAAAATAAGCAGAAAACTTGAGAAAAAATAAGGTAAAAAGTACATTAAAAAAATGAGAAGGAATGAATACAGTATCAAGAAATAAGATCTAAGAGAGAAAATAATATAGAATCATAGAATCATTTAGGTTGGAAAAGACCTTAGGTTGAAAAAGACTGAGTCCAGCTGCAAACCTAGCAGCACAGTCTAGGGAAACCGAATAGATGTAAAACAACAAAACCGTATAAAAGTTTTCTTAGTTCAGTAGCTACAAGGTGAGGTGATACACAACATTCAAAACATTAAATTACAGTATCTTAATGGGACAGAAATTTACCTTACAGTCAACCTTAGTTGACTGTTCTACCTCTCCTGTATTTCAGTATGATTATGCTGAGAAATAAATCCTTCCTGTTTTTCTTTTTTTTTCTGGTGCACATCTTTATCTATGCTGTCAACAAAGTAGACCTAGGACCAGTGCAGAAATGGTGGTAATCAGAACAAAAAGGATCCAAGAGCTCCCAAAGGTGCAGGTCTGCCACAGAAGGTATGCTATTGAAACAAAGGGTTTTCCAGACTGGTGGCTATTTTTATTACTGATATCTGGGGGAAAAAACACAGACTTTGTCATCTACGTGAAGAATAATAGAATATGGCATGGCAAATGTATATAAAGTAATAAATATTTGTGTGTTTTACTTTATATTTTACAAAAGAAATAAAGTGATCAGTAGACCAGAGGAAAAAGCTGAAAAATACATAACATTATTTTCACCCTTTGAGTCATCTACCCAGTAAAGATTAAAAAAGAATTACTCATTAGGTCTGCTTGGTTTATAATTGTTTACTTTAAAATTTCTGGTAGTGAAAGCTATTGTGCAAGAGACAGTACTGAAGTGGATGGATTGTTAGTGTGCTAAATGTGGCACTTCTTACTTCCACAGTGGCCAGTTCTGCTCGTTTATTCATTGGTTTATTTGTTTGCCTCTGATTATGAGAATAGTCTACAAATCTGCATATGATGCCAGATTTACTTACCTGCGTTCCCAGGTGTTGGAAGCAATAGGTAATTTCAGGACCATCCTTGCTTCTTGTCAAAGATTACCAGGACTTCATAACTCTTGGGTTAGGAATGTCTACTCACAGAACTAGTATTTTCAAATAGCTTTTGAGTTATTCAACCCAGCATTCTGCCAGTCACAGACTTAAAGCAGTATAGTTGTGTCAGTGGACATTTTTGTGGCCTTCTAAGCACACATTATATAAATGAGACCATCTCTACCATTTTGGGGATGAAGACGTTTTCCTAATTAAGGGGCTACGTACTGCCCAAGCCTATGGAAGCTGCTCAGTATCTTACCAGTTTAGTTTCATCTCCTCAGCTCACCATTGCCTGATAGTGGAGTGTGACCTTGGGTAGTACATTCTAGTCTTTCCCTTCACAACCTTGCTACATCGATTAGAAGGGTACATACATTCTGTAAGTCTTCATTCTGTGATCCGAACCCTAAAAAGCCTTTATAACCAAGCAGTTTTTCCTTTGGAGTGTCTGCATTTCTGTCTGAATTCCAGACTTCTTTCATACGAGTCATGGGCACTCTGACCTTTCCCGGGCTTAATGTTTGTACTTTGAATAGATGTTTCAGTCTAGAAGATTTGTTGTGCCAGTAGCAATTCAAATAATCCTTGGTATCCTGCACATCCTCTGCAAGAGTGGCCTTCTTAGGCCAGCAGACCCATCTTAGAAGATCTTCAGAATGGTTTTCTTCATAATATAGAAAAAGCATTACAATGTCAACCGTTCTGTTAGCTTGTGTTTCTCAGGCAAAGCCACTATGTAGCTCAATCCCGTTGGTGCTAGGCCACGATCTGAAGTTAAGTCCCTGAAGAAGTTCTTCTCTCTGGGTTACATCATTGACACTTCAGAAGACGCCATAGCAGCTCTCAGACAGACTTAATTCTAAATCAAACCATCATCTGGAGTGAGCAGCTTGTGTTTCGCCTGTCAAAAAGGTGCTGCTAAGTAACTAATGTGGTCCATCTCTTTTTAGGCCAGAGAGGTTGCCATGGTAACCTATTTGAATGTAGATAGATACGCTTTTGAGTCATCATCAGAGCCCGGCTTTGATAGTACAGGGTTTGGATTGACAGTCTGTACTGCATATTGTGTAGGTTGGCACGCCTCTGGACCAGAAGGTCCTGGAATTGCTGCTGTGGCTGCCGGATGAGGCTGGCTACGGAAAAAAAAATCGTGCGACTCCCTGAGTTTTCTCTGATATTCTCTTGAATGGCAGCCATGTATTCCTTGGTGTTCTCACTCTATAGAGGCAGGTTGAAGATCACACTCCTAACTATGATGAGTTCCTTACTCCAATTTCAAAGGCCTTCAACAAAATAGTGGAGATTTTTGGGGGAGGACGCCTCTGGGAAAGAGGCTGTGTTGCCTATTTTAGGGGAAATGTATATTTTAAAGTTGTTTCACAGAAGTTCTCCTGAAATCACTTTCCATGATAAATACATTTGTAGGAGTGCAGAACAGTTTTCTGTTGAAATCAGGTATCCTGAAGAATTGTTGTGCTTTAAAAATTTTGCAGATCAAGGGCTACAATGTCAAGTATTTCTCCTCTGGGAGCTCCTCTACATCCTCAGTTTCCAACTTCAAGAGGGATCTGGGTTCCCTGTGTTTGGAAAGATGACAAAGACATTGTGTTAATTTAATCATAAAGTTTCACTCCCGTCCAAAAGGACTAGTACAACACCACTCACATCTCTTTAAAAATTTGTATTTGGTTCTGCTGATTGTAACATAGCTAAGCTGAATCTACCTACACCTGTTCAGTATAAAGCTTTTGCTTCTCTGTAGGAATTCCTGGAAGAGTCAAGAGTTGTCCTCAGTCCTGTTAAAATTAGGTCCTTCACTGGCAGCTTCTTTTGAAGCTTACCTATTGATACAATGTCCTTACTCTGTAGTTGTGCAGCAGAACGTATGTCTTTGCTGGCTAAAATTAAAACTTTATGCTTGGTGTCAGGACAAAGCTTCTTGCTTTGACAATATCTGAAACTGAATCATCTGAAGGGATATTGTCTTTGAAGTTCCAACACGTGATATTTGCAGTATCCCAACTTCAGAAACCTGTTCAAGAAAGTTCTTCAAAGTATGTTCTGCCAGGTGCCTACGTGACCATAAAATCTCCCACTAGCTAACAAAAATAAAGTGACAAGTTTTAAATTACATTTCCCTAAAACTTGCCACGTACAGCAGTTCGCCATACTAAGAAATTGTTCTTGGAGCAGCAGAAGCAGCAATGCTTGGCTGTCTATCCCTTTTTCCTCCCAGGTCCTCTGTCCCCTCCCGGTCCGATATTTTATTTCAGGTGTTCAGATTCCCTTTGTACCTCAGATGCTGAGCTACCCTAAAGCTCCAGCACGTGACCCTGCACTATCTATTGAGCAAAGGGGACTGTGAAGTGTCACTTATTTGGGGTTACACATGTGCATCTTGGCCAGTTAGCCGACCAAACAGAAGCGTTAAGAGTTCGGCTTACACTTTAGCTTTTCTCAAAGTGAGAACTGCTTAACTAATTAACCAGGATCGATCCTCGACCCGGCCACTAATTTTCACAAAACTTCATTGAATCTCTTTGATTCAAGATCTCTGTCCAAGACGGGTCTGTCAAATCGTGAGGTGGCTGATCATCACTAGAGTTAAAAAGGGATTACAAGAGATGGACTGAGGGTCTAATAAAGAGGCAGTTCACTCAGCCTTATGAAACCAGAATAAATAGAGTTTGTTTCTTTCCAATATGCATGTAAAACAAATCAGCTGTGTGTACGTTACCTTCGTATAATGTATATTTCAGACTCAGTTCCCTGGCTTTCCACACCGTTGCGGCCCTCCAGCATATTCTGTGGCACCACTAATGTAGGCTAATTGCTATGTGGGCCAGCACTCCCTTGTTTTGTTTTTTTTTTGTAGGGCACACTTTCTAGGGGCCTGCAGTTTCACCACCCTGAGCTATTCCAGGGCAGGCAAGGTTGGTGCTGACCTTATGCTGAGAATGCCCTGCCCACCTCGTCGTGATCACTGCTGCGTGCCGGCGGTGCGGCCAACCAGGCCTGCGGTGTCAAGTCCCACAGGGGTAGTCCTGCCAGAACGGAGCTACTAAAATAGCAGTCGGCTGCCGGGCAGGGTTTTTCTGCTGGTGCGAGGATATCCCTGAAGTGTTACCGCTCCGAGTTCCCCTGTTCCTGTCTGTAACAGCCTGGGGAGGGCAGAATGCCACGAGCACCTCTGGGGGAAGCACACGTGTGGACACAAATCTGAAAACAGCGTGGGAAGAATAATGTCATACAAACAATTCGGTGCTAGCATGTCAGCCAGCCCTGCTCTTCCTGTGGTTAAGTCAGGTCCCAGTTCCCTTTCCAGTTATAATAGCGGGGAATGAGTCCAGAAGGTCACCAGATGGTTTGCAATGAGTTAGGCTGGTTTGACACTGCCGGACCTTACAGTTCTCCATCCCCATTCTTTTTAAAGAGGCTACAGGGTTATCTGTCCCTTAGTGTTTGTGTTAGTGACTTCCACCCCACAATCCTTTATGCTGGGACTCTAATATGAAACTAACTGCCAGCTGAACTGCCAGGGTGAGGAAAAAAAATAGGGTTGGAGAAACGATGGCTTTCAGGTCTCAGGAAACGACAAAAGCTTGCAAGGGTTCCAGCCCCCCCAACTAGAATCTGGGGTCATGCATCCTTTTTCTTCCTCAGCTGCAGTGAGGAGGTCTGATTGTTCATTTATTCGGCACAGATATGTTTGTGAAAAGACTTTGGCGAAAAATGGCTTGAACCATCTCCAAATCAGTTCAGGAAATCCTGAGCTGGGCCAGATGCTTGTGTTTTGGCAACACTTGCTGGGCAAGAACTGGCCTATAAGCGTTACAGACTAGATAGTTGGCCTGTTCTTTATTAGTGGTTTTCCCTCTGCAGGAGTGTGCGTTGTCACGTGTTGTTTTATTAAGGTCAGTTCAAGGCTTTCTACATTGAGTAGATCTATGGCAACACAAGACACACAGCTAATACACTACTGGGCTACAGCTGTCTGAAACTCCTGCAGTCACACTGATTTGTTTGTGATATGTTTACACGCTGCCACAGTCGTAACTGCAGATTGCCTAAACTTGTGGTCAAGTGTTATCAGTGTCAATACGTTTGGAGTGCAGTTCTGAATGAAGTCTTAGATCTAGTTTAGATATAAATGTCTAAATCTGCATTTTGGCTCTTAATCAGTGGTGGTTTGGCTTTCAGGATGCTAAGCATGTTGAAGTATGGTTTGACTTTATCCACCAGTACTGGAAATCACATTACTTCTCTTATGTGTATGTAAATAGTATAGACCTCCTTCAGCTTACCTTTGTCTGCAGCAGTACTAATTGTGTATTGGTGGATACAATTATACTGGGGATGATGGAATTTTGGCAAGCACTGGTAGCATAATTGAAGATGAGATGTGGTGTTTGCGTAAGTGCTGTGAAACCTGGTTGTGAGTGGAGGAAAAAAAGGACTTCTACTGCTATTTCATTTGTGGCTGGGTTTTGTGCATTTGCATTGGTGGTATTTCCTAAGAAGTATTTTAAACTGTTTCACAAGAAATCTGTCATTCACAAGAAATCTGTGACTCTTTAAATTGTAGAATAGACTGGGTAAAGGTGGCAAGTCTGTAGAGATGTGAAAGATTTCATTCAGCAGCAGCTGTGCATGAAACTTACTATGCCAGTGGTTGCACAAAACCGCTTCTCTGTTCTCTGTTAAAAGCATTGCCCATAAATTCTTTCCCTTCTGGAGAATAAAATTAACATAACTCCAGATAGCTAATATTTTTATGTGTAGGGCCCATCAAGTTTATGAATACACAGACTATCACGCTTATGAGTGCACACGTCATCGAGTTTATAAACAGAGCACATAACAGTTATGCTCACAGCACATAAAGTTTATCTCTTGGTATATAAAACTCAGTCATGATGTTGTTATGAAAAACAAAAGCTGAAAAATTACTTCAAGCCCTTCTTTTGCACCCTTACAACCTGTATGTCATAGGTCTTTTCACAATAAGCCTCAACTGAATTTTGTATGTATTGACAAAGGAGTTTTTGAACCATATTACCCAGGTGTGTGAAAGTGGACTACTGTAGCCAAATTTCAAGCAGAACATAATTTTGAAGACTTCCAGTTAAAAATTATAACAAAGCTAAATGAAAAGCATATAGAAAATTCAAAGTGCCTAAAAACTAAATTGTAAACGCTCATAACAAAATCACACTACCTTCAGAGAAAATCCCAAACATTAATTTTTAAGCTGTTTTCTTTTTAACACAACCTTATCTTTGCTGTAGCCAAGATGTGCCTTTAGTAATATAAGTATATAAAAAAATTAATGTAACATAAGCTACTCTGACTTTTTAAGTTTATTCTAGGTGTATCAGTATTGAATGTAAATCCCATATCTGACACCTAGGAGTCTCAATTAATACATTTTCTCGAGAACTAGACTATATCCATTTAATAAAATACTAATTATACAGTGCCAATTATATACATGGGAGGCTAATTAAAAACAGTGCTCAAATTTACACAGGTAGTTTATATCTGGAATGGACAGAGTGTACAGTTTTCTTTCCTATGTGAAACACAGTACAGAACACTGTGTTACTTAGCTCTTCTGTTTTATAATTACTAACTCTCCCTTCCTGGTACTTAACTACTCTAAATACTACTCTTAATTGCTAGGTTAATGCCAGTGGCCACTGAACAGAGCACATACCTCCCCAATACATTGAAAAGGCAGCTACCCTGATCAAATGCTCAACTAGATGAAAAAAATGTTGTATTCGAGTTGTGCTATGGGAAGTTACTCACTTTTTATTCAATTAGGCAGAGTCCCAATACTACAAAACATCATAGGATGTATCTAAGATGTAAAGAAAGGGCTGATAGTACTAACCCAAGAATGCACAGCAAGAGCAGTATTTATTGAAAGAAGCCTGAGTCCCAAGGCTAGTCTTACTGACACTCTTGCTGAGACTGCAACTCCTGTCTGTACCACCTGACTCTATCATCTCCTATACCCCAGACATCATTTTTACCCCCATTTGTATCTGTCCCCTCGCCTGCAGTAACCCTGTTCCTTGGCCTCTCGCATTCGATGAGGTATCTGTCTTCTTTACATCTCAGCAGCAGCAACACTGAAGAGACAGAAAGGACATTCTCCCCACTGGAGGTGCAGGTGTCCAGAATTCAGATGCCACCACATGCCAGAGCAAGCGACTTCAATTAGCCCGCTTCTGTATTAATTGAAGAGGCAGGAACTTTGGGGAATTTAGCAAAGTTTCTACTGTGCATGGGCAATTGTGATTTTTTAGCCATCCATAATTTTGCTTGGGGAGGATAATAGGAAAGGCTGAGTCTTCTCAAGCCCTTGGGCGAGAAACAAGTCCCAGTTTCAAATAGGTCCCAAAGCCAGTGTTCAAAAAGTCTGACACTGAATATAATTAACTTGTGTACATCATATGTAGTCACTGAGACTAGACTCTCTTCTATGGGTGATGCAGAGCCATATTCTACACATGTGCAATATATCAGGCGTCTTGGACATGCTGTACTTGCATGCACGGTCATCAGAGGTTTGAGCACTCATAATGAGATTTGGGCTAAATCTGAAAGGAACAGAAAAACTCTCTCTGACACCAGGGCAGTACCTATATTTGTTCCAGAGGACAGAGTTTTCAGTTAAAAGTCTAAAGGTTTTACAGACATTTAAAAGAACGTATTTCCTCCTAACTTTGTTCTGAGAAACAGCTGAAACCTTTACAGCCTTATTTTTGGGGTTTTCGGGCAGTTTGGCTTTTTTTTGTGTGTGTGTGCGTCCAGAACATTCAGGCCGAGGCAAACATCCAACTAATCCTTGTTTGTTTGTTTGTTTGTTTGTTTTCCATTGTTTATAGGTTTGCCAAGCTTTAACTACTAGGATGAAGTTTTCTGTCCTGGGTGTTGCTTCAGGCTGATTTTTTTTCACTTTTTTTTTTTTTTTTTTTTTTTTTTTAAAAAAAAAAAAAAAAAAAAAAAAAAAAAAAAAAAAAAAAAAAAAAAAAAGTTCTAGGAAAAATATTAAACCC
>NW_015090805.1:5961970-5977790 GCF_001431845.1 Calidris pugnax
TTTTTTGTTTTTTTTTTTTTTTTTTTTTTTTTTTTTTTTTTTTTTTTTTTTAATGAGAAGGAATAAGGAGAAGTTGGGATTATTCTGAAAAGGGTACTATTTCAGTTTGGGAAATTTATAAGCAAGTACAAATTTAAAAGGCTGAAAACAGCAGCAAAATTATTTCTAGCTTAGATTTTCACAAGAACGAACTTCTCATTGTCTTTTTCATGTTGCTTTTCAGGGCAGTGAAATCAGTATATAATAACTTATAGTAAATATCCCAACTCTGTGTCATTAATTTTTACTCAAACCCCAGATGGCCTCTCTTCTTAGACAGAGAGACAGCAATATACAATTTTTTACAGGCAACAGACAAGTGTCGCTGTACGTGTTCCACAGAACAAAAAATTTACTTAAAAGTTATTTCTGAATTAGGGAAGTTTTCCAAGCATTTATTGTTCCTCTCCCCAAAAGAGTATTATAAACTATGAAAACAGGGCTTTCTGCAACAGCTTCCAGTGGTATTGCGAAATTCTGTTAATGACTTTGCCACAGCTAGTTTTGGGAGAAAAGGTGTTAAGTCAATCACTGCTTCTTCAGACACTACAGAAGCACTTTATAGGTTATATATGACTCCCAAAGCACATCTTCTTTTACACGTTTCATTTTATGGTTAATAGGAAGAATAAACATATTACTTGAAATAAAATTAAGCTATTCATAAATTAATCATATTCCTAGCCAGGTATGAAGGTTTGTTGTCTGACAAAGATTTTACATACCTGTGGTACACAGATCACACTTAAGTTCTAGAGCTTACATACTACTGATGGAGCTGTCAGACTTCCTAGCTGCCAAATCTTCGAAATACTGTGACCTTTCTAGCCCCCTATTTGGACAGGAGAGACATGAGGACCTGGACCTACTACTGCCAAAATGGCACAGCACTTGCAGCAGAAATATCAATGGCAGGAGACTAGTTTATGAATAGTTAGAACCAAATAATCCTTTAAGGCCATTATGAAGGGTGCAAGGTAACTTTGTGATGTGAGTAATCAGTACTACAGCAGCTTGGTATTCGTATAACACTATAAACAATTTTAGCTCTGTTATCCCATAGAATGAATAGTGGGTTTTACTGCATCAATATAGATATTTCAGTTTTGAATAACTGCAGCATCAAAATAATGATTTGATTTTCTTCAGACTTAGATTGCTTTCCTTTTCTTAATGGCCGCACAAGCCAAATTTCATCTTTTGAATTATGATTGTATGACATTTCAACCGTAGACTAACAGAAAATGTATTTTCCTTTATGCTATATAAGGAAAAAAATCTGATTTTGCTTAAGTTTCCCAATAACTCTTGAGTCAAAACAAAGCATACAAAGCTCCAGTGCAAAGGTTTTTTTTTTAAATTATGAAAAAGTGAGATTAAAAAGGGTACAGCTGAGGTAAGATGGGCATCTTCTACAGTCTGTTTTCAGGTTACTGTTATGCAACTGAATAAAACAGTTTTGATTCAGGCTGCATTGTAATATTATGCCATGTTTTACCATACATCTAAAAGGAGAGAAGATCTGAGTATACAAATACAGAGGGAGGCAATTACATTTTCTTCTTCTCATCAGAAGGTCATGCTCCCTCTTGCATTACTACCTGCTGTATTTGCACTCTTCTCATTTCTGTTTCCCTCAATGGCAGTGGCCACCTGAAACAAAAAACAAACAAACAAACAAACCCAAATATTTTGGACAGTTCATGGAGATTTTCCTTTTCTTTATGGAGAAGGGTTTTGAGGCGGTCTCTTCTCCTACAAGGAGGTAGCCTTTCTTCCACCATGTGCTGCTTCTTTCTTTTCTTTCTTTCTAAGTTAATTCTCTCCCTCTGCTTAGTGATAAGCCTTTATAGCTAGCAGCTGTCCCAGTCATCACCAGCAGAACCCTCAGACACCAGCATGCCTTCCCTGCAGAGGGCTGGTGTTAGGTATTTACACACGGGTGACCTACTTCACTGCCTAACTGGTTTTGACACTGTTTTCCAGCTATATGGATTAAGATTTTTTCTTACTGAAGTCATCGGTCTTTCTCCTAACCTTTCATGACTCGGAATCATGTCATAACGGTAAAACTCATGGCCTCTTAATCTTCTCTTTTCTATAGTATTTGCATGAAGAACTGCTATACTGGGAACTTAAAACTCATCTGGTTTTGTACTTGGTTTCCAGCAGGAGCCAACAAAGGATGCCTAAGGAAAACGTTACGAACAAAGTAAGGGTGTAGTCCACAAGCACTCCCTGCGTCCAGTGATCTGTGGTTTGGAGGTTTCTGCAGTGTGGATGGTGGGTGATGTTTTCTTATTTAACAGCCTTTATATTTAACAGACTTAACTTCCATTAATTTGTTTGGTTGGGTTTCTCTCCCAAACCTTTAACATCTCGCAGTATCTTGCAGCAAAGATTTCCACAGCTTAAAATTTTTTGAACATGCTTCCTACCAGCTTCATTAATACTCTTAATACTCATACTGGAAAAAGACAGTAGCAGTGTCTTCATCTTTATCTTTTCTCTGCCACTGGTGATTTTGTAGACCTCTGCTGTATCTTGCCTCAATCATCTGTTTTTCAGAGTTAAGAGCCCGTAGATATACCTCATGCAGAACCATTTTGTTTCTTTGGTTATCCTTGTCAAACATTTTCTGAATCATTTCCATTCTATTATGCCCTTTTTGAGATGTGAAGAAAAGAACTGTATATACTACTCAATAGACAGAGAACTATGGATTGATAATGGGCTGGTTATATTACAATGTTCTCTGTTTTGCTCTCTTTTCCAATCTTAGTAATTCCAAATATTTGATTTGCTTTTCTGAGTTAAAGGGAACATTGTGCTGACGTTTTCATAGAAATATTCATCAGAACCCAAAGATCTCATTTGTGAGTGGAAAACCAGCTTACAGCCCCTCACTGTATATATAATTTTTTTTCCCCCATGTGCACTACTTTACACTTAACTACATCAAATTTTATCTGCCTTTTTATTATCCAGTCACTCAGTCTTGTAAGGTCTTTCTTCAGTTCCTCAGTTCTTCACAGTCAGCCCTTTAACTGCATCACAATTTGTCCTCTAACTTTCCTTTACCTGAATAGCTTAATATCATTAGCAATCTGTGATATCTCACTGCTCACCCTCTTTTTCCAGATCATTTATGAATACATTAAGCAGCACAAGTCACAGCACAGGTCCCTGTAGACTCCTCTTGTGATGTCCCTCTTCTATGAAAACCGACCTTTTATTTCTGTTTTATTTCTGTTTCCTGTCATTTAGCCATTTTTTGATTCATTCCTCTTGCTTCTTACTGCATAAAGGTGCTGCTTTTTTTTCTTTTTTCTTTTTTCTTTTTTTTTTTTTTAAATGAAACTTTGTCTAGGGACCTCATTGTCCCTGGAAATCCCAGAAGCCCTTTAACATAAGATCTCCCTTGTCCACATATATGTGGACATCACGAAGGACTTACAGATCTGCAGTATTTGATATAATTTAACAAAAACTGTGTTACCATCCTCGGTATGTCATATTTATGGATGTGTCCAGTGATTCTGCTTTACAGGACAGATACTACTTATTTGGCTGGCGTAGACAACTCAACAGGCTCACTTGTGTAGTTGCCTGGGGCTTCACGTGTGCCTTCCCCACTTGGTTAGCAGGGGAAGGGGTTTTAAAACTAGGGTAACACACTGCAGTTAGTACTTCCACTTTTTAACACCCGAGTTCTCCTAGAACTCCTGGATGGAGGCCACCTTGTCCTCATGATGTCTTGCTTATTTTATCCACTTGTTTTCTAACCACTTCTGCCCTGCAGTTACGTTTGAGGTAGGTAGGTAGATAGATAGATCTGCTAAATTCCCCATAATGGAAAATGCTGACATGGATTTCTCTGAGCTCTTGCATGATGAACACAGAGGCAAGAACAGGAATGTAGTCTTTTCTCCTATCGTCTTGCTTTCTCTGAGTGTTCCTTTTACACCTTGATGGTCTACAGGCCCTTCCCACACTGTGTCAAGCCTCCTGTTCTTAATACTTATGGAAAAGGACTTAGATTTTGTTGTGCTTTTTTTCCCCCCCATGCCCTTCCAAGTCATTTCTCAAACTCAGTTGTGATCTGCATTGTCATATTAATGTAATAGACTTTATGAACCCATCTGTTTTCTGCATTTCCAAAAGTTTCCAAAGGATACCTTCTTCTTTCTTCTAATAACCTCCTTCACCTTAATGTTTAGCCATGCTGGCTCCCCCTTCTTCTATATCTTTCTTTATAATGTTCTGACAAACTGGAGTAGCCCAGTTTGTCCCATGTAGCCCATTATTAGCAAGAGGATGAAAACTAGGTTTCTCTTGAATACCAGAGAATAGGCCTAAAGGCCAGAATTTACCTTGCAGAAGAGTTACTTTACATCTTCCTGTCAACAGAAATTTTCTTTTCCCCAATTAAAGGATTCTTTCTCCTCTGACGTTCTTAGTCAATGCCAAGTCCTGCTCAACCAGTAGCTGATGATCTGTCTCTACAATGTTGAAAGAGATCTAAAACTGAACACTAGCATGCTTTTTAAGAACCTTGTACATATATGTGCTTTATGTCCTTTGAAAATTATTAGATAACTTTACTGTGTACATATGTCTATGTGTCTATACGAAAGTTAAAAATAATCTCCATACTGTCCCTTACCCCATCATAAAATATTACTATCCAAACATACAGAAAAGTATGTCATTAAAAATGCAGTGTTACTCAACACTAAGCCTAATGATGAAAGGAATAAAAAAAATTATCAAGTGAGATCAAACTAGTTGGTTGATTGATCCAAGGCTGTGCTATCTACATAAGATTTGTCCTAAAAAGCATCATGGAGACTTGTGGAATATCCAGCTCCCAGATAAATTTTGGACAACAGGTTTTTTTGTTTAATATGAACTGCGGAAGTTTTCAATACCTATAGAAATGTCAAATTATTTTTCAGGTGCTATCAGCACTCAAAGAGTTAGTAAATTTTACACATTAATCACATGTGATTATTATAATATTATGTTAACATTCTTCTAAAGAAACCTTTTATTTTTGACACTGCCTACTTCAATTTATTGCTACTGGCAGGATATGCAATTTTCAGTAGGAGTGTGCAACTTAATTTCTACTGGTTTTATTCTACATACTGGTATCATGCCATAGGCCATCTGACAATTTACCAAACAGTTCCTTTATATCAATCAGTTCTCACACAGAAGTTTACAAATTTTACTATTTTGTTAAGAATTTATTTTTCTATAACATTTAAAAATATACCAACTTGCACATCCTCACACAGAATCTCACAACACCTAACATCAACCTTTTGTGTTAGGAAAAAATAGCATTTATTTCCATAGCTTTTTCCTGATTCTTAAGTAGTTTTTGTTTAGGAAAAGGCCTTGCTTGTTACTGTTTTCTTTTCCAAACAGATTCTTTCAATATTTTTTTTAATGTTTTGTTTTATCCAGTGTTGGTTGTCACCCCTTATATGTTTCATAACATTATTTTGAATATTTGCTAATTCTTTTGAAAGGGAAGTAATGCTCAGTGCAATTTTCAGTCAGTTCAAGTCCTTTTTAAACTAATGACAATTACTCTGAGGCAATTCCCTCAAAAATTGTGCGTTTTTGCTGGAAAATGAGTTAGTTAATTCTTAAATAGCTTCAAAATTCCTGTAGTTTCCTTTAGTTTCTTGCCTTCCTATCACTGTTTCCTGCTTTTTCAACACCTCAGCTTCCAGCACTGCTTTGTCGCCTTGCACAAGTAAAATTAGGTATCCCTACATTTCCTGTGACTCATCAGTTTGCAGTGTTTTTACCCTCTTTAGAGGAATCCTCATCATTGCTGCCACTGAAGTTAACACTAAAAGCTCTATAGGTTTCAACAGCACAGAATCTAGTCTTTGTTCTTTTTACTTTCTAGTGGCCAAATATGATCCTCTAACATGGACAAAGAATCTACATCTGCATTCTTCTACTCTATTTATGTCTTTTGTTTCTGAGTCTTTGAGCATTTACTTTTATTATACCTCTCAATTTTAACATGACATACTATCTGGCTTTCTTTAGACCTTCTGTATGGACTTTTTCTTCAACTTAGTTTATCCTTGACTGGTTTTTTTCACCTTGACCTTTAAACAAATAAGTTTACTTTGTTGTCTTCTGTAGCCTTTTCTTGTTTATATACATGCATAGCTCTTTAAAGTCTGATATACATTAAAGGCTAAGCTTTGATGAAGAAGAAATTTCTGTGCAATGGGAAATATTTTAGAAAACATTGATAAGATTTCACATGCATATTTCCCCTATATGTGGTACAGAGGTTTTAATTTCTTTTTTATTATCTTCCTCATTTCTGAGGCATTAAGAAACACTACCACTTACATGTTACAGTGCTGGGATTTGGTATAATTTATCCACCAAAGATAATAAATTTCAGTATGCTTCCTGTTGTTCAGTGTATCTATTGCAGTTATTTCTTCAGCTAACTCCTTTCTGTTACTTAGGAGTAAAGAATAGCCTTTCCGTTCAGGTGCTTTAAAAAACAATTTTTAGTTTGTCAAACATACACTTATATAAACCACATAATGCTCTAAAAATTGTCCAATACATGAACAACATTTGAAATTACTGGTTCATTAGACTTAATAATCTCTGATCTCTTTCAGTTATATGTACTCTATATTCTTCTGATGGTAAGTAGTGAACTTTGGAGCACGTTTCTATTGTTGTGATTTTGTATTACCTGTACAACTTCTACTGTTGAATTCCTTAAGTAGACCGCTGTTCTCTAAGCAAAGATTTCAACACTATTAAAAAAAAAGCAGGAAAAAGTGTGCTTCAGCTTTCCTATAGACGTTTACCCCATTTGAATATACTGAATTTTGCTAATTCCAAGATTTGAATGCTACCTTATTAGACCAATTAATGCATACACTTCAGCTCTGGGTTGAGGCAAATATAGAAGTCTGATTATTCTAAACAATTTAAACATAATGATTAAAATAACGTCCCAAAGGAGATCAGGAACATGCAATAAACAAATGTATGATGCAATAAACAAATGTATGTATGATTCTACTGAAGTTAATATAATTTTTCCATTTGGTTGTCCTAGTTCAGTTCTGGTTCAGTTCTGGTTCAGGCTCAGCAAAACTTGAAAACAACAACTAAAGTTCAAAGTCAAGTTTGGTTTTGGTTAACTCCACAAGTAGAATTACATCGAAGATAAATTCAAGCAAAACGTGTACCCTTTTAGTCTAGTTCTTTGTGATAAATTCAGGAATAAACAGAATACTTAATCTTATTCTTGCAGCTGAATGCAGCACTGCATGAACCAACAGCAGTAACAATTATATAAATTAAGTAGTAAAGAGCTGTCATATCAAAGTAGCTACTATGTTTCTAAATTAATTCAGGTCTCCTAAACAAAACTCTGTTAAGAAAAACAAAAACCCAAATAATAGAACAAAACCAACCAAACAAGGAAAAAAAAAAGGGGGGAGGGGGGAATAAAATGATTACTTTGAGGGAGATGAATATTCAGTATCATTTTGTCATTAAAATGCATATACAGAGAGAGCACCTGAGGACTGCAGACTAACCCTAACGTTATCATTACCTAACCTGTGATTCTTTACATCTGGGATCTAACTATCACCTCCAAATTCCTAAAAGCTGAAGAAAGTGAGGAAAATACCTCCCAAATTCCACAATATGCCACAGTAGCAATCCACATATAGCCATCATCTGTCGGGGAGATCCTTAACCCCCACCACTGCTACTTAAATTGCCCCAGAGAGAGACAAGTTGTCACCACCTGCCTGGTCCTGCCCTCAGAAGGAGTGAGCCCCGCGTTTTGCCCCCAGTGCCTCAGGCAGTGGGTGTCAGCCCTGGGTGGGTAGGGGTGACCTGCCTTCCCACCCCCAGCCCCTGGGCACCCCTGAGGACTCCCGTACCCTCTTCTCCCTTTTCATTGCTTCTGCACCTTCACCCTGGAGCCTGGCTGGGGCAAACAAAACTCAGTCGCGATCTTCTGAAGGAACTCCCGTTGGCCAAACAAAGCCTAAAGTTCTCAGTCTCATCATTTGTCCAAATTTGGAGTGGATTTTTCAAGTGGACAGAAGCCGCACGCTCCTGACAATGAGAGGACTCGGTGCCAAAACTCAAGCCTTTGGTCTGAAGCTTGAACTTTTTAACTGATTTTGCTGAAATCTTCCAAAATAATTCAGTATGAGGTGGATACTTGGTAAAGAGAGTTTGTAACTTGGATCAATCAAAAGAAATCAGTTCCTATGAATGGTTCTAGTTAGGCCTGTAACTAGTAAGACAACAGAAACAAATAATACAAGAGATGATCACTCAGTGACTCATGATCTTTCCCTATAAGAGTTGGAATTGACTCTGATAAACTTTTTTTTTATACATCATCTTGGGATAAAAGTGGTTAAAAGGGGAAGTGACAATCACAAGGAAGTAACAGTAAAAACCAGTGTCAGGTTTTGGCAAGCTGAATTGAAGAGATGAGGTTGGTATTTGGCTTGGGCATCTCTAATTGTTACAACTAGTATCAGCTCGGTCCAGAGATTTAGAAACAGTGATGGCCACGTCTGCAAATCTCTTGGTTTTAGCAAACAGCCTGACTAGTCCACCAGAACATACCTTGCATCAGAAGTCAGGAAGGTCATGAGGGAAGGCATCCAATGCTGGCAAAAAGAACTGCAGTTAAGAGGGCTGAACTGTCAATACAGAGACCGTATTTGGACACCGCACTCCTTGGGAGCCAGGGTGCTCCAGAAGGGTTTGTTTGTGATGATCGGTGTTGCTAGGCAGATGGACAGCTACAGCTTGTACCCACGGGAGCTTTTTCTGGACATGAGACTTCAGTTCCTAGAAATGAGTAACTGAAGCACCTTTAAAAAAGTTTCTCAAGAATGATAAACACTTGATTGTGAAGGCGATGGCAGAAAAAGCTGCACCTGCACCGAAGGCAACCATACTGTCTAGGCTAATATTTTTTATTTCAAGTTCTCCTTTGTTGCAGTAAAAAATAAAAATAAAAACCAATCCCTCTTTACCTACCTCACAGTAACTAATAACAGTAATTAGCTACATGAGGCATAGTACTAACATTCAGTAAAGTTAAGTGGTCCTTTCTCTTTACACTGACCACTTTCATCCTCTCTTCTCTGAAACAAACACCCTGCAGACTGTGGGATGACTTAGCTCACTTTTTTTCCCCAAAAGATGCTCCTCATTACAAGACCGTGCACTTTTTCTTTTTTGGCCAAGCTTTCCATAAGCATTCGAGCAGGAAGGAGGCACAACGATGAGGTGGCCTTCGGCACCGAAGCGTGTGTAGGGGGCGAGGAGCAATAGGACGGAACCATCTCGGCTTCACACAGGACTGAATGCAGGCTCGGAGCACTGCAGGCTGCTTCGTGTGCCGTGCGTGCTTCCCTCCTGTCACCTCTAGAGCCCCTTCGTGCCCAGGAAGGGTCTTTCTGCACGCTGTCGCTAGGGCATGGCACTCCCAGCGCTGACACGGGCTGGACTTTTTTCTTTTAGCTGCGTGAAGCTAAAGAAAATGTATCTTTGGATTACCTCTTCTAAATAGTGATCTTTAAAAAACTCAGTTATTTATACTAGGCAATAAAATTAAAATACAGAGGGACTAGGGCATGGCACTCCCAGCACTGACACGGGCTGGACTTTTTTTTCTTTTAGCTGCGTGAAGCTTAAGAAAATGTATCTTTGGATTGCCTCTTCTAAATACTAATCTTTAAAAAACTCAGTTATTCATACTAGGCAATAAAATTAAAATACAGAGGGCTTTAGAGTCCTGGAAAGGTTTATGAATTTTCTACTGTCTTCTGGACTCATTTACATTACGTGTTTTCTCTGCAAACAGCAATGAAGATGCTAGGGGACTCGTCTTCAAGCTCCAGTCAAGAGAGCCAACTCTAGCAATCAGGCTTCAAAAATCCATAACACTACGAACGAACAGTTCCCCGAATGTCTGTCTTGGGCCATCTAAAGGCTTCTTGGAGGACAGCCTTCCACAGACAGATTTGTCCTGACCCTTCAGCTGTGCACTTTAGGCACGTTGCTAAAGCAGAGCCAGCTTACAGCAGCCTGACAGTCCGCTTCCAGATTTCCTTCTTCAGGCTTTCAGTGTTTCTGTTATTTTGATTGCTAGTACTCAAAAACCAGAAGCCTATCACAATCCCCTGCCACCACACCAACCTATTGTTTAAGAGTGAATTAAGGAACCTTTTAAAACGAGGTAAGAATGGTGTTGCTTGACTCTGAAGCTGGCTTGCGCTTTTAACATCTCAATGAAATGGCTGCCCTCACTTTTTAACAGGGTAGGAATAACGACTTTAGAAAAGCATTAAAATTCATAACTAGATACACGCTTCATAGGTTTCCTTTGGGACTTGAGGTACAGCTGACAGGCAATTTCTGCTCCCACTGAAGTCACAGGAACAAGATCCACATCTGTAAGAGCCGGAAGCATTTCTCTCCGTAGGAAAGCCAGGAGCACACACATCAGCCGGGCACCCGCCACGTTTCCCAGACCAGCCTATTTCTCTGCTTCGGGTTCTTAAGGCAGATTTTCTCCCTGTAGGTTTTTAACGAGGCATTGCCTTCTTACGTTTAATCAACCAAGTTGCAGACAACTAGGAGGGGAGAGGCTGGAATGTATTTTGAAATTCAATATGCTGAATCATACCTGTGATTATAACAGAGGCAAATCCAGTCTTTATATATACATATATCTATATACACACACACATACACGCATATATACACACCATACACACATATATACACACATACATATGTATGTTCTCATGACTGTAAGGCCTATTTAAGACTAATCCTCTTCAGCCTAGTCAGAAGTATACAGACTGCAAAATAAAGTTTGTAAATTTTAATAAGGGAGGGCGGCGGGGCTTCAGAGGGGAAGGAAGGAACGAGGCCCCCAGAGACATGGCAGTTTGGACATCACCCATAGGACGGTGTCGCTTCAGTGTTTGTACTTGTGTATTACACTGGTACAGTAAGCAGGTGCGGCCACTTGCTGTTACAGAGTCTCTTTCCGTTTTCTGTGCTCTGCAAGAAACCTGAAAGTGTCCTAAGATGTTGTTTGTACCCGGTAGGAAATCTCCTCTTGGGTAAGAGGAGGTTCTTCTTCCCTGCCGATAAGGACTTGGGGGTACTTGTGAATGAAAAGCGGCAGTGTGTGCTCACAGCCCAGAAGCCAACCACATCCTGGGCTGCATCAAAAGCGGCAGGGTGGAGGGAGAGGATTCTGCCCCCCTGCTTTGCTCTGGTGACACCCCACCTGGAGTACTGCATCTCAGCACAGGGGAGACATGGACCTGTTGCCACCCAAATGATCAGAGGGCTGGAGCACCTCTCCTGTGAAGACAGGCTGAGAGAGTTGGGGTTGTTCAGCCTGGAGAAGAGAAGGCTCCGGGGAGACCTTATTGCCGTTTTTCAGTACTCAGAGGGGCCTCCAGGAAAGATGGGAACAAACTTTGTAGCAGGGCCTGTTGCAGTAGGACAAGGGGTAATGGTTTTTAACCAAAAGATTGGAGTTTTAGACTAGATATAAGGAAGACATTTTCTACCATGAGGGTGGTGAAGCACTGGTATAAGCTGCCCAGAGAGGTGGTAGATGCCCCATACCTGGAAACATTCAAGGCCAGATTGGATGGGGCTCAGAGCAACCTGATCTAGTTGAAGATGTCTCTGTACATTGCAAGGGGACTTGTCTAGATGACCTTTAAAGGTCTCTTCCAACTCAAACTATTCTATGATGTGGTACTTAAGCAAAAGCGGATTATTTTTTTATATTTTTTTTTTCACTGTGCAGGAGCCTGGTTTCCCCCCCCTCACGCCCCCCCTGCCCCGTCCCCGTTGCTATGACTACCCGGAAGCGGGCGGAGCCGACCGGGAAGCGGAGTCACCCGAGTGAGAAATGACGCCACGCAGTAACCCGGATGTTCAAGGCCTGTCCGCCCCCGCGCGGCGGAAGCGGGTGGCTGGGGGACGGGCCCTCCCTCCCTCCCTCTGCCAGCCAGGTCATGTGACGGGGGAAGGGGTGGGGGGGGGGCGCTGGCCGCCGCCACGTGACGGCGCGCGCGGCAGCCGCCATGGGGACGGCGCTGGACATCAAGATCAAGCGGGCCAACAAGGTGTACCGCTGCGGGGTGAGTGCCGGCGCGCGCGGGCGGCCGTTAGGGCCGTTAAGTAATAAAATAAAAAAAGTATGAATTTCAAGATTTCTCTCCCATTGTTACTCTGCGCCCCCCCCTCCTCACGCCCCCCCCTGCCCCGTCCCCGTTGCTATGACTACCCGGAAGCGCTTCAGAGGGGAAGGAAGGAACGAGGCCCCCAGAGACATGGCAGTTTGGACATCACCCATAGGACGGTGTCGCTTCAGTGTTTGTACTTGTGTATTACACTGGTACAGTAAGCAGGTGCGGCCACTTGCTGTTACAGAGTCTCTTTCCGTTTTCTGTGCTCTGCAAGAAACCTGAAAGTGTCCTAAGATGTTGTTTGTACCCGGTAGGAAATCTCCTCTTGGGTAAGAGGAGGTTCTTCTTCCCTGCCGATAAGGACTTGGGGGTACTTGTGAATGAAAAGCGGCAGTGTGTGCTCACAGCCCAGAAGCCAACCACATCCTGGGCTGCATCAAAAGCGGCAGGGTGGAGGGAGAGGATTCTGCCCCCCTGCTTTGCTCTGGTGACACCCCACCTGGAGTACTGCATCTCAGCACAGGGGAGACATGGACCTGTTGCCACCCAAATGATCAGAGGGCTGGAGCACCTCTCCTGTGAAGACAGGCTGAGAGAGTTGGGGTTGTTCAGCCTGGAGAAGCGAAGGCTCCGGGGAGACCTTATTGCCGTTTTTCAGTACTCAGAGGGGCCTCCAGGAAAGATGGGAACAAACTTTGTAGCAGGGCCTGTTGCAGTAGGACAAGGGGTAATGGTTTTTAACCAAAAGATTGGAGTTTTAGACTAGATATAAGGAAGACATTTTCTACCATGAGGGTGGTGAAGCACTGGTATAAGCTGCCCAGAGAGGTGGTAGATGCCCCATACCTGGAAACATTCAAGGCCAGATTGGATGGGGCTCAGAGCAACCTGATCTAGTTGAAGATGTCTCTGTACATTGCAAGGGGACTTGTCTAGATGACCTTTAAAGGTCTCTTCCAACTCAAACTATTCTATGATGTGGTACTTAAGCAAAAGCGGATTATTTTTTTATATTTTTTTTTTCACTGTGCAGGAGCCTGGTTTATGAACTTTTTTCACTGATGTTGTTGATAGTGATAAAGTGATTGTGCAAACTTCGGTTTTTACAGCTACTTTAAAAAATACTGTGCCTTTTTTCATTGTTGGGGACTTCAAGTGCAGTTAGGAAAAAAATGAAAATCACTGTTTAAAATATCACTGTTTTTCTAGAAATATTGTACTGTTAAAGCAGAAATTTTCAGGGTTTTGGTTTTTTTTGGTTATTGCTATCCAGCCACACGCTTGTACTATAAAAATCCTTTTCACACACTTTTCCCATACATTAGTAGTTAGGCTGTTACAGTGTATAAAGCATATTTCAATTTATTGAATGTTTTTAATTCTGGAAAACTACTTTAAATGGATTTGAATGGAAGGTTATGCAGCATCTGTTCTGCAATTATCAAGTCATCTAGGTAACAACTTTCATAAAGCTGAATTTTCAGTTTGTGAACAACACATCCTTTTAAGTATGGCATCATAATGGTAAAGACTACTTTCTGTACTCGCTTTCACATTGTTTGGTAATGCACATTATTAGAAGGATCTTATTTATTTCAGCATCACGATGCTGTACCCATTTTCAGTTTCTACACTTGGCTTGCTTATGTCACTTTAAACTGGATTATTTTTTTTATACAGCAAAGGGATATTTCTTCTGTCTTTAAGCTGAAATTAAATAAGATATTTATGGTTAGTAAATCTGTCAGTATTGTTTGTTTGCTTCCACTTTAACTCCATATGAAAGGGTTTACAATTTTAGTTTGTTCACTAGGCTTCAACTTTGGAGGTCTGAGTAGCATGAAAACACAACGATGAAAGAACTGTACACTAGAAGTACAACATGAGTTCTTAATATAAATTTGGTAGGGGCAGAAAAGATTTACAGGTCTCTCTTTAATTAGGCATGGAATATATACAGGTTTGGGTTGGGTTTTTGTTTTCATGTTTTCTTTAGAAATTTACTGATTGTTGTGTACTTCAGTGGCAGTAGCTATGCTAGTAATACCTTCAATCTGTGGCAAATTTCATCCCAAAATATGCTTGCATCAAAGCAACTTGAAAATTAAGAGATTCCTTTAGTAAAGACAATAGTTCACCCCAATGTGTACGTCTAGCTATTCATTTGAATGCAGTAGGGCTAGACTTGATCTTTTGTTTTCTAAATTTACTTAAAGCTGCATTTGGATATGGAAGCAGGTGGTATCTAAATTATGCACTGGTATAATAGTCTTTTTGATATGCCTATTACATTATAATAACGCAAAAAATTGCTAAAACATTATTGAGCTTTCCAAGTCATAATTTGCCTGAGACCATGATTAATGCAGCATAACTCCACAACTCTACTAGCCTCCCTAGTTTCTGCCACCTTTCTTGTGCTGACAGTGTTGGAAATGGATGGTCTTTGGTAAACTTGACGCTCAAAAAAAAGTAAATAATAATTTAAAAATCCATCTGTTGAATCATGGACATCCTATTTTGTTTTTCTTATGAATGCCTTCTCAAGTAGAGTCAGAGAACATTTAACAATCAGTATCAGAATGGTCCTGTGCTGAGTGGCCTACAGAAGAGAGATTAGACATAGCGGAGCATCTCCAACAGAGCAGGAAATTGGACGAACGAAATAAAGTTGGGTGTATCATGAACAGTCTGTAGGCAGTGATTTGAGGTGATACTAGACCAAAGAACTGATAATGGCAGTGGCTGTTGATTCTTGCATTCAAGGTCAGGTTTTGTATCTCTTGAGAGTGCATAGTCCAGGTGAAATATTCAGGTATTTTTAGCAATCAGCATCGTCAATCTGTTGCTTCTGTGTTGACTGTTCTTTTTCAGTTGGGAGAAACTAGACACAAAATTTGTAAAATAGTGGTGCATCATACAAGCCGGAGATTGTGTTCCTGTTTTTAAAAAGTAAGCTGGTTAAAATAACATGCTGTGATAAACAGTAAACAATTTCTGTATTTATTAATTACAGTCATCAGAAACTAGCGGAACTAAGCCAAAACCTTTATTTTGTCCGGACTTCAATTTGAGAAAAGCTGGCTTAAACAAACTACTTTTAATTGTGAATAAAAACCAAGTTCTCTGCATCTTGGCCCAAAAGTGTAGTAGCATTGTTTAAAAAAATAATAATAAAAAGAAGTGTTAGGGAATTTAAGAATAAAAAGACAATAAAATGGATCCTAATAGTATGTCCTATAATAGCAAAATAGGGCTTATTGCATTAAAACTCTCTTTAAATTCCTAGGAACGGAAGATCTGCATTCAGAAGACTTTTTTTTTTTTTTTTTTTTTTTATTGTGAGCCACACCAAATCAACAGGCATGCTTCTTGGTCCCTCCTGTTTCTTCATCATTCATCATCTTTCTCTTCTTTGATCTGGTTTTGCAACTGGTGCTTTGCTAGTTATACTTCAGCTTTAAGCCATCCCTCTTGTCCCTGGGCTGACTTTTGTATTAATTTCC
>NW_015090805.1:5977883-6086831 GCF_001431845.1 Calidris pugnax
AAGCAGTGAAGGAAAGACTCTGCCTCATACATTACAGAAACACGCTAGCAAATAAAACAAGGAAGAAGGTTTACCACACTAGGGAACGCTACTCTGCTCTGCCTAGGCCACAACCTTTTTTTTTTTTTTTTTTTTTTTTTTTTTTTAATTGGATGGAGAATTCTTGAGCCATTGAGGCTCATTTAATAAACTCTGGAATGCCAAAAGAATGAGGGGACAGGCACAACTAATGACACGTTTTATTTAGAAAACCTGAACAGGATGACTGGAGTAACTGTGGCAGTTAGTCTGAGATTGATAATTAAAGGAATTATAGGGTGAAAGGCCTGAAAAATGCATTGTACAAAGAAAGGTGCCGTAGTTAACATCAGCCAAGACTTTTAATGACAAGTGAGTCCAAAATATACTTGTCAGAATTTGCCCATAAGGAGGCCTTTTTCTAAAAAAGCAAACTAATTAGTAAATCTGAGCATTGAGGTTTTAAAGCATCTAATGACTGGTTAGTTGGGTCAGAGCAGACTTTTTCTATTGAATGTGGTCAGTTTCTTTCTAAGTAATCAGAAGAATATGTAGTCAAGATTTGCAGGTGGCTTGCTCAGAGGAATAGATGTGGAAGGTGATCACGCATGTGACTTATTTAAACTTAATGTGAATTTTCATATGGCCAAATGTTTGCCCTGTGTCCTAAAAGGGAATGCCTGTTACGTGGAAAGTGGAATCTAAAAGGAACCTAAGGTGTCTTGTTAGTAATTTTTCTAACCCCTTAATGTAACAAACAGATCCGACAGTGTAAGCAGTCAGGTTGGAATTGATGTATATTTTAACACTACAAGTAATTTTCCCAACAATTTATGGGACAGTATGGTATGCACATTGATCCTTCCAGTCTTTACATGAAGTTTATAGATACCAAATAGCTGTCTAATTCAGTCAGAAGTCCAGATGTCACTTAGAACTCTTAAGATGAGATTCTGTGATTCATGTTATTGATTGGAGATTGTTCCAAGTTGTCCTCAGCCAGACTTGGGTAGCTCTGCAACTTGAGATAACAAGGGATTGTGCTGGTGGACCAGATGAAGCAGGTGTTCATCTCAATTGTGACCTTGAAAGTGACCGAAACTTTGAAAGTGTCTGTCTTCCTGGCAGTTTCATGTACATATCTGAATAGTAAGGAACTGACAACAGAAAGCTAAAAACCTTGTTTGGGATCATTAGCCTGGGACAGTCTTTTCACAAGAATGTTTTGTTTGCAGTTTAGGATATGTACCTAACTTTTCTGTCTGCTTGGCGTAATACAGGCTTTCCTCTGGATGAATACTCTGTTTAGATGCATTATTCTGTGTAGAACTGTATTAGTTTAGTTCCATCTTGCAAAGTTTTGTCATCACTTGGTAAAGTCATGAAGAGTTCCTAGTAAGGGAGAAGGTAAAAAGTGAGTAAGAGCAATTGATTGTAAGTTACTACATTGTAGTATGTGGGGATTAATTCCTATGGTGACTTTCTCTACACCTTTAACTTTGTGCTGTTAAAGGTAAATGATATGGACTGAAAACAGTACTAGTTTAGTATTAAGTGATGCCACGTAACTTTTACAAATGGTACACGTTTGCAAATCTTTTGCAGAAGTGAAGATTTCTCATAAATTGTTTGCTAACTATAAGTATTGAACATCTTGGCAAGATCATGTTCTTTGATGTGTATTTTTTAGAAGGACAAGTATACTGGTAGCTTTGTATTTGGAGGGGACCCTGGTTTTACAAAAAATGGACGAAGTAACTCTTCTCCAGAAAAGACATAGCCAACTTCCCCACTCATCAAAGAGAAATATAATCTGATTGCATATAAACAGTTTAAGTAAATATGACAACACCTTTTTCGTTATACTTCCCTCTCCCCGGCACTAGTGACCCTTAAAAGTTCTTGTTAGAAAGTGGTTTTGAGGTGTTTTTGGTTTCTTAAGAGACATCGAATGTTATAAGAAAAATTAAATATTTAACTTCAAGTCATTCTTCTCCTTTCTGTCCCAAATACATACACCCTTACCGTGTGAAAGTATGTAGGCAATAGCTCTGGAACAGGTTGTTGCTGTGTGGTGGGAGACTGTTCTCATTTATTAAAGCAGTTCATATGTTCAGGATTGTCCTTGCTTCTTATAGTTTGGCTGTACTCATTTTTCAAAGCAATAACCTAATTGCTTGTACTAATTAAAGCCTGTTAGCAAAGCAGTACAGTATTTAGGTCAGCTTTTCTTCACTGTCCTTTTGTGCTTGTGCCTCCTGTTTCTGGCATTTCCCAGTTGCTGCAGGTCCTCTTTTCAGACTTGCAGCATGTCAGCCTTCCTGGTGATGCTTGATGTTCTGCTGCGGTCCTGTTCTGCTTTAGACCGCCTGACCCCTTTTCTATATTGTCATCCTGTACCACTAGTAAAGACAAAAGGCTGGCAAAATGCAAATAGAGTCTGTCAGAGATGTGCATAAGTAGACTGGTTTTAACTGGTCAAGTGTAGAGTGGGCAGTCTGAAGTATCCTTTGGTGTCTAGTTTGCAAGCCTGGTGAAGGTGCAGAGAGCATTCCCATGGAGCAGAAGAGAAGGTTAGCCCCAAGAAACTTTCTTCAGGTTCTCAAATCCCTTGCTGCTATTTCCAGATGTGAGATGTGTATGTGTGTTTGACATGGAACTCGGGACTGGAGTGGATTCTCTGTTGTAGGAGAGGGGAAGGATAAACTATGGGGTATGTAAAATGAACTGTGTGTTGTTTTCCTGCAGTTAATTTTCTTCTTCTTTTTTTTTTTTTTCCCAGTGTTAGAATAACTAAGTTGATACTTCCAAGATGCAGTGTTCTTGTGCAAATACAGTTTTGTAGACAAAACATTCTTAATGGGATAAATAACATACCTCTTGAGTCATACAACTTGTGCCTTTGATTCAGATACACTTTTAAATAATTTCCCATGTAGCATGGAATTTGCTTGTGTAGCAGAACAACTATTTCTTTATTTTAAAGCTATTCTGCTCTGTTCTTTAGGTGAGTTTTATCCTCAGCTTGGCCATCACCTTTACAGTTGTGCCTTCTCTTCCATCTCTCATGGCTGACCGTCCCACTCTTCATATAAAAATTTCTCTTGGGCTTTCATTCTAATTTGTGAAATGAAATGTGTCTATTGCCAACTGACTTGATAGTTGTTTATGAGGGTATTTTTCATCTTCCTGGAGAGGAAGATCTTGAAACTTTGGAAAGAAATAGAAGCTCCTTTTGCAAGGAGGAGGACAGTGTTTTTAAAGAAAACAAACTAGAAGTACAGATGTCTCTTCCTCATGTTGCTTTCATTATCAGTATTTGTCTTTTCTGACAAGGTTAGACTGTTCTCTGGGAACAGTTGTTGTGAGTTTGAAAATCAGTTAGCACGCTGACTAACAGCTATAAAAGACATTTATTTAAACAAATGTTTTCATCTTGTCTTTTCTTCTATTAGGAAATACTTTCTGGAGTCGTGGTCATAACAAGTAAGGACACAGTCCAGCACCAAGGTATCTCGTTAACAATGGAAGGATCAGTGAATCTGCAGCTTAGTGCTAAAAGTGTGGGTGTGTTCGAAGCTTTCTATAACTCTGTCAAGGTAAGACCTGTGCAGGTTAATATTTTTAGCACAAAATCTTTGTCTCTTTTCTCAAATTAAGTCTTTCTTTAATGGCTTTCAGGTAGTTATAGCACTTCATGCTATGGTAATGATAGAAAGCAGAGAAATGCTCAGCATTACCTAGTGATGTATGATGACATTTTGGGGGAGGAACTTGCACTTGTTGGAGAGTTTTCTTTGGGGCTGAAATACAGTAACATAAATAGTATAGTTACTGGGTAATGCATTGAAGGACCATGATTTAAAGAGAAATAACAAATTGTGTGGGGTTTTTTTTGTCTGTTTTTTTTTGTTTTATTTTAAAAGTGACTCATTTTAATTGGACTTCTGTGCCACATCAGTCACAATACAATAGTTTCTGTGGAGGCCATTGAGGTTGTGTGCTACTTACTGGGTATGATACAGGACCTGCACAGATTCTTCTGTGGAAGTATTAGGCTGTGTGCAGACTGACTGTGGAGCTCCTGGAAGGCCTATGTAGCATTCTCCAGGTTTGGAAGCGTGGGGTTGGGAAGCTAACAGGGCAGGTTATCTCAGGCTCCTCATGAATGTGGCTGTACTGATGAAAGCAAAGCTGGCTCTCTCTAGAGGCAGTCTAGCTACATGTGCAAAACAGTTCGGTTGAGTTAGGATAGCCTTGGTGCAGGACCTTTAAATGTCTTAATTTGTAGTGAATTTGCCCATGAATGATTTAAAAACAGAAAAAAAACCAGTAGAAGCAAGACTTTTTTTTCCTTCCTATTAGGGGGAAAATAATACTAAAACTCCAGAGGGAAGTGTAATCTTCAAACAGGCTTCCCCAGTTGAATTGTAGTTAACCATTGTTCCAGTGGGAGACTAGCCCTAAATGTGTATCTTTAGGGTGGGAGAAGGTAGGAGGGAATGGCTAACTGCTCAACTGGTGCACACAGCCATTGATTCCTGTTAACTGTTCCAATTCCTTCTATTAACAGTCATCATTTAGAAAATGGAACTCCGCTTTCCAAAGCGCTTGAGACTTTGCTGTTTAGCTCTCTAAATACGCTTGATCATTAGTAAGATAGATCACAAATTGTTGTGGGGTTTTTTTGGGGGAAAGCATTTTTAATGTTTCTTTTCATTGTAAGACTAGAGAGCTGTGTGTCACAAAGAAATACCTAAGTTTCTGGAAATTTGGGAATTCTTATTAGAGTTTGGTGGATGGTTGTTAGTTCTTGAAATGGTGGGGCTGTCACTCTGCTTCAACCTAAACCTCTTAATATTTATCTTTGCAGCCTATTCAAATTATTAACAGCACTATTGAAATGGTAAAACCAGGAAAACTTCCCAGTGGCAAGACAGAAATTCCATTTGAATTTCCATTGCATATGAAGGGGAATAAAGTTCTATATGAGACATATCACGGTGTCTTTGTTAATATTCAGGTAAGGCGGTCATATCGGTAAAGAAAATCTGAACTTTTGTTGTCTACAGAATGTATTCTAAAGCATCTCTTATTCCATGGAAGCAGAGGATAAAGTTTTGTGCTAAAGTTTTCTTTTCATACTGCAATATGTTTTCTTTTCTCAATTTGAAGAATGAGCAGAAAGTGTAGAGATCCTTTGAAGTGAGTAGCTTTTAAGCTTCCCTTTATTAATATAACATTCTTCTGGTGTGTACTGTATTTTCTAGATATAACTTAAAATTAAAAATTGTGATATGTGTTAACCTTTTGAGTACTAGTTTTTAGGTAGTTTCTAGTTGACTTTTTCAGTTCCAGTTCTCAGGAGTCAACACTTTCCACAGGTGGTGAAACTTCTTAAATGTGGCAAAGGAGCCATTCTGATACCTCAGAATCCCATCAATATCATGCTGCTTTAAAAAAATTGTTGTGATGTCTGTTCCCTTTTCTTTTCCAGCAAGTTTAAGCTTTTCATTGGAAATAGCTCATGGTAATGAAACTGATCAGATGTAACATAGGATGTACAAGAGAGAACACTGGAAAGAGGGGCTTTGGGTTGAGAAAGGATAAAATGTATTTGCCACACTTGTTAAATCTTGCACAGTTTTCTTACAGGGTGATGTTTGCATCTAGTTCTGATTTTACTGTGAAAGAAGTTGCATTTACCACTTTGTAGATAATCTGTATTGTAGTACATACCCAGATACAAGTGTATGTATTGTTAACCAAGTACCAGTGAGACTTTGTTAGCATAGTAGACAACTAATTAATGCTAATAATACTTCAATATGAAAAGTGAAGTGTACTGACTTACCAGATCCAGTTTAACACACAGGGATAAGTCCTACAGGAACAAAGCTACCCAGTGTTCAGAGTCTGTTTTCCTCCATTCATTTGTGAGAAGGAATAACTAGAGGATATCTTTCCATCACTTATTGTTTCAGGCCTTCCATATAGAGTTAATCTTTAAAAGAATGATGGCATAAACAGAACAGTAACAAGCTGTCTTGCCTGAAATACCTTGTCAGAACTGCTGTAACATGTATCTGATCCCTACTTGTGTTCTAGACAACTACATCCATTCCCTTCATGAAAAAAGACTGCACCACAGTGTCCTTTTGTTCAAAACAAATGTGGCTGTGTAATTTCATAATGAAGACTCAAACCAAGGCATTTAGAGCTTGTAGCATCTTCAAAAACACTAATTGTTCGCTTTCCTGTGGAGATGAGTAGTAACATTTCCTGCCCAAATCTGGATGTATTACAAGCTTGTAACAGAATCTTGTAGAAACACAATTTTGAAATTTGACCTTTTTTGGTTAAAAATTACCATAGATGGACTTGTTTGTTTGGGGTTTTGTTGTTGGTTTTGGGGTTTTGGGGTGGTTTTGTTTTGCTTTGTTTTTTAAAGAAAGTCTTTATTCAGCTATCACTTAAATGCAGATACTGTGTTAGATAACACCTCCCCTCAGTAAGAAAAAGCTTTTTGGTCTTTTTCTTCAAAGGAAAAGTTGTAGGAGCCACTAAATGAAAAAGATTTCACACCAGTGCTGATGAAGAATCACTGAGTTGTAAAAATTTCCCCCCACATCCCTTTGTAGCTCACTGCTGAGAGTACTGGATTTGATGACGAAGTATAAAACTGCTAGTTATGTAGCTAAACTGAAAGTCTTATATTACAGTCTGGCATTTAAAAAAACCCAAACCCTAACAAACAAAAAACCCACAAAACCCCTCCCACCTACTGGCCTATCAGAAGTAACTAAAAGAAAAACTCTCGTGTTTTTGTCTACGTTCGGATGGCTTTAAGTACTTCCCACATCTTTTTTTCAGTCCTGGCTTTCTTTTTAATGTATCATCTGTTGTTTGTGGTAGGTATGTCAAAAATGGTGCAAAACTCGTTGAGTTGCTTTCCGTAATCCAGATAAAACAACCGGTATCAATCATAGGCAAATTAAGGTATACTTTAATGGTGAATATTTGTTTTGTTTTATCATTCCCTCTCTCATCTACCTAGCTTCTCTTTACAAGCTGGGGATAAAATGTAATTAAAAGGTTAATCATTAGATTTCAGCCAACCTTTGAGAGTCCTGCTGTCCTGAAGAGGAAAATATAGTCGGTCCCACAGTTACATAAGGTGCACTGATACCTGATAAAACAAATACACAGATATAAATTGGGGAATCATAGAATCATAGAATGGTCCGGGCCGGGAGGGACCTCCAAAGGTCACCTAGTCCGACCTCCCTGAAGTCACCAGGGACACCCCCAACTAGACGAGGTTGCCCAGGGCCTCATCGAGCCTCACCTTGAATATCTCCAGGGATGGGGCCTCAACCACCTCCCTTGGCAACCTGTTCCAGTGCTCCACCACCCTCACAGTAAAGAACTTTTAAGTTCTTTAAGTCTGTTTTTAAGAACTTTAAGTCTGTTTTCTGGAAAATCAGGCTTGAATTGAAAAATACTTTGCTAGTTTTAAATAAATCAAAGAAAGAGTTCCATTTGCTTCTAATCTATGTATATGTGTCCAAATCAATAAATGGAAAAATAGAGTACAAACAGTATGCCACCTATTTTTTTTTTATTTGAGTAACTAAAGGTGCTGTTTACAAAATACTTCCTAGACCTCTGTCCAAGTCCTGTGCAGTTTAAAAGCAAGCCTCTATTATTTAGAATCATAGAATCACAGAATGGTTTAGGTTGGAAGGGACCTTAAAGATCATTTAGTTCCAACCCCCCTGCCGTGGGCAGGGACACCTCCCACTAGAGCAGGTTGCTCAAAGCCCCATCCAGCCTCATCTTGAATGCTTCCAGGGATGGGGCATCCACAGCTTCTCTGGGCAACCTGTTTCAGTGCCTCACCACCCTCACACTAAAGAATTTATTCACATATCTAATATAAATCGACCCTCCTTCAGTTTAAAACTGTTACCCCTCGTCCTATCACCACGCTCCCTGATGAAAAGTACACCCCTATCTCTCCTGTAGGCCCCCTTTAGGTACTGTAAGGCTGCTATAAAGGTCTTCCCAGAGCCTTCTCTTCTCCAGGCTGAACAATCTCAACTCTCTCAGCCTGTCTTCAGAGGAGAGGTGCTCCAGCCCTCTGATTATCTTCGTAGCCCTCCTCAGGACTCACTTCAACAGGTCCACATCCTTCTTATGTTGAGGTCTCCAGAGCTGGGTGCAGTGCTCCAGGTGGGATCTCACCAGAGTGGAGTAGAGGGGGAGAATCACCTCCCTTGACCTGCTGGGCATGCTGCTTTTGATGCAGCCCAGGATGCATCAAAAGATTTCTTGATCTCATTATTAGTACGTTACTTGGGGTTTCAGTATCAAGATCCAAGTCTCTGTTCTCATGCAAAGAATTTCTAATTGGATACTGATGGGGAGGCTGTGGGCCGAATTGCAAAGCATGTATGGTCCTGCTGCCTCATTGCACTGTGTTCCCTGGTCTGAGTGAAGTGTAGTGCAGTCATAGAAGGTGTGCTCAACACTTGTCAACTTCAGTGGAAATCACAGTCTGTGATGGGGAAAGAGATATGCTCCCCAGTCTTGTTCTTACATGCGTGTTCAGGTTATGTGCTGAGAGACACCATGAGCTAGAAGTTACAAAGTTGGGTCCCTAGACAGAGTGCACCTGGTTTTGCTAATTCCTTACCTGTAAGGGAATTAAAAATGAAATAGCAAAAAAACCCCACCCCAACAAATTCCCTCTCATGTAAAGACATTGAAAGGCAATGTTACAGGTTCTTAAGTGTATGATTACTGTGATAACCAGGGTCATGCTGTTTTTCGGTCACTCGTTTATGGCTCCCTTTTTAGGGAAGAAAGGGGAGGAAATTGACAGCAAGTTTTAGAACAGTGAACGGCAAAAATAACCCTATTGCCCGACTTTACTGCACACTGCTGCTTTTAAGTTCCACTCTACAGTTAAAGACAGTTCCTCGTTAAATATGCACGTAACTGTTACCATTGTTAAATTCAATTGTGTAATAAGTTTAAAATTAGAGGGGCTGTGAATATATCATATTGATAATCACTAATCCAAAGTGTGGATAAAAGCAATACCGTAATCACTCTTAAGTGAATGTAATTTGGGTGCTGAAGCTGTACAGGCGTACTGCTCTCTGTCAGTCGATTAGTCCCTCAATCTTATAGGTTGTTACATATCACAGAAGATATGGGAAGCATTTGCAAATGACTATGGGACTGTACATACAGAGAAAAGTCAGCTTTCATTTGGGAGCGTCTAAAATTACTGTATACCTCTTACTGTATACCTTCCCCTCTCCCCTTCACTGGTATGTATGTTGCCTACTAACCTGTTTTAAATAATGCCTTAAATATTAATAACAGTAACATTCTGTACATATGCAATAAAAAGATGAGAAGTTAAGAGAGAGAGAGAGGGGAAATCTTAACTAAGGCTCTCTTCTTTTTCTCTGCCATCCTGTTCTTGCCAGTATACCCTACGGTGTGATATGCGACGTTCTCTGCTGGCAAAAGACCTAACCAAGACTTGTGAATTCATAGTCCACTCACTGGTAAGTGTGGTTTCTGTTAACTGTACAAAGTGAGCTTTTTCTTATTTCCACTTTATGTGAAGTGTGACAGTAAGGTTAGAAGACTGGGTAAAACCACGTAACTTGTAATAGCGACACACGGGATAAGTATGAGTAAAGGAAACTGGCCTCAAAAAACCCCCTAAAACTATCCAGAAGAGCTAGGGTGTCAGTTGCTTCTGATTAGCATAACACGTCTCTCTCTTCATTTAAAGAAAATAGTACAAAGAGGATTTGCATTACTAGATGTCTTTATACTCCACTGAGTTTATTTTCTTAGCCTTTCAGTTCTGAAACAATGGTGTTAGATAAACATTACGGTGTTTTTCTAAACGCTGTTTCAGGCTATCTGCAGCGTTCCTTAGCCAAAGGTCCCAGACACCCACAATGCCTGCCCTAGAAATGGGAATTCGTTGGTGAAGAGAAAATAACTGATTTCTGTTCTTCAGATGACTAATTACGATTTAGAGCCCTGACTGAAAGTATCAAAGCTGGGACTGCATCAAGTTGGAAATAAGAAGATTGTCAGCTTAATCACCTTTGCTATTAAGTAAGCCCATGGTTGGCAATGTGCTAAGATAACTAGGTTAAAAAATATCCATATCCTGCCATTAGCAACATGAAGACAGCATTCCTCCTGTGGAGGTATCATTGTGGGATGAGAGTGTCTCACAAGAAATGCTTTGCTGCTTGTTATTTGAAGTTCCTGTATCAGACTGGTTTTTAGTTTATGTTGACTTTACGCGTGTCCAGAACAACTGATGTCAGTACAGACTGTGCTGCCCTAATTAAGTATCTCTTTTTTTTCCACCCACAACTTGCTAGAACATACTGTTTCTATCATTCCTTTGAACTCTTAACAGGACAGGAAAGTATTAGACTCTTGTCTTACTTATGAATAATGGTGGAAATATGTTATTTTAGTTCTATAGTACCTTTTTTAAAGATTTAGTACCTTTTTTAAAGATTTAGCTAGGTGCTATAAAGAAGTTTCCTGTTGGTAAGTTTTTATTATTTTCTACAATATATTATGCTACATTTTATTGGTCCATTACTACATTATAAGTAAGCCACACTTGTCAAAATAGTGAACAAATTACATATTATGCAGTTTCCTGGTTTTATTTCTTGTTCCCACTACAGCACTTCTTAGATCACAAGTCAGTAAATCATGAATCTCTCAGTCAGGGTGAATTAATGAGGTTTTACTGAACATATAATTCTCACTGTCAGTGCTCAATGTACCATTTCCCTTAACCTTATTCTTTGCCAGAATTTGTCATTTATGGGGAAATACAGTCAGCCTTCCATCTTGCAGCTGGGCAGCAGAAGCTGTTTTGAATTCTTAAGTGGTGAGGGTAGACCCTAACTGTGAGTTCAAGTGAAGCCCATTGGTGGTGGTGTGCTCTGCCAACTCACAGTTGGATACAATGGAGTCTCTCAGAATTGATGCTGCCCTGGCCACTTATTCTAAATATGCAGGGAAAAGACAGTGCATCTCACTGGGATAGGGATGGAGAGGTCGGTCAGGGAATGGTAAGCAAAGCTTGCTGTCCTCATGCTGCCATCTCAGCCAAGCTCAAGGCCCATTCAGCCACTGATGGAAAGATTTAGCTTCTTGGGTTTGTGATAAATGGTGATAAATAGATATTGAAGAACTGTAATAATGTGCCCCCCCCCCCCCAAAATGGCTTCTCCAGCATGGAAAGCTAACCTGGACCAAAAAGTTTTGGCTTTTTGCAGTTAAAGAAGCTGGATGCAAGGCCCATTAAATCAATGCTACACTAGATTCCATCAGCTGAGGATCTCCTAGTAACAGGAGGATGGCATAGGAGACCTGAACCTATATTTGAAAGGGCAGCAGAAAAAGTTCAAAGTGAGTGGTCGGAGAAAACGAGGGAGAAAGAGTTTATAAAACATATTTGAAGCAATGGAGCAAGTTCATTTATAATCACCCCTTCTCTCCCCTGCTCAAATTTACTAAGCATTGATAATGAAAGGAAACATTGCAAGTGACACGTAAAATGTAATTATTTATAAATACAAAAATGTGAAATTTAACTTTTTTCTATAACATACCATATGCTTCAGATTGGTAGTGTATTCCTTTTTTTCCAGGTGGTTTAGAGTAGTCAACCACATGGTTTGTTTTTCTTTTACTTTGGTTTTTTTTTTTTCAGTGTAGGTAGAGTTTATGCCAAAAATTTAGAAATTGAGAGCTTGTTGTGGTTTATTGCAATGGCAAACACAAAGTAACCAAAAATTGACCCAGTTCTGTTTCCACAGTGCAAATTTGTAATTCATCGTGAGTTTTATTTAGACAATATCATAATGTTATTTAATAACAAAGGCAGGAAGTCTTAGGTTTTTTATGACATAGATGCATACTTTCAGTATGAAGCCAATCCTGAAAACTGACACATCCAACAGTTGCTTGACTTTGTTGTCTTTTTTTAATGTTTTCTCTGTGTGTTTTGTAAATCATCTTTTACAGTTTAACTCTTTCATTACTTGTAGTCACAGAAAGGGAAACTGACACCAAGCCCAGTAGACTTCACAATTACTCCTGAAACTTTGCAAAATGTTAAAGAGGTAAGGGTTTTCTTCTTGTTTTATTTTAAATGTAATGTTTGTGTGATTCTGAGTGACAACAGGAGAAGAATGATTAAATGCTGCCCTGCAGATAATCAGCTCTATTTTTCCCCCCTTTTTCTCCTTTTTTGCTTTTGTAAGCAACAGTGTTTCTGCCTGATCTCTTGTGATAGTAGTGACTGGTGAAAGGTGGAACTTTGTTCAATAACGCTTAAATATTTTTATCATTTTTCTGAGTGAAAGATGGCAGTGAAGCAAGGGGAAAACATTCTGTACCACTTGTAGCCAAGATCCTTTAAAATATATTTTTTGATCCTTCGTTATGCCTTTTTTTACAGCTCCATGTGGCTTTGGGAAGCCTGTATGAACAGCAGTAGCTGTCTTGGTCATTTAGCTTCCTGAACACTGGTTTCTGATTGTCCACTGAAACCCGTGTTCTGTTTTTCCAGTGTTTGCCATTGTGCTCTTTTTGTTAATATGGCTACTTTCCTGCTTTAGATCTCTCTTCTGCATCCCAGATTTGCCTTCCCTTGCTCTTAGTCCCAGACATCTGAATTTAGACCTACTCTTCCACTTGTTTCTAAGAACAGGCCTCTTAATCAGCTGTTTGGTTGTTTCATGTCGTAGTTGGAAGGAACCTCTGGAAATTGGTTAATCCAGCTCCTGTGCTCAGCAGAGTTATCTAGAGCAGGTTGCTCAGGGCCACATCTAGTCAAGTTTTCAATATCTCAAAGGATGGAGACTTGCAACCATTCAGCAATATTACACTGTTTGACCATGCTCATGGGATTACAAAATAAATAAATAAATATTTTCTATTTGTTTTCATCGCTCATGGGATTACCAAATAAATAAATATTTTCTATTTGTTTTCATAGCCTCTTCTCTTATCACTAGATACCACTGAGGAGTCTGACTCCATCTTCTTTACTCCTTCCCACCAGGTAGTTATGCATACTGATAAGACCCCCCTGAGCCTTCTGTTCTGCAGGGTGAACCATCCCAGCTCTCAGCCTCTTTTTGTATGTCACATACTCTTAACCATCTTCATGGCCAAATCCAGCAAAGGTTGGACTTGCTGTAGTAAGTCTGTTTTTCTTGTACCAGGAAGTCCTGAATTGGACACGTCATCTCCAGTTTTGCCTCACCAGTGCCAAAGAGATGGGGAGAATCACCTCCCTCAACCTGTTGACAACACTTTCTAATGCAGCTCAGGATGCTGCAGGCCCATTTGTCCAGCTTGTTGAAGTCCCTGTGGAGGAACTATCTGGTTCACCAGCCACTCCTTTGAGTTTTATACTATCTGCAGACTTACTGAGGGAGCATTCTGTCCCATCATCCAAGCCATCACTGAAGATGTGAAGTAATGTTGACTCCAGTATTGACCCCAGTCACTGGTGTACACTACTAGTGACTGGCCTTCAGCTGGACTTTGTGCTACTCATCGCAGACCTTTGGCTGTTCTCAGTCTACCTCAGTGTCTGAGCTGTACATCTAGTCTGTACTCCCATCAGTTTGTCAGCGAGGCTGTTAGGAGAAACAGCATAAAAAACAGCACTGAAGCCAACATAAACAGTATCCACTGCTCTCTGTTTGTCCACCAAGCTAGTAATTTCATCATAGAAAGCTATCAGGTTGGTTAAGCATGACTTCATTCTCATAAATCCGTGCTGACGGCACCCAGTCACCTTCTTGTCCTTTATATGTTTGGAAATGGCTTTCAGGTTGTTTGCTCCATTGCTTTCACAGGGATTGAAGCAAGGCTGACAAGCCTGTAGTTCCTTGGAACTTCCTAACTGAAGATAAGAGTGACATTTACTGTCTTCCATTCATCAGGAACCTTCTTTGTTCATGACAGCTTTTCAAAGATAATCAAGATTGGCCTCACAAGTGACATGGATCAGCTTCCTCAGCCCTTGTGGGGGCACCCCATCAGGTCCCATGGACTTGTGTACATCCAGTCTGTTTAAATGTTCTCTAACCTGCTCCTCCTCTAACAAGGGTAACTCTTCCTTGCTCCAGACTTGCCTTGTGGTTGCAGGGACCTGGGATTCCTGAAGGCAAATCTTATCAGTAAAGTTCGAGACAGAGAAGACATTAAGTACCTCTGTCTCTTTCATGTCTTTTTGTCGCTGGGTCCCCTGCCATACTTAGTAGCAGGCTGACACTTACCCTCATCTTTCTTTTGCAGCTGGTAGACTTGTAGAGGCCTCTTTTTGTTGCCCTTCATGTCTTTTGATTTAACTCCAGGTGGCCTTTGGCTTTCCCTAAATCATTCCTGGACACTCAGATAGTGATTTTATGTTCTTCCTGGGTCACCTGATCCTATTTCCATCTTTTGCATTCTTCCTTTTTATGATTTTTATCAGTAGCATCTTGTTGATCCATGAAAGTCTCTTCCTACCTTTGCTTGTCTTTCTGCCTGTTGGAATAGACCATTCTTGAGCGTAGAGGAGGTACTTCTAGAAAACCAACCAGCTGTCATGGCTGAACTCTAAATCCAGCTGAGTTGGAGCATAAGCAGGTTGTGGCCAGCAGCCTCTCATGACTCTGGAGATGACTGCACACTGAAAGCTTGTGGTTTTCCAAATATAAGGATATAATAACTAATCTTTGTGGTAAAATTCCTTTGAGACCACTGCTAAATACTTAAACTCTCAGCAGTCTGCTCCTCTTATGAACCATATTTCCATATAAATTATTTTCTGTTCCTTCTTTCTCTTCTGTATCTTGATACTCTACTCATTAGCTTAGCAAAGACCCAATGGTGTACATCTTGAGAAAGTCTTGTCCATTAAAGGCTCTTTCTTAAGTTTAATGGCAGACCCTGTGCCTTTCTCTAGTTCAAGAACATAACCACAAAAGTAGGTTTGAAAACTTACGACATCTCTGATCCAAGAGATCTTGGTATTTAATTGTGGAGCTGTCTAAGGAATGGTATTGAGAGTGGCTGTTTTTTAAATAGTATTTTTATTTATTCCTCTCCCTGTGTCAGAATAATGTGTGGGTCTGAAGTGACTACCTGGTGGACAGGTAGAAAAGTCACTTTTTTTTTTTTTTAACCACTGTTTTGGTATATTTAAAATATTAACATCTCAATTCTCTGCTTGTCTGGAGACGGTGACAGCACTATAATTTCTGGTAGACTACTAGAAAACTGGTTAGGAGGTTTGCAGTAGCCAAGCAAAGCACAGAGAGGTTAGATTGAAAACCAGGATAGATTTGCTCTTAAGTTCTTGATTGTCATTTTAGGGGGATTATGAAACAGAGTGTAAATTATAGGCTAAAGAAGACCTAGCTAGGATTAAAATATGAAGAGTAATGACAGAGTAGTAAGACTCTAGGGGAAATATGCCTTTAAAAAAAGTCTCGTAGACTAGGATTGAGGAAAACGGCCTCTTGTTCTTGTTCTGCAAGTTCCTTTTATCTCTGTCTCTTAGGTTCTGACCACTATACTTCAGGGGACAGCTATATGTTGTCCATGTGAAGCAGGGAAGCAACTCTGTGTTTACTAATAGTGGTCATAAGAAGAACATGTGAGGGATCATTCGATAAAAAAAGCAGTTTATTAATACATTATTAGGACTCAATATTTCATAGCGTGGTTTTGTCAGGGATGCAACTTCTGTTATTTAAGTGAAGAGAAAATACCCAAATGAGGTCCCGTTTACTAAACACGTGAAAATTCCTCTCGTTTTATTTCCCCCAAAGATTTCTTTTGAGTGGAACAGCTAAATTCTGCAGAGGTGTTGGGTGTGAAACAGTCTGAACAATAGCTGAGGATAACTTTTCTGCCATTGCTACTGGCAGCCAGGACTGAGAAGCAAAACAAACAGATTGGGAGGAAAAAAGTTTGCAACAAGAGAGTTGGTTTGGAAGAAGGGAAAATTGGTTACACGGGCAAGGAAATCCAACATCGCAAGCAAGTGTGAACAGATGGTTGGAAGGTAGGGGCTAACATCAAAGATGTCAATAAGAAATTAAGATGGGAGAGAAAGACTCACAAAAGAAGAGGAAGGCTAGAGCAGGATTCTCAGAGAGTTTGAAGAAAGCTGGATGGTGAAGATGTGAGCTGAAGATGTGGGTAGAAGTCTCGGCCATTTCAGTATGTCTCCTGCCAGAATCTGACATGTAACTGGAGCTCCTGGCGTATGAGTTTCTCTGCTGGCCCAGGCAAGGGGAGCAAAACCCCTGCTTTGGTCTCTTATGGAATCTGATTTAGAGACTGTTGCCCTCGATCAACGATTCATGCTGCTCCTTCCTTAAAACATAGGAAATGTGCTCGCTGTTAAGAAAATTTGAAAAGTTAAGTATGATGCTGTATTCAAATTAAGCTCTTCAGTAACTGTCCTTAATTGATATCGCGGTACAGAAGCAGTATGCTACATCTTGTATTAAAGGAAGAATTTTTAAATGCCAGTCTTCCCTCCCAATAGCAGCGATGACAGAGAAATTTTAAAAGGTGGGAAAATCACTGAAGCAATAGACTGTCTTGTAACCCATAGCAAACTGGGACCAGAATGCCGGTCTCTAGGGCACTGCCAGCTGCCTTAACTTGACCATCCTCTCAGTTCCTGCCAGCCTGCCTCCTTCACCATGTGATTCCTGACTTCCTCATCAATTGCAACAGCCACCTTTTGTCAGTTCATGCCAGGAAAAATGCACTTCTGGATGGAATGAATAGGGGGGTGCATGTCAGGGGGAAGGGTACTAAGAGATATCTTAATGCATCTGCATAGGGATGCATATTTAAAGAGTTAAGCTACATGAGGCATTTCCAAACTTTTTGAGTTCTTAACTTTACAACTTTTTGGGATTTCCTACATATTTTGATAACCGTCTTCCTAGAAGGTATTTTTTTCTTAGTCTGCTCTTACAGTTGTGTTTTTTTTCTGTCCCCCTCCCCATCTTTTCAGAGAGCTTCACTTCCCAAATTTCTCATCAGAGGTCACCTCAGTTCTACAAACTGCGTCATCACGCAGCCCCTAACAGGAGAGCTGGTGGTGGAGAATGCAGAGGCTGCAGTCAAAAGCATTGAGCTGCAGTTGGTGCGTGTGGAAACCTGTGGTAAGTTTCTCTCCTAACGGCATGTGTACAGACTCTAGCAATTACCACTGCCACTCTTTCCCTTTAAATACGGAAGATTGTCAAAAGCCATACAATTAAAATGACTTGCAAAAAATTGTTTCGCACTTCAGGTAGAACAAGTGCAAATTTCAGTAAATTCTATGACCCTATGAGTGCTAATGTGAAAACTTGCAGGTCAAAAGGCAAAATGTTTTGCCCACACTTACTTCCCTCCCAACCCCAGTGTATCTTTATTTTAAATTTTGCCCACTGCCTTCTCTCTCCCTTCCCCTCCTCTCCCTCTGAATGTCCCCCTTTCCCCAGGGTGTGCGGAAGGTTACGCCCGGGATGCCACAGAGATACAGAATATTCAGATTGCTGATGGGGATGTCTGCAGGGGCCTGCCCATTCCTATTTACATGGTGTTCCCCAGGTTGTTCACCTGCCCTACCCTGGAAACAACGAACTTCAAAGTTGGTAAGTGCCTAGGGACTTTACGCTGTGTTGGCATCTTGCATCTGAGAGAAGTTTCTAGTTTCACTTCAGCTTCTGGTGGGTCATGAGATAAATGGCTGTCAGCCCTGCAAGGAGCAGCAAGGACATCCATCCGTTTGCCTGTAGAGGTTTCCTGAAGAGGAGTGGGTGCAGTCTGCCGTGTTTCATAGGACTGAGAAAATACAGCCCAAATACTTCTAACTAAAAACAGTTGTGCTGCTATTAAGCTTCTTCTGACTAAGAGAATTCTGTGGTAAAAGGACAGGAGCAGCAGTGTAATGGCAGGTGACTGTGTTTTCTGCCAAAAATTTATGTGTAATTAAACATTTGAGTAATATCCCAAAAATAATATGCCAAGATACCCCTTCCTTCTTTTCGTTACCAGCAAGAACCCTTCTTTCCATTCCCTCTCCTTTTTCTTTCCCATTCTGTCATGTAGACTCAGAAGTAGAAAAAGTAAGGTTAGGCTGTATGTGACTTCGCTTTTCCTGGTCTACGCCAGCTGCTTCTTCCTTCTTATTGCTGCCAAATCCAACATTTTCCTTAAAAAACACCTGACATTTAGGATCTTCCTCACTTTTTCAAGTAACTACTGCAAAAATTCTCTTTGCTACCCTGTTTTTCTTCTCTTTGTCCTGCTGGAATCTGTTTGTTTTATTTTTTATTTATTTTACTATATCAGATTAAAGCTACAAGTCTCTGCTTTTAGGATCTTTCCAAACTGAAGCCCCTCCTACTTTTCTGCTGTCTTGGACAAATGTGCACAACTAGTTTTCCAGCTTTGCCTACCTCTTTATCTGCTCCCCTAAGAGCATTTTTGCACCTGATATGTGCAGTGATTTTTTCCCAAAATAATACTATTCTCTACTTTTTGCCATTTTAAGCTATTGAATAGTAATTTACAGTGGCAACAGCTACTGTTAATGTGGTAACTAATTCTGCTTGTAAGAACAGTCTTCTAAAATAGTTATGAAGACTCTGAAAAAGAACAATTATTTTCAGTTTATTTGGATCTCTGGTTCCCTTCATTTATTAACTCTACCTGATTGTGTATTCTGTCTCTGCTTAGGAGTGGTTACAGATCTAATAATGATTTTGAACAACACAATGTAATATCTAAAGAGTAGATTTTTCTTTTGAAAACTTTTCTCCTGGTTGGCAGGTATATTGTATGTCAGTGTTGGTTTCCTAAGGCCACACACAATGCAGGATTCTAGGGCCATGTTCCCTGCTGACAGCAGGGGAGGAGTCTGTTCCCTGACTCTTCCACTCAAGTGCTTCTAAACAGTGATTACTGCTGTGAGGCACCTTTCCCCAAACATTTACATCTTAGATGTCTGAACTTTTCCTGTTGGCCAGAAGACTGTATGTTACGGGTTTTTAGTGATATGCAAATTAATCCAGCAGAATCTCGATGATTAGAATGAGCCAAGGTTCTCAGGAGTGGCCCGAGGTCTGGGGTGCTGGTGGTGGGGACCCACCTGGAGCCCTGTGTTCATCCCGTCCACAGGAAAATCCAGGGTATTGAATTGGCACAGAGGAGCCCTGTGAGGTGTTTGCTGCCTCTGAGGGCAGGAACCAGCTGCCTCCCATCCTACTGGTACAGTGCAGGGTCATAGGGACTCCTTATTTAATTCTTTTTTTTCCCCTTCTTCCAGAGTTTGAAGTTAACATTGTTGTTCTTCTGCACGATGATCATCTCATCACAGAGAACTTCCCGCTGAAGCTCTGCAGGATGTAAACAGCCAGAAGAGAATCACTGGAAAAGGACAAAATTCTTCACAGGCAAAGTGAAGTCTTACCCATGTCTTATTTTAACTGAAAACACATCACTTCTTTCTTCCTGCCGGTAGTTGTGATTTTGGTTCTCTACCAATCTTGGTAAGACTTTGCCTGCCTTGCGATAGCTGACAGGGATGTATCTGTCCAGGCAGCCTCATCAGGTATCTTTCTGACTGCAACCACCACGTCTTCCCCAACTGTTCTCAGACAAATCCTGAAGAAATGATTCCATATTTTTCTACAAGTTGTAGAAATACGTAGTAAATTTTTCTCCTTATTCCATTTTGTAATATTTGTTCCGAAGTCCTTTAAAGACCTCTTAAGCCTAGTAATTCCTGTATATACTGGGGGGGAGGGTATGGGACCTGTAATATACTGAATACTGTCTTTGAAGGTGTAATAAATGGTGCTATACCAATGCGAGGTGGTGGTGTGGGATGAATAGTGTAAGATGAATGTGAAATGAATAATGATGTGAAATAACACCAAGTGTATTTTGGTCAAATCAGGAATATGGATCTGTATTGGAGGAATGCTTAGACTGAAGCTGTTTTGCCTGTGGTTTTTCTCTAGGCTCTCCCCTGGATTAGAAAAACAATGCTCTTACTTGGTCTTTGCTATTGGTGTAAAGTAGCAATGAAAAAGAGCAGGCAAAAGCTTTTAACTTGAGAATATACTTATTCTATGCGTTATACCATCTTCCTGCTTATAAGGCTTCCACAGCTCAATTTTAAAGTGGAAAAAAAGGTCTGTTGTGCCCCCAGCAGCACTGCTGTGTCGGAGGGCAGGCTCTGCTGAGGCCAGGCTGGATGGGGCTGAGCAACCTGGGCTAGTGGGAGGTGTCCCTGGCCATGGCAGGGGGAATAGAATGAGGTGATCTTTAAGGTCCCTTCCAACTCTAACCATTCTATGATTCTATGAAAAACTGCATTGAAAAACTTCTATGCTGTGGCACCTTGTGCCTTTAGGACACGACTTGTCATTATATGAATAACCATTCCAAGGGACACAGTCAATCTTTTCAATTAGATGGGTTAACACTGTCACTTGTTCAAGTAAAAATGTAAAAGCCAGGAAAGGAATGAGTTAAAGTAAATACATTAATGTGTTTGTAACTATACATCTTAAAGGAACGATGTAGGAAAACTTTCAGCAAGAAATAACCTTCCCAACACAAGCAGGTAATAAACTTTGATACTGTTTTAAGTAAACAGAAGAGCCCTACTTTCATTCTAATTGTGAATTTTCCATACCCTATTACATGGGGTGGAGGCAGGCTAAGTGTTATATAAACTATAAGTGTAGAGATGACAACCTGAAAAGACAATTAAGAAAACTGCCAAAAAATAATTTCCTTCAGCTCTATCCAGCAGCATTGCCAAGCAGGAAAATATAATTCTAGGTTTGGCCCTAGTTCTGCATCATCTGTATTTTAGGAATAAACATCGGAAATTCTTATTTCAATGTCTTGTGGGGGAAAAAAAAAAAAAAGCTCTTTACTAGAACTTAACACTTCTGTAATATCAGGAAATCACACAGGATGGTTTTTGGGAAGCGGAAGCTGCTCTTTCTGGTCTACACGACGTGACAAGAGCGCCCCCTGCCGCTCGAAGCAGCGCTGTCGCCTCCGCCTCCAAAGTTACTGGGAGAGATGGACCTTGGTGCAGCCTCTCCCGCTGCAGTAATGGGCCGGGGGATGCCTGCTCCGGGGCCTCCCTTTTAAAGGAATCACTAAAATCCTTCCAGCTTACCCAAGTCAGAGAAGAGAAAAGGAACATGGAGCCAAATCCATCCTGCTTATCTGGGAACCGGGGGTCCTGTCTGTGCTGTGCCTATAGGAAAAATAAGACTGTCTGACAGCAAGCAAGTCTATGTAAATAGCAGTGCAGTGCATTACCAGTAAGTGCTTCCTTAGGTCTCCCCCAGCCAGCCTGCCTTTCTTACCTCAGGGCTCCTTATGTTCTATTTGGAGAACACCATCAACTGTGGCACTGCTGAGCAGGTCAAGGATACCTCTGCTCTGGAACGGAATCTGAGGCTGCTTTTGGGAAAAGCTGAGAAGATGAGGTATGTATATATATGTATATACATGTGTCTCCCACCCCAAGAACATCAGGGCAGCAGAGAGAGGCAAGTGCTGTAACACTGAGCAGCGCAGCCCCTCTTTCTTCAGGCAGAAGGTGCCCTAGCTCTCCAGCATACAGTAAATTGCTCACCAATAACTCAGCAAAAATATTACACAAGAAAACCAAATCAGCTGCAGGAGTAATTTTAATTTTGATCCAAGTACCAATGAATATACGGATTAATCACAAAATAGTTTAAAACTTCATTTGGAGGATACATAGTCATTTGGGGGAACAAATGATCCCTGGAATTATCTAACTTAATCTTGTATAATCAATTTGATACTGCTTGTATCCAAACAACAGTCACCCTCAAGTTTCAGAGTGGTTAAGCTCTAAGTGCTCTCCTCCTGGCCTGCTGCCTACTTGAGATGAATTTTGCAGCAATGGAGGTTACTCTGGCAAGCCCAGACTTTTAAAGCAGGAGGATAACTTTTCTTCCAGCTGTTTGTATTCTGTACCTCATGCTGTTGGTGAACATCCAAGCACTGAACACAGACGCAGTGTTGCTTCGTTAAAAATAAAAGTCCTGTAATTCTGATAGAAACAAACCTCTCCAACGATGAGGGAAATTCAAACCGGATTTCAAGATGAGAGAACTGAGCCAGAGTATTCCAGCTCGATAGACAAAGGGAAAGAATCGCATAAATACTTCAAAATATTACCGAAAGTGATTCTTTAAATCATTTGAATTATTAGCTATGGATTTGTGCAGAGAAAGGAGCTACAATGATATGAACTGCATTCAGAATGATCACAACAAGCCCGATTTGAATCCTGCAGTTACACTGTAATTGTTTATGCCCGAGGAAGGCAATGTCTCGGCTGTTCCAAATTCTGCGTCTGTCATTCAGGTCACCTACTTGTCTGACATGAGAATTTATTTTCAGTGTGGTGTAAGCACTGAAGGAAACCCCCTGCTTTACAGGAATTATGCACCAGCCTGTGAGAAAATTAGATAGAGTAGATTAAATATCCCTTGGCCGAAATAACCCTGCTGGTTTTGGGTGCTGCTGGCCTCTGAACTCCATGGGCTTTGCACGTTTAGGCAGGACAGGACAACTGCTGCATCTGGGAGAGCACTACCCTGATTCTGCAGGTGCAGAATCAAGTGTTAAAATACTGAGTAAGTCTAAGTCCTACTACCATTTTCTATAAAAACAGGGTTCTGTCTCTTTCTAAGCATCACGTTTACTGTTCCTTATTACGGTGGTTATTCTGCAGCTACTTTGCATCTTGCTGTAACGTGTTGAAATAAAACAAGGTTTAGGTGTATTTGTTCCGTGCAGGAAGTTCAGGAAAGTCTTCTGGGAGCAGAGCGTGGACGCGGCAGATTGGGCAGGTACTGGAATGTTGCTTAAGCCATGTTCTAATGCACTGCAAGAGTGGAAAGATGGGGTTGAGGAAACAAAGTCTGGTGTAAAGAATTCAGCTTACATATGGTAGTAGTTGTCACTAATAGCAATTTTTCCAACATGTTCTATACTAAAATTTGCAGTTGGAAAACTTTCTCCAATTCTGATGCTGATGAATTTACACTTACACCTATTCTGCAATAACAAATCCCCAGGTAAGGTAATGGAAAAGGTCACAGACAGAAGTATCAAGTTATTCTAACATAATTCTGACTTTCTTACTACATGCAATACATGCTATCAGGTGGCAAATGTAGGGTTTATAGTGAATTATCATTTTAGTTAAAAAATCTAAAACTAGAAACTTTCTGACACCGTAAGAGTGCACATATAGCAAGTCTTTGTGTACAAAGGATGTAAAAGTGGACTGTTCTTTAAACACCGAAGGGTAAGGGGGAGGAAGGTGACTTTTAGAACGTGAAACAGTGGAGTAACTGACTAGAGTTTGTAAACGTTTGCACCCAAGTGCCAAGAACAAAAATCCTTACTTCTCTGTGAAAACGATGCCCACACTCGAGTTCACAGGAGTCTCTGCTTAGCTCATCATGACATATTATGCAGGGATCATCGCTGGAGGCCTACGCAGAAAATGTTAAGTTACTTGAAAGCGAGCAATAATAAATAGGTAAAAGTACATATTATATATATTTATATAATATATACATTTTAACCAAGCTTTTATACAAAAAATGAACAAGTCGATTATTTTTTTCAGCACTACTTCGATTATTTCATTTCTTGGAAATACATACATGACAATCACTTCACATTAACTGCAAGAGTGGAGAACTTACTTTTTTCCATTTAGATTTAGGTGTTGCTCCAACATTTCCCCAGGGCTGGGGATTGGGCTGAGATGGATTTTTACTCGAGGGGTTTTTCTGTGCGGATCTCCCTTTGGGTGGGCTGGGCACGTTTTCTCCTGCCGGTACGTCCCGACTCCGAGCTCCAGCCTGCGCTGGTGAAGCGGCGGATACCGATGTCACAGGTCTCCCTGTTGAGGTTGGTGCCTAGAGAGGTGTTGGAAAAGAATTTTGAGCAAGTTGGTATTTCAGAGCTTGACAGCAGAGGGAAGTTTGCATTCTTTTCCAGACTGTGCTGCGCCGTTGAAAAGGCAGCAGCTCCGAACAGCGCAGTACCTGGTTCTGCCAGTCCAGAATGAGTTCTGTCACCCTGCTTAGAATCTCATCTGAGCTCAAACCTGACAGTGTATTCCCGTTTCGTCTCTGTACGTCTTTTATGAAGCTAATAAAGTATGAACTGAAGGGAAAAAAAAAAAAAGGACACAATTACTGACTGGCAATACTATGGCAGTTACCAGCATTAGAGAACACTGTAACTTTTTTTGTCTGATTCACAGCAGCAGAGCTTTTAAAAGACACAAACATGTCAAATGAACTGTAGCAAGTACCTGCTTTCAACACCTCTGAATAAACTAGGATCCAGCTACCTTAATCGTAACCCGACCCAAACAATGCAGTACTACTAATGGGGGGAGTGGCTGGAGAGCTGCCTGGCAGAAAAGGGCCTGGGGGTGTTGGTCGACTGTCGGCTGAACATGAGCCAGCAGTGTGCCCAGGTGGCCAAGAAGGTCAGTGGTATCCTGGCCTGGATCAGGAACAGCGTGGTGAGTAGGACTCAGAGGTGATTGTCCCCCTGTACTCGGCACTGGTGAGGCCTCACCTCCAGTACTGTGTCCAGTTTTGGACCCCTCACCACAAAAAAGACATTGAGGTGCTGGAGTGGGTCCAGAGAAGGGCAACGAAGCTGGTGAGGGGTCTGGAGAGTAAGTCTTATGAGGAGAGGCTGAGGGAGCTGGGGTTGTTCAGTCTGGAGAAGAGGAGGCTGAGGGGAGACCTTATCATGCTCTATAACTACCTGAAGGGAGGCTGTAGAGAGGTGGGGGTCGGTCTTGTCTCCCAAGTCACAGGAGATAGGACAAGGGGAAATGGCCTCAAGTTGCACCACGGGAGGTTCAGATTGTGTATCAGAAAGAATTTTCACTCAAAGGGTTATCCAGCATTGGAATGGGCTGCCCAGGGAAGTGGTTGAGGCACCATCCCTGGAGGTGTTCAAAAGACGGGTTGACATAGTGCTTAGTGACATGGTTTAGTGATGGTTTTTATCAGAGTTAGGTCGATGGTTGGACTAGATGATCTTAAAGGTCCCTTCCAACCTAGACAATTCTATGATTCTACTGTTTCTATTTGCTGGTGGTTCTAATTGGAAAAAAAACAAACCATGTAAGCCAACACCATCCATCTATTCTTTTAAGGAATGGCTCTGAATAGGAGGGGAAAAACTACTATTACTGTTCTCATGAAATAGAAGCCACCTACTAGGAAATCAATTCTTTTTGTATTTTATCATTGGATGTTCAGAACTTGTGTTATCCAGCATAACATTACACGCATTAAAAAACCCATACCTGCTATAGTTTGGGAATATACTCTGTAGCTGCGCAATAATATTTTCAAATGGTTTTGGGAGCACTTTGTTGTTTGGAAGTCCAGAAGGCCTTTGTTGTATAGATGAGTCATCTCGGAGGTTCTGGTTTGGTTGGACGTTCTGAGTATTACTTCCAGAAATCCCTGACAGGCAAGTTCCTGAAACTTTATCAGAATAGGATTCTTCCAGAGGTTTGGAGCATGTTTTCACTGACCCACCACTTGCAGAACAAGACTTAGAATTGGCATATGCTGGGCTCACTCCTGCCTGCGTATTAAGCGAAGCGTTTGTTGGACCTGGATCTTCAGAACTTGAAAATGCAGGCAGTAAATTAGGCTGTGCAGATGCAGAGGAATACATCACGATGGCTGGGTCACTGACGGGGGGCCTGCCTTGTTTTGCCTAGGAAATAAAGAGATTTCACAAAAAAAAAAAGAGGTGATTGAAAATACTGTGAGCAGAACTCGCAAACGTTTGCAGCATGAACTCTGACACATCTGGCCATTTCCGTTTATCTTAATTTGCTTTATGTAGGTAAAAATATTGCACAGAAGGTGCTCTTTAATACGTACTACATATAGACAACCTGTTTGAAAGAGGATTAAATAGGAGAGCACATACACAAACTGCTCCTTTAACTTATTCTTGCTTTGCTGAAGACTGCACGGCTGTTGGACAGGTGTAAGTTGTACAAAAGTACAGCCTGAAGTTGGTGGTAGAAAGACAACTGCTTTAAATCAGTGCTATCGGTTTGAAAATACAGAATTCACTGCATGTAATGGATTATATAATCGATATATAATCCAGTGAAATTTTTATTTTTTTTTTTAACCAGAAACACATGTCAGCAGCTACAGTCATCAGACTTCTTTTTGCACTAACGACTCTTTTCCATAAATGGAAAGAACTCCTTAAAATCAGTTTAGTTGTTTGACCCCGTGACTGCTATTTGTTTCAGTACTCGCCTGCTCTAGGAAGGTTGCTTTCTAACACACAGACCTCAAATTCTGCATTTCTTCATAGTCAAACCTGCAGGTTCTTGTCCTGTGTGTTCTTTAGTTTAACACTATTTTGCAATGATATTTTACCTTCTCTGTAAATGTGTTTGATTAATTAATGGAACTAAACAGGGAGGAAAAGGGCTTTCATCCCATCTTTTTGTGGGGAAGAAAAGGTACGCAGGAGAGCCCAAGTATAACTATTACTTGTACAACTCTAGTAACACTCATAAATATATAGCATTAGAACAGAACCTTGAATCTAAATTATACCAAAAACAAATAAAAGAAAAAAAATTACTTTCTGCAGAAAATATATATTAAAAAAATTATGTGGCATCTTCATTGAATTCAGGGATGTTGTTTGTGTGTGCACTATGAATGCCTTTCACTTACTGGGTCAATTACCTCCCCTGTTTTGAGAGATGACTGCAGCAGGAACAGTCACAGGGCTGGCAAGTAAACTGACAATTGGAGCAAAGCATCTATGGAACTATTGGCCACTGAGAAAATGGTTTTAAATAGTATTTATCTGGGATGTAGTCATTAAAAATTGACTTCCATAAATGGCTATGCTCCATCTAGTTTGTAACAGATACGACTGCAAGTTGATTTTGGTATCTGTAATCAGTTACACGTTTGGTGTAATGGGGCCTTGTCCCTAAGGATTTATAGGAAAGTCACAATATACAAAAATGTTGGTCCCAAATCAGATAGAATATGAAGCCTTTTAAAGTCAAACAGATTACGCCTCTGAAAGGACTTGAGAATGTGCTTCTCGCTGGACTTCATTACGCTAATGTGCAGTCACCTTTTCCTTTTGAACATCACCTGGGTTTATGGAGAGCCAGATTATTTTATCTTCAAGGCTATATATATTCAAGTTCTTTATGTACGTGTCCTATAAGGGATAGCCAGACCAATGCAAACCTAAAGAGCTTCTTAACAAACTGCCATCAGATGTAAGATACATACTATAACGCTGGGAGGAGCAGGAAGATCCCCAGTCTCTGTTTTAGTGAGGCAGTTCCGCACACCATTCTTCACCCTTTGAATTTTTTCTTCATACTCAGCCTGCAGAAGGAAAACAAATTATCCTCCACATCAGCATTAACTATAAGTTGCTCCTTATTTAAAAGTGGCATTAACACAACTGCTTTTTTTTGCAGAACACCAAATATACCAGGCCTTTCAAATGGTGACGTAAGGCTGCCGTTTGCTATAGTAATTTAAGTCTTGCATTAATGCTTGAAGGGGTTTGGAAAACCCTTTCTAGTTCTTAAAATTCAGCCTTGACATTTTACATTTTAACTTTTCAGAGAGCTTTCTGTTGTTTTTAAAGAAGTTGCATGGATTTCTAAAGTTCAAAGAATACAAAAGAACCAAGAGAGTAGACTTGTCAATGTGGGATCCAATTTTGAAGCAAGTGTATAAAAGATCTTTGCCTTTGTAAGATTGAATATATTAATAGTAGCTTAAATATACTTAAGTAATCTGGACTTAAACCTGTATCTTTCTTTTGTTATTAAAAAAATGCAGTTCAGTATTTGGAGGATGAGCTACTGGTGTTTTAAAAGGGAATGAAAAATTATATAAGGTATTTAGTCTGGTTTAATTCCCAAAGTTCAACTTCAAGCTTGTTAAGAGAAATGAAGGCTTACCTCTACTTTTTCCAGTTGTTTCTTTACATTTGAAATAAATATTTCCCAAGAATCAATATGTGACTTCAACTTAGGTGCTGCTGAAGCTGAGCTGCTGAAGTATTCAAGATTTTCAGTTAAACTCCAACATTCCCGTTATTTTTATTTAATACCAATAGTTTTAGTACAGCAGTTCCTTCCCCTACCAACTAAACTACAGTTAAAGACTTCAAGCAGTTTTAAGTTCAAATCAGTTAAATTACTGGTACTTAGAACCTACCCAACCTTAGAAGCAGACTCCTCAAAGGTATGTTAGGATTTTACAGCAACATAAAGACAGGGAAAGGGAACACGGCATAAGTTCTTAAAAAGGTAAAACACTAAAGGTTAAATTAGTTGCTTCTAAGGAAGAAAACAATGTTGTTGCCTGCCCAGCAGTTTTATTTGCATTCTTTTCTATTTACATTGCAGCCCTTTCCCAGTGAGAGTGTGCAGGAATAACTGAGATGTTCCCAGTAGCCTGATCTTCCCGGGCTAAGGAAGAATAAGCTCCTGCTTAAGTATCACACGACTTGGTAATTTAAGAAGAAATTTGATTTCTATGTAACTATTATGTTTCTACGCACCTTTCAGGCCAGTATCCCTTTGTGAGCAAAACTCATTTGTCTAGTTAAATGATCATTAGTTAATTGCATTTAGCAATGAGTAGTAGTGACATTTCTGGTGTGAATTCTCCATACCTGCTCAATGACTTCAGTGTCTTGAGATTTGCTTCTGCATTGGCAGCTATGCCATTCAGCTTGCATACTTCAGTCTCCTTCCAGTTTTTGAGTACTGATATCTGTAACAAAACAATGGTGGAACAAACCAGAAAGTGCAGTAAAAGTACTGCAGTAGCATAAAACCTCAAAATAGATTTTAATAAGTATCTGAGACAATAGTTTGACAATACAGAGTACAACACATACACACAATTCCTACAGTGAGGAATTTCAAGTGGAATTAGCAGCCCCGGCAGGCCTTCAGGAGGACAAAAAGGCTACATTCACTTCAACTGACAGTAGAAAGCTTCCATTAGTGTTCCATTTGCAACTTACCGTATATATATATATATATATATATATAAATAAATAAATAAAATATTTATCTACACACACGTCAAGTGATTAAGGCAGTTCTTTAAATACTGCACGGTTGAAGACTAACATGGACCAACAGTCTAAACTTTTTATAAAATCCTACTGCAGGTAAGACAGCTTTCAAGCCCTTCTTAAGGAGGGTGAATTATTCATGATTTTCAAAGCATTTCCAGTATAAAACATACTGTTTTAGAAAAAAAAAAATCTTGGTATTTATCAGTAGTCTCCTCCTTTTGGTGAAACACTCAAGTTGGTTGTTGCATTTTGATTCTACCTGATAAGAAAGTAGCTATATATTCACTAACCATGACTTTCAATGAGGAATTTTTTTATGTTCCTATGGTTAATTCTTACTAATGGATAACAAGGACAAGTATGAAACTGAATTACTAGTTGAATTTGGTTTGGGATAATACTATATGCCCCTAAGTCGGTGCACTTTTAATACTGTATTAAAATAACAGTAAATTAAAATAACAGTAAAGCACCTTGATGATCTGCAAAGTTCTGTAGGATAACACCATGAACAGCGCTCGTCAATATTTGATTAACACTTTTGATAGACACTTATGAAAAATTTTAGATGCTACTGAAACAGCAAATTGTTAGATAAGGCTTCCTCAGTTATCTTCCCCGCCTACTATCAGCACAAACGATCCAAGTTCTAGCAAAGTGTTTTAAGGTTTTTTTGTCCGTACCTCTGCTTTAACAGCTCTTCTCACACACTCTTGGTAGTCATCTTCACTCTTTTTGATAAGCTCTTCCAATTTTACTTTATCATTAGCAAGTTTATTACTGTGAAATAAAAAGGTGGTAAATACTTGAATAAGTAGTATTTAAAATTTATGGCATTTTAGAGGATTTCTACAGCTATTGCTTCTCTCTCCTTTGGAACCACATCTCCATTTGCTTTGCACAGCTTGTGACTTCAGGTACAGTATCACACTGTACCTGGCTGGCTCCACGGGCACAACACTGGGATTTCTTAACTACATTTCACCGGGCAACCTAAAAAGCTCACAGGAGTTTGACTACAGCCATCAGGCTGGTGTTACTGTCCTGAGCCCAATCACACGTCTAAAGAACGTATGTGCAAATGAAACCTTGACGTTATACTACGTGCAAATGAGTAACTTTTAGAAAATGTTTAGATAATCTTATATACATTTAGGGCTATAAGTGTGTGAAGATCCAAAGCCCAACAATGAGTGCAGTGTGCCTGTACCACACCCAACTTCTAACATGTCCTAGAACACACTATCATATAATCAAGGGAAACGTAGGAGGGTATTTTGAAAACCCAGATTTTTATTACTCTAAATATCTAAAATCAAGGAGTATTTCCTTACGATAGGTAAATGTAAACTAACTGAGAATAATAGATAAAGGTTAAAGTGCTTATTTTTTCTAAACCTTCACCCAGAGAGAAGCTGACAAATCCAGTAATGACAAGTCAGTAGAAAAATGGAAATGTTGCTGGAAGGTACAAGTTTTACCTGGTCTCGAGGCACGTATTGAAATATTCATTATACTGCTTTTCCTTCTCATCAATGGTCTTCAAATACCTACAGTAATCAAACATTTATTAAGCTTGTTCTGATATATGTTCACAAGCAAATAGGTGACATGTTCCTCTATAACCATAGACCCAATTATGCAGCAGTGACAATCTGTATGTTTTATATACTGTTTAACACTATAAGTGCATTTAATGTATTCCTAATGAAGCAGTAATTACTATAAAAGCAGGACAATGATTTTTCCAAGAAACATTTGGCTCAAACTCCTTGGACTAAAGACAATACAACAGCATTCAAGGACAGAAGTCTTCTCAGGTCTGAGAAAGAACATTAAAAATACAGTAGGAATCGTCAAATCTGATTAGAAAAGTTATTGCTAAGCCAGTCAGTTTCATCAGTCCGTTTTAAATGTTCACCTGTAAGTTGCAAAAAAATCAAAATACAAAAGCAGACCAATATATATTTCAGCCTATTAGTGTGATATAACATCTAGTTTGTTACACAGCCAATGATTAAGGTTACTTCAAGATTTCTAAAGTGCTTACAACATTTCGGGAAAAGCTACCAATAATAATTCATCAAATGATACATGTAATTTTTCGGTACGTCAGTGACGTCACGTCATGGATGCTTGTTGAGGAAGGAGTTGACTGAATTTGATTCTTGCTCCTCTGTAGCCAGGGGAGCAACTGTGGGGATGTGGGGTGTGGATGATGGGATTCATACATTGATATTATTGATTTAAGTTCCAAGGAAGGCCCTGCAGAATTCCATTTTAGGGTGAAGGATGAGTTAAAAAAAAACAAAACAAACACCATTGAAATATACAGTTATGTGGTTCTTACAGTTTTACTTGAATCTGAGAAAGAAGGGACAGGACTGGAAAAGAAGGAAACGTGCATCCTTGGATGACCCTCAGACGGGCTACATGGCAGAACAGGCAAAAAGCATGTAAGAAAAATAGATGCAGACCAGAGTTCAGTTGGGTTGATTGTACAATAGAAGGAAGAAGGAAAACAGAAACAAAAATGTAAAGCTCATCATAACGCAGTGGAGGGAGCATGCTGCAGAAGCCATGGTAAGTCACGAAGGAGAAAAGTGACAAAGCAGTGTGGATCTAAAGGATTCTGGAAAACATGGGAACATCTTAAATAGTGAAGGAGTAGTATTTGTTAATAAGCCTAAATAACATTTTATGTAGGTCCTGTTAACAGCAGCTCTAATCCAAGAATTGCGTTTAGCTCATTTCAGAATGACATAATCAGGGCAACAAGTTGGCTTTTTCACTCTGCATGGATCTTGGAGTCAATAGGTACTGAAACTTACCATAATCTATCAGAAACAACTCTATTTACTGTTGCTTTAAAAAAAATAATCAAAGGGAAAGTAATGTAAATCTGTATATAAAATTAATACCTATCATTGGTATCTGTATGCTTTTTAGCTGTGTTCCTTAGTGCTTTTAAGTTCTCTTGATTTTCTTTTTTCTCCTGTTGCCATTTTTTCACTTTTATTTCTAAGTCTTGATGAAGCCAGTCCAGTTCATTCTTTGATACCTAAATGCAGAAAATAAGAAAAGGTTATTTCTGAAAATACTATTTTATTCAAATGCAAGTTAGATTAGATTACTGACACATGACCAAAAGCTAAGACAGTGAAAGTTACATTAACAGAGTTTTACTAGTTCTTATTTTACAGTAAGTTCAGGTATTTAGTGCGAGCAACATACTCATAAATGCCTTCCCACAATGATCTGCTCACCTCATTGACATGGCGTCAGAATACCTGCAACCCTGTTTCAGTCAACTAAAAGCAGCAGCCCAGTTCCACAATGTCACATACAAATACTTACTGAAGACCAGCTGAAAATCAGCACTGATAATGCTGTATCACTACTAACAACTGGGAAGTTACAATTCCTAACTGAGGAAGACAGCAGTGAGTCTTATACCTGCCATAACGACTTAAAAAAAATCCAGGCAGCATCAATGCATCATTGGAAAGCAAAAAAAATTTTTAAAGAAGTACCTACGATGCCCCTGGAAAAGTTCATCCACCCTGCATACAGCCATGCTTACAGCCCAAAACATTTTGAGCTCACATTTTTACGAAATATTCATACAGAAAAAACAAATGTGAGACTTCATCATCCCTTATATGCTACTCGCAGCCAACGGTAAAGCTACAACTCAGGAACTCCCAAACTGCAGTACATGAACTTGCTCCAACACGTCATTGAAAAGAAAAAAAAATAAAATTAAATTGAGATTGAATGACAGGTTCCATCTTAATAAAGATTAAAGAGAGGGCATGGGGAGAGATGGCTTTGGTTTCACCTGATTTATTTTTTTTATTATTATTTTTAAAATGGAAAAATTCTTTCATGTAGACAAATGAGTAACCTGCAGCATTTACAGCTTTAACTATAAAATTAATCCAGTCAAAGTGATAATAGGCTGATAGTGTTTTTTTGGGGACTAATCCTCTTGCTCCCAGACATTTTCAAGGGAATAAAGCCTAGTAGCAAACCCAACAAATCAAGAAGAGAAGAGTCAGCTGTAGTGCTTTTTTTGTTCTCGGATTGAAACAAAAGCACTGCCTGTCCACTAGATGGAAGCAACCAATATCCTGTGTGTCTAAATGTGTTCGGAGGGAGATGACACACAGATTGGGAGGTTTTCAGATTTCACAGCAATGAGGACTATGAGTCAAGTTTCAAAAATACTGTTGATCAATTATAACCAATCTTGTGAGCCATGGCAATCCGTCCCACTGTTGCATGGATGAAAATATTACCTTTGTCTCTTCGACACTTTTTTTTAGAAGCTCTTCTAAAGCACCAATTTCCTCCGAGTTTCGGCTTTGTAACTGTTCATATTTTTCCTGTGCTTCTTTAAGTTGTTCTTTTAACACCTGATGCTCTTTTTCCATACGTAGAATATCTCCCTGAAATTAAATGTTATCAAAAATAAATCTAGTATCTATTACCACAGGGTAGCACATTCATGGCATCTAGAAGGAACAGTTGCTCTCAGTTGAGATTCAAAGTCTTCAGTGTGTCTGAGGTGGAGGTTTTTTGGTTTGTTTATTGGTTTGGGGAAGGTTGTTCAAGAGCAAGTTTTACAACAGTTTCAATCAAGCTCAGGAAATGAAGATTCATGCCTGACCATGAATGGAATATGGTGAGTTCAAAGGCCACATTTTCTCTCTTTTATCTCCTTGTACAGACACAAGACTATCATTAACCTCAGTCTGAGCTGTCCATATGCCCAAACGGAGCATTTAAATCAAACTTCCAAGATTTTTGGAGAGAAAATACTACATTTCCCTAACATATGAACAGCTGCAGAACACAGCTCCAAAACATCCTTTTGTGGGCCTAAGTGAAGTTTCCAAGAACATCAGAGAATACAGCCCAACATAAAGGAAGGGAGGAGAAGAGAACTCCTAAAAACAACTCAACAAAACAACAACAGAAACCCAAACCACAAGGCACACACAGACCCCAAACCAAAATAAAAAAATATCTGTTAAGACATGTCATTTTCAGAGCACCTTTATCTTTTCACTACTAAATTTTGGGGCATTCCTTTAACCGTCTTCATGAGAAATATAAGCAAATATGCAGATAACTTACTTGTTGAGCTTCAAATGGATGAAAAGGCAAGGTATTAGTTTCCCTATCAGCTACTTCATGATTTACCTGGAATACAAAGAATCATTAGTTGAGTAAAAAGCTTTCTAGTTTACATATGCAAACAGTAGGTCAGCTCTGTTTGGAGCTTTTGTACCTAACCTACATTTTACAAATCCAACTACTTTATAAAGTAAAGCAAAGTACTACCTACAACGTAAAAAGATATGCAAGCATTTGTGAAATGGACTTCAATCTATAATGAAAGCACTTCTTTTTGTCGTGATCTTTCCCTAGTTTAATCGACCATGAAGCATTTATCTTCAGAACAGTTCTCATTGTCTTTAAACACAGCTGTGTTCTAAACATCTGAAAACTTACAACATGCAAAACCAGTGCCTGACAGCTGGCTGACAGGCTGTGTTTTGTGGCTTCTCCTAAACTCAAGATCTACTGCATAAGTGCCTCTACTTAGAAGGAACTAGACTCAAAGACCTTCAGAGTCTCTGCTTTCCTCTAATACCACCCGTCAAGGACTTACTGAAAGCACTAAGGTTTAAAATCTAATCATGCAACATATTAAAGATCCAGTTTATGATGCTGCCTTTCTAATGGGCTATTAAAAATCATAGTCAGGTAACATTAAATGCCTTGTTCTACCACACTTCTGCAAAGAGAAGTGCATCTGTTTCCTAGTGCTCTTTCGACCTCTGCTAACCACTCCATTGAAAACTGTTGCCTCTTCTGTTATCTTTTTAATGCACGTGTTCACGAACCAAAGAGAAATCCCATTTTAAAAGCCCAGTCAGCTGTGTTGCGAAATTCATCTGCCAAAACTGATTGGAAACCAGCTTTCACCAACTGCTCAGGAAAGATTTAAAGTGGATTAAAGTTTTGTACACAAAACAAGTTTGGAAAAAAAAACCAACCAACCCACATGAACATTTTCCTAACTCAGAAGGCAATACTAAAAGATGACTATTTATCTCACAGCTATAAAGACCTATTCCTCCCTTAATGGCAAGAACCAAATGAAGACGAGGAACTCCTCCCCAGCAGTCCCTCTAGCATGTTGGACAACCTCTTATAAACTGATGTGTGAAACTACCAAACCTGTAGCTCTGAAAGCCCAGCATCTTAATGCAGAATGTTTTCTGTAACAAATGTGGATGTGACCACTGTCTCACCCTGTTACTTGAAGTGTGTTTTCATGAGTGGTCTACGCTGATCTAACCCTCTTCTGTTCAGCTGCATGCTCTGCCCATTTCAGAGTGCTCAGCAATGCTTTCTCTGCCTGTGGGACAAAACCTTCAGGCATTTTTTTTTTTTTTACTTCTGGAGGGAAAAGGAAAACATGAAAGAGTTTGCCCCTGACCTCACCCTGGAGCTGGGCTGCCATTCTAAGACCACGAGGGAAGTATCAGTCCGCAACTGTTAGAATGTACAAACTATCTAAATCCTCAAATATCAGGGGAAAATTAAAACAAATCACTGAACTAATTACAAAACCAAAAGTGATGACATGGAAGGACTTTCCTTAACATCTAAAACAAAGCTTAAAGTGATGTGCACCAGTTCCCTCCTTAGATCCTGGGTCAAAAAGATCCGTGAAAATTGCAGAACAGAATTCAGTGACCATCTCTTTAAAAAATTACAAATGAAAAACAGGAGTAGTTGTAGAAGGTGTCAGCAACTTAAACTGCAAGTTCTAAGGAAGTTCCCAGAATGATAAACACCTCAGGATCTTCTAACTCCTGGCCTTTTGGGGGGAGACACGTATAGAGAATGCTAAATACTACTTTTAAGACCCCTTACATTTGGGTGGCTGGAACTATTACTTGAATATTTGCTCTTGAACCTCTATACAACACTTGACCCTTTGGGAAGTCATGAAGAAATCATTCAAAAAGGAGTGCTCAACACTGTTATTTATCACCTAAAAACTCTCAAATAACTGTTCCATTTTAATTTCTTACCTGAACAGCTATCATCCTTGTATGAGGCTTGTTTTTCATTAGAGGTGTACCTCTGCTTTCTTTTTTCGTCTTAATAACCTTTATACCACATTCTGCTTTACTTGTGCTATTTGCAACAGCAGAATTGTCTTGACAAAATGCATTATCCAAGTTCTCCGGTTGGCACTGAGGGTCTTCATACGTTTCTATTTCAGTTGGTGTGAAACTGCCAAAGTTGTATTTTCTGTCTGAAATTGCTGATTCGTCATTATTCTGATGAGCTACACGATCAGCATAAATATAACCAGGTTGCTCGGCAACAGTTGACATGAGAGGCATTTGAGAAGGCACTGGCAATATTCTTCCATATTGATAACCCCAGGAAGTCTGAGGGAAAAATATATCAGGATTTTGAGCATCAAAGCAATTTAGTAATACGTCTGGAAACAACCATGGCAAAAAACAGGGCAAATATTGTGGAGTCTCATAACGTGCTACTGTTAAGTCAGTAGATGTTGATATAGGGGGTTGCTTAGGATAAGACAGTGGTTTGAACTCCTCAGCAGCTGGATTTAACTGTAGCTTGCTCAGGGAAGAATTTTCTTGCACATCACAAACTATATCATTTTCTCCTTCATTATCTCCAGTCTCATTTCTGTTTGTATTTTCTTTAAAAAGAACTGCATGCTTTCTTAAACCAATAAGATTATCCACCATAATGAAACGAAGGGATTTCAGAAGAAAAGATTTCAGGCCACCTTCATCTTCTACAATCTTTCGAGCTTCTTCAGGGAAATGTTCATATTCCCCAACTAGTAATCTATTATTAATTTCCATAGGGCCATGTTCTTCCAAGATTTGAGCAAAATATCTTAAAAAAAAAAATTTTAAAAAGTTGTCATTATTAATCAATTTTTTTTCATGTAATTCTTAAATCGTATTCCACGCGTTATATTTTCACAATAATACTTAAAACCAAAGAACCTCCCTCTATAACTACTGAAGAACAATCATTTGGAAGACAGTGTTCTAGCTAAGCATAAAATTCTTCTGTAATGCTCTTGCTTGTCCACATCTTATTAAAAACATGCAACTATTTCAAAGCATTAGTACATACCTTTATGTACCATAAATATGCCAGACCACCAGGACTCAAATACTGGACTTAATATAGTATGTCATAAAAATTATGAAGTAATATTAAAGCCTTTAAACTGCTAAGCACAGAAATGTATACATACTCATATAAGCTCTCACAGGTTTGACGTGGGATATTATCCGAAAGTCTTTGATAACTGTTATTATTTGAAATCTCACGGAGAGCTTCAAATGTCTCTAGTTGCCCCCGAAGATACTCTGGGATTACAAATGGTTCATTAGAATTTGTAAAATCTCTGTAGCATTAGGAAAAGAAAAAAGGGGTGGGGGCAGAGAAAGAAGAAATAAATAAATAGTGCATATGAACAGTAATTCCTAGCTCTGACAAACTGTATTTTTTTTCATATACTGAACACAGTATACTGTATAGTAACTATATAGTACTAAAAATATACCCAAATAACAACCTTTTTTCTAACAAGCTATACAAACTTTTATCAAAACCACTTTGATGTTAACTCAGACTTGATGGTTCTGTCTTCTCCAGTACCTGCAAAGCACTTTGGAGTATGGGCAATTAAAGTAAAGATGCACAATGGTACTTACAAAGTATTTTCTTCTATAAATATCTTTTCTTCTTCTCGTGGTGCTGTACTAATTCCACTGGATAATACTAAAATAGACTAATTAAAAACAGATCATTATTTTTTTTCATCTCACAAAAGTATATCCAAAATAATCCACTGTAAAGACTACATGTAACTTATTTACACTGAACCTTTATCACATTCAGATGCCACATAATTAACTGCAAAAATTTTAAGTACAATTCCCAGTACCAAGCCAAAACAAGAAAGTTCTTAATTTGAAATTATTATTTTCTTCTTCAGAACTTATTTTGGAAAAAGAAATCGGGATATTCAGCCCAAATTCCTCCTTTTTTTACCAGTTTTATCAAAATCCTAGATGTGCCCAATTTTTCTCTGAGTTTGGACTAAAAAACTAAACAACAGTACAGCTTCATTAAGACTTTTGTATAACTTCTTGTATAACTGGGCTGCGCATCAAATGACTTTTAGTAATCTTTTCCTTCATCTTTGAGAGTCTTCAAGCTTTAATAATTTTCCTATAAGCCAGTCTGAGTTTACCCTAGTTCCACATGATTTTAATATGACACTTGTTATTCTAACATTCACCATTACAGAAGCTTTAGTTGCCTTTTAATTTTTATTATCTAAGAACTTCAGAAATACACAGAGTGAGTTGTACAAATGCATCCAACTCAAAAAAACATGGCTGATGAGAATAGGAAAAAAAAAATATCTTAGGTTTGCTCCTGAAATTCTAAGACAATTATAAAAAGGTTAGGGGATGGAGGAAAAAAAAGAGGATTTTATCTGAACCTTTCAATGAAGTAAAATCCTAGAAAAGCAGGACAAAAGACAGTATAAGATTCAGGTAGACTATTATTCTAGAAAAATCTATAAAATACCGAACAACTATTAACATTATTAATATTTTTTTTTCATATTTAGAAATACCTTTTATACTGACAAATCCATATTTTAAAAAAACTGTCTTAACTGAATCTTAACAGCATTACTCTACTTCAGTGAAAAACTACTTCAAGAATGAGTTTCAGCAAGATATTTATGAAAACAGCCTCTATACATCTGAATGCCAGCAACTCTAAAATAAACTCCAAAAATACTCAAAAAACAAACAGCAAAAAAAGCCCCAGAACCAAAAAACCCCACATCTATCTGTAGTAAGCACTAAAAAGTCACTGACCTTTGGGTCTTTTGAGTTCTTCTTCCTGTTTTTGTTTTTAACTTTGATACCATTAGTCTGAAACAGAAAAAAATAAAGTCACTGTTTTTATTCATTAGAATAAAATTATGATGCATTTCCAAACCCAGTATGTAAATTTTAAGATGTTTCATATTAAAATCCTCATTCTGGTTTGACCAGCAAGATTTACAAGGTTACGCATGCAATCTTGCCCCTCTTCACTCCACCCCCAGCTAGAAAACACAAAAAGAGCTTTGCAAGACTTTATCCATTTTGTTAATCTTTTTCCTTTTTAAATGCATAGAACATTGATTTTTAAAAACAGAATATCCCATCATCTTGGTATTTCAGATGCTTACTCATTACTTACAGCTGAAATTGCATATTTAAGCAGCTGTGACAATGCAGTTTTGTGTGGAGAACAAGAAGCAAACAGGTTTGTCAAATGTTCTGCTCACTTCAATTTTTTTAAGATATGCAGTGATGAAGTAACTAACGTGCATCTTTACTTTATACTACGACTGCGATTATAGATTAACATAACTCTACCAATAGTAAATTACTAATAGTTTATTTTAGGATATAACTAACATTTAAATAGAAGTAGTTTTATTCTAATGGCTTTCATTTCATTCTTGGATTTCCAATTAATGAAAGAAAAAAAGGAGAGGACTTCACATCTTATGAAGTTACATATTAATACATACATAATATACTTCTGCCAATCAAAACAGGTTTTAATTAAGATACTAATCAAAAAGTGATCGACTTATGGACTGAATTGGAAAATTATCTTCGAGTTGTAATGAACAAATGCAAAATAGGTCTAGCTCACTTCAAATTTACTTTGCTTATTAGCAGAATAAATGCCAAATTCCTAGGCCTTACATCTGAAGGTAAAAGCTGGGTTATACACCTTCCAATTTGTTGCTTTGGACTGTAAAATGCACACTACAATTAGTGTCCAAAATTATCCAGGTTGAAGTTAAGCACACTCAGGGTAGAATAATGCTTCAGTTCAGTTGTTATGGTAAATATGCAGTAAGATACGACAGTTAGTAAGAGTCTCTCTGTTTGTAAATAGTGTACTTTTTAAAATTCCCCAATCATACTTTTAGAGAGACTTTTTTTAAAGTTAATACCAAACTCCTGTTATACGTAAATGCTATTCCCATGCACCTTATTTGCCTTATTTTCCCTATCAAAAGGAGGTGATACAGCACACCAGTGTACCCTCAGCCGCTTTCACTACAACTTCCTCATCGGCATCCTTTCAATGCTCATAATGTAAAAGTTATCTTGTTGGTTTGTGGTATAACTAAAGAGAAAACCCTAAACAGGTATTTTACTGACAGAAGTTTAGGAAAAATGGTGTGCAGTCTTCAAATGCCTCAAGAAAAGTAGGGGGCCAGGAGACAATAAAACAAAAGAGTAAATCTCTAGTCAGGTCTGCTGGATGATGATGTAAAATAAACTAAGAGATGCACGTCCCTATTCACTTTTGCAGATCTTCAAAACACCACATTCATACTTGTTTCTGGGCTTATACTAAATAGACATTAAGTTCACTTACTGATACGTTTTCATTTCCTTGCTTCTTTAATATAATGGTAGGGTCATCTATTGAAAGGGTAACAAAGTCACATTCATAAACAGAGACAGTAATATTTTACATAACTTATAATTGTGAGCTATCAAATTATAGTAATAATTATTATAATCCTTTATCAAACACCACCAAAGCATCTCAAAGACTGCAGCTGCAGAGTCTTTATGCTTACACAGAAAGACAATACTTATATACATCATATATACTTCAAGGTAAACTCACATGCTGGCTGTGGAACATGAAACAAACCAGCAGAATGTAACTTAAAAAAGAGTGCCTTTTGAGGCCATATTGTCTTTTAAGCACTGAACAGAGAAGATCCCACACAACGAGGCAGTTAGTAGTTTGCTGAGGTTTTGGCCATTTATAGAGCCCACCAAATGCGGTGTAAAACCAGGCAAAGCACAATGCTTGTAAGAATGATGACCTTTGCATACTTACCCATTTTATCAAAGAATTCATCTAAAGCTTGATGAAGAAATGGAAAGTTTTCTCTATTGTCTTCTAACAGCCATATAAAACAACGAGTTTTCTCTAGGGGTGGTTTTAAGAAATAATCAATAATTTCTTTGTCTTCAGAACTAGTTGTCACATAGTCAAATTTACTACCATACTTCTCATTCCAGAGTGTGGTTAAAATAGAAAGGTCAAGCCCTTTTAAAAGTTGTTCATATTGGAGGAGAAAGTTCTTTGTAGCGGTCAGACCTAAAAAGAGATGAAAACCAACAACATTTCATTCCAGCTTCACAGTTTTACTGCTTACAGTGTGATATTCCTCTTCAAAGAGGAACAGTTTGTTCTAGGAATTAAATATACAGTAGCTGAAACAAATTACGTAACACCTGTTGTATCTTGAAAATGCAAATAAAAACGAGAAATTGAGTTCATATAAGCTTTACTCTTAGTCAGCAATAAATTATTATTTGTATTATATTTCAATATCCCTTCCTTAAAGGATATTGATGCAACAGAACAGAATTAAGAACACAAATTTCGTCCAAGGCTTTGGCACCTGATGCCCATTTTACCTGCAAAACCAAACTTCTACCTTCAGCCAATTATAAATTTAATAGGAAATTACAAAGCAAGGCAACATTACTGAAGAGCACCAAGTTAAATTACTTAAAAGTTATACAGTCAGCTAAGTTTTTTTATGATAAAACCCCCACCATGATTTACTTTTCAGAAAGAAATTATTTATACAAACTTTATAATTTAAGCCTACTGTGGAGTTTAAAAACATTAACAAACTAGATCTGTTCAATTTCCTCTTTCCTACATGGACAAAGCCCTGCCCACACAAGAATGCTTTACTTGCAGAGACAAGAGATTGTTCCTGTGTTGCCAATGGTCATACTTTCTTCTCTAGAAATCCTAGCTAAAAATCAAGTAAATGAAAAAGGGGAAAGCTTTACTTTACCATTTCAAGTTAAGACAGCAAGGCTGGAAAATAGAGGGGTTATCTTTTAATCTGTAAATTGAACAATTATGACAGGGTAAGGTCTTCTGCTATTCCATAAACACATAGCCTACCCAAGTTGTTAAGATGTTTCAGCCACTTCTGTAATTTGGGATCAACTTCTTCCAGCTCACTCAGCACATGGATAAACCCCCTTGTTTTTACTCTGTCTTTTTGGTGAATTAGATAACTGATGAGCTGCTCCATCACTTCGTGTGACATGCTACTAGTTTTGGAATATGACGCGTAATCCTCTTCACCGATTACAAACCATGAAAGCAACTCCTTTAATAGTTTGGAAGCATCAAGAACAGCCGTTTTTATTCGCTCAGCATTTCGACTGATATGCTGCAGGACTCGATCACCAGCATATAAATCCTGAACATAACCTACAATGGAATTTAAAACAAACCGACAAAACAAGATTTCATGTCTGTTTACCACAATTAAAAATATCAATTCGAAAATACAGATAGTTAAAAACATCACTTGGTCCAAATTATTTGCTTTATTGCAACACAAAGTTACAGAATATATAACTTCCCGTATAAACTTGCCCTAGCATTACAAATTTAACACAATGTTGTTTTAAATTTGGTGTACACAAAATGCAGTGGAAATTCACACCACTGAATACAGAATGCCGCAGACCAATGTAACTGGAACACAAAAACTGAAACATTAACTGACTACATACTTAGAGGTGGAAGTATTTTATCTTTCCCAATCCTCTGGAATATACTTGTGAAGTCCCTGCAGTTTCTGCAGTTAGAATATTGTTATGTCTTTATCTGAGATGCAATTAGGGTATTTTTTGTGTTTTGGCTGGGGTTTTTTGTTGTCGTTGTTTGGTTTTTTCTTGTAGCACTGTCCTAACTTGTTGGGGATAAAACTTTTTTCTGAAACCACTGTTAAATAGGTAACTTGGAATTTGAGCCTTTACCCTCAGGTAACCCTTCAGGCTGCTTCTTCATGAACCAGCAAAGCAAGAATAAAGGTTTTCTACAAGGAACTTAACCACACACTAACAGCTTATTACCAGCTTACTCTTATCAGTTTATTATCCTTCAATTATCATTTATTTAAAAATTAAAAACAGAACTGAAATAAAAGTAATCTTAAGTAAAAATGCAAGTCTTTAAGAGGAGGATTATGTTCAATGTTAGTGTTTTGCTGTAATGTGATTTAGGACATTCAGAATGCTAATTAATGTACCTCATGATAACATAGAACAATAGCCTATACTTCCACATACCATTGTGATCACTGCATTGAGATGGTTCATTTCCTATCTGGTTTTCTTCTGTTTTCTTTTTAGCAGAATTCCGTGCCTCTTCTCGTGCACGTTTTCTTCGTAATTTTTTTTCTTGTTTCATTTTTAACTTCCTAAGACTGGAAAAATCAAGTAAACAGTGAACCTAACGTTAATTGAGATAGGAGTTAGGGACATCTCAGTTATTTTTCATGTCTTACAATAGCTATAAGCTTCATTCTACTAAAAAATATTATGCTGAAAAGCACAAATATAATAATAAAGTTAGTTTACATTTACAAGTTGAGACCACAAAATTTCGTAAAACTTTCATAAAGATCAAGTATGTCAGTGAAAGAATATCCTCAAGATGCAATAATTTTTACTCCCATTCAAGATGTCTGAAATTAGGATTAACTTAAATACTACAAGGCTTTTTTTCTTAATTTATAACTCAACATTTAGAATAAAATATTAACATTTGATTTTGTTAACTTTTAAAAATTAATTATGTTTATCCTATCACCAACGAATTTCAACTGCAATGAAAACACTCAATCCATGACGAAGAATTACAGATTACTAAAATGTTCTTTTAGTATTCCAATTGTTAAGCATCTTAACACAAATGAAAATGATATATGGAAAGCAAGAGTAAAGAAACAGTCCTCACATTCTGCACACAGCCTCCAAATCACACTTTCCCTAAACAACATGTTACTTCCCTGCCCACAGATTTCACAAGGCAATTAAGCATCAGGTATGAAGACTTAAAGATGACTGCAACAGTTTATATTCAAAAACTATTGGTTTAAATTGCTGGCAAGTCAATGGTGCAATGGACAATTTATCTCTCAGTACAGAGGTGTGGGAAATCAGATTTGCATCAACTCATGTCACGTATATTTGAAAAGTTTCCTGTGGCCAAAGTGAAAATGTTGCTTTTAAAGAACTATATGACCACTAGAGAGCTACCAAGAATGTATTCAGCAATACCAATCAATGTTCCCCTGTGTTCATGTTATAAATCTGCAGCTCTGTATCTGCTTTTACCAGTGAATTAAATGCTTTTCTAGTTGGATCATAATATATTTTACCAGACTTTTTAGATTATCAGCGGCAAAGGACAAGAAAAGCTTTCCACAGTTTTTGTGGTACTTTAGCAATTCTTAAAAAGGCATGAAAACCAATCCTAGAGAAAACTGTTTTATTCTTAAACTGATTCAACTTAGTTATAAACAGTAGAGAGCTTACCTTGAACATTTCTGTTTAATACTGGCTCTTGGTGGTTCCTTGTGTTTTGTGATTTTTTGTTCAAACTACCAAAATAAGTGACATCATATTAATTAAATTTGGGTTACAATGCAACATTGGAACCCAGGAACATTTGATGCTTTGGAAAGCAGTTAAAGTAATCCTATGAAAGAGATAATGCAGCCCACGTAAGCCTCAAGGTCTACCTAAACTTATCTTCTACTGCTACAACTTGGTATACAGCAATACTATTTTATGTGCAGAAAAGACAGGTTGAAAGATAACACAAACTCAGGAAGAACTGGAGACTGTTTTGCTTTACCAGTGGGTAGGAAGCAAACTTTACAATCATTTTTTGGTTCTCACAGATGAATACTGCTTTGGGAAAAAGTATCCCTCTTGCTGTGACTCTGTAGAGGGCAAAAGCACTCTTCCAATACAGTTATTTCATTTAGCAAGATTAGCCCTGAGTTAAACTAACAGAGTTCTTTTCACGTTGCACAAACAAAACATAAAACAAAACTCCAGTTCCCGTCCATGACAATTCTAACTAATGCCATAAGGTAATGCCTACTCCAGCAGAAGAACAGGTGTGAAGAGAACAGGTAATTAATATCCCTAAATAATACTCGATACTGTTGCTAAGATAGCATATTACTTATCAGTTTGCAGCTACATTCTCGTCTTCACTTTATCTGCTTTATCAGAGTAAGTACTTTAAAGATTGTTTTCACATTTTATATGAACATTTACTTACTTCACATTTTACCAGACCCGAAGAATTGAAAATAACTATTTTTGAAATAAAGCCTTTACAATCAGGAGTGAAACATAGTTCTTGAAGAAAATCCTGTAAGAGAAAATGATGCACACAACAAAGACATTTAAATTCATGCAAAATCTATGTTCTTAGACAGATTACAGTTTGTTAATTTGAGGTGACCAAGGTAATTTAAGCTAGCACAGTCCTAAACTCTTCCTGGATGAGGACAGAAATTGCTGACTTGGCAAGGACTGCAAATCAAAAGGATCCTACACCTGTGGCATGTACCTGTTATTCCCAAAGCTACACCAAAGCCCCTCCTCCTCCAACTTCACATTCCAGAGTCAATTTTAAGAATATTCTTTTATGAGTCTGGATTTCCCTTCATTTAATCCTGGCTGCTGATACTATGTTTTGTAAAATTCCTTTAGACATACCCAGTGTCGAACTGTTGCTTCAACAGCAAGACTGTAGAAGGAATAAAACCTCTGTACAGGAGGACATAAATGATTCAAGAGAAACAGGCTACACATACTAAGCCTTCACACAGACAGATCTGTCTTCTGTTGACAGCAGCAAGCTTTACCTACACTTCATGTCAGATAACTTATCAAGAGACTCCTCTTTCCTGTCTCTCCTCCTGCCACTGTCATGCGGGTTGAACCTCATGCTCTAGCACTGACCTATCACAAACCAAAGGAATGCTATAATCTTGACTAAAAAGAGAAAAAATAAAATCCTTATAGTTTGAAACAGCCCTTACCTTATCATTTTTATCATTGAAGTTTGTTGTTTTCAACTTTTTCCAACAGCTAATATGAAATTCCACTCTACATTGCTGACAGCAAGTAATACGTATAAAACCCTAACAAGAGAAATAGTATGAAGTTAACATCTTTAAAGAACACCAATAAAGAACAGTGTACAACTTCACAGCAGATAGGATAACATGGTGTGTTCCAGACAGCGATTTCATATGAAAGGGGGCAGAAAACATGTGACCATGAAGTTCTATTTCCCAAACCCTTTTAACCTAAAAATTTACCTTAAAGTCTGGGTCTGTAAAAAATATTTGGATTTTGGAGTGGCCATGGCATTGCTGATATCGACAAACTGCATCTGGTTCCGGAGGGAACTTGCATTCCTCAATACAATTCTTTAAAATCAACTGAGAAACACAAAATAATGTAAAGTGAATTTCATAGAAACCAGGAAAAGATTCAGTATCTACTTATAATCTTCTAGGCAACTCTGCAGTGAAACACACACCTCTTTTTTGAGCAGCAGACAAGTAACACCAGAAGAACAACTTTTTTCTAGTGAAAGCTATGGAAGATTGTCCTTTTATGGCAAAATATTCAAAAGCTCGTTTGAACTGCTATCAGCTGAGTACTCATAGCTTCCCTGCATGCAGGTTTATCTTGGACTAATGTTTACATGCTGACCAATTCCAAATGCATGAGAATATAGTTGCCAAAATGATGAGCCAGATTACTGAGATAATGTGATGAAAATGGAGTGGCTGCTCATTTCTGCCACTTCCCAGCATTTCAGGAGTCCCTCACCTAGGACCTGGGTTGCACGATCAAGTACATTCCAAGGGACAGCTCACACCTGGCCCTGCACTGGAGACAGTGACATCTCTCACTATAATGTCTGAGGTACAGACATTACAGTGGCTTTATGTAAAGTCAATTCAAGCCCCACAGGGTTGACGTTGAGCCCAGATTAAGAAAACATTATTAGAAACAAACAGACCACCAGTTACAGCCTCTCAGATGTTTGTATTACGCTCTCTAAAAGTCCCACAGCGCTGATGTATTCTGTGGACAGACTACCGTGGTGTCAGCTGGGGGTCCATGAGAAATCTTTAGGACAGTTTTTGTTTAGTAAACAACAGCAATGCTGCTTCTACCAGAAATGAAACAGGTCGGTACAGTATAGCCAAGTTCATACACTGAATAACCTAGCACGTTCTACTGCATCAAACTCCCTCTGTGCAGAGAAGCTTTTGCATCTTGCCTTTCAGAAACCCTTCACAAGTAACAGTGACTCAAAAAAAACCCACAAAAAGCCCCCAACAAACTGTTCAGCGTGACAAAGCAATTTTAGTGTCAGAACCAAAAGTTACATTTTTCAAGTCAAACAGGAAATTTTACCATACAACTCTCACTGCATTGACCAAGAACTCTCCTATTTGGTTTTATATACAGCAACACTGCTGCAGTTTTCAACTCCACATATTTGCTAATTCAAATTTTTAACTGGTTCTATCTAGCATTATGTTGTCTATAGTGTTCACATCTACTTAAAGTTTGGTAACTTGTGACTAAGAAGTTAACAAACACATTATTAAACACTTCATTAGCAGACTTGAACCATCTTATTCCACAGGAATACCCAAGCCCAGAGCCTGACACAGAGCCCCCACCCTTATGCTGTAAATGGGGCACTTCCCATGTGTTCAAATTTGTCATCACAAGAAGAGTTCTGCCCTACGGAGACCAGGCCTTGGGGCTGACAACACTCTAGACAATGAGCAGTAGCATTTCCATTGGCTGCTTCAAGCCAAAAACCTCCCTCTCTTCCTCCATCTTTCTTTAGCCTTGACAATGGGGAGGAGGGAGGAAGGAAGGGGAAAGGGAGAAGGATGACAACATTTTTATTTTTTGGAAAGGTCATTTGACAGAAGAGGTTTTAATGCCTCTTTTTTGTTTTGTAAAAACATACCTTTAAGTTCTCTGTTCGCGTCTCTTCAATGACCCAAGATGTTGTGGGCCAAGTTAACACTCCAGGTACAATCTTGTGATTAACCATGGTTTGTGATTTCATGAACTGATCAAGCGCATCTGAAAATCTGAAGTTTGAAAGTGGTACATGTTCAGATCATATATGAATAACTTCTACATGGTCTATGAGACTTTCATGATTCACTTTATGATCCAAGGGGAAAAAAAAACAAAGGTAACTGTAAGAGTATGTGGAATGAAAGATCACCTGTTTCATTAAGTTATCTGCTTAAGGACTCTTCACTATGAAAGACTCAAGGGGCAAGCCAGCAAGCCAGCTTGGGTAAGGGGCCCAGAGTCCAGGCACAGACAGGAGGCAGATATTCAAGGGACCCATGGACGTGGGTGTGCTCGTCATTAGAGAGAGTGGGGGCATGGGTACGTACATGAGTGACCTTCAACCCTCATCAGCCAGGGAGGAGGTACAGGACTCTGCTACCTATAGTTACGTTTTCACATGAGTTCAGGTAGCTGCTCTGCCTGGTGCAGTCTGGGTGGCCAGCTGTGTTGTCATGTGTGTGTACACACCTCTTTGGGACACACACATAGCCTCACTACAGGTCAAAACTGCTAAGGGGAACAACAGCCACACACCCCCCCGGTCTCAGATTGCACCCTGGATATGCTGTGGCAGTGGGAAGGAGAAATCCCCTCTAGCATCCAACACTCTCTGACCACCTGCTTTTAGATATTCCACAGGAGGACTTAAGTTCTAATATCAAACTTATGTACTTGGCATTGTATTGTGTTTCTGTGGCAAGGCTGGGCAGAGGGGTGGGGACAAATGCTGTAGGGGCAGCTTCTGGGCTCCAACAAACTCACCACGGGGCACAGCTGGGCCCCTCAGGCAAGATGGCAGCACCTTGGGGAAAGCATGGGTAAGAATGGACAAAACATACTGCACTGCTGTTACAAGTAAGGAAAAAAAACAAAAAGTTGAGAAACTGCCTTTTGAGCACCAAAGTAAGAAGGAGAAGGGGAACAGGTGCTGCAGGCACAGAGGAGCTGTTATGGACTAATCACAACCCGCATTCCTCATCTCAGGGTAGCTCAGGGGAGGAGGACGCAGAAGAATCAAGTCAGAAATGAGAAAGTGAAGCGGAGCCTGGGATAAAGGGGGCTTGGGAGAAGCTGATTTCAGTTTTTTTACTTTGTTTCCCACCATCCAACTCTGCTTTAACAAACAATAAATTACATTATTTTTCCTCAAGCTGAGTCTGTTTTGCCTATGCCTTTAATTATCAAATCATCTCCCTGTCTTCATCTCAACCCCTGAGCTTTTTTCATCTTATTTTCTCTCTGTCTCCCATTGAGGGGGAGGAGTGGGAGCGCAGCTGCATAAGGTCTGGCTGCCAGTCAAGGTCAACCCATCACAGGCATTACTAGGGATTTTGATTAAGTAGACCAGTACAGTGATATACTGAAATTACAACACAAGCATAACATAGCAATTGCAATACACAGTTTAATCAATATGAACATGATTCCCATTACCTGTCTCTATACGCTTACCGTCAGGATGCAGGGAAAAAATACCACCAGGAATACAAAGGTTGAAGCCAGCTCAAGCTCTTTGCTCTCAAGTCTATTAGTTGTCCAGTTTCTGCACTTATGTTTGGCTGAGCCACGTATACACTCCCCCTCCCTCCCCATAGTCTGGCTAACTCAGGAAAACATTACTCTTTATCTGTGTCAGGGAACCCAATGACTCACTGGTGCAGCTGCCTTATCTAAAACCAAGGTTACTCTCCAGTCTCCCTGGTGTTCAGATAAGCTAAGCTTTCTTTACGATACATTTTTTCCCCTGAAACCATAATTTTTTGCCCTTCTCCTGTGAACTCTCCTCCACTGCAGAGGTGTTCTTGTCAGTCATACCCCTGTGTCCTGGAGGCCGCTCAATTCAGTGGCTTCCATTGCAGCCTTAGCAGTAACAAACTTAAGGTTGTAATAAATCAATCTGATGTACAAATTTTGTAATTAAGAAAGAATAGTTAAAAAAACCAAACACCCACACATTTTTTCGTAAAATATTTTTTGTATCAAAAATAAAAGCTTTATATTACTGTGAGGGATGCACTTGACCCCTTAACCAAACTAGCAGTAGCTAGGTAGAGGCTCCAAAGGAGAAAAAAGGCCAGAGCCGCAGCCAGGCCAAGAACTCCTCTAGTTCCAATCTGTTCTCTGAAAACCCACACAGGAGCAGAGTGATACAGAGAGCATTGATGCATACAAGCTTGGAACACCAATCATGCAATTAACACATGAATAGTGGGTGGCTTTTCCAAGGCTCATTTATCAAGGAACAAAGAAAGTTGTGGGTACAAGGAGTCTTATGCATACCTTTTCCTCTGCATGTAATTTGACCTCAAGCCAACCTCTTTACCCCATAAATTCGACAGCCTGAGTGAGCCTTCTTTGAGCTCTCCCTGCAAGGCAGCCTCTGACCTCCCCTTGAGCCGGGGCGCCTCTCAAGGTTGCTCCTCAAGGGAGAGAGATGTTTTACCAACAGCAGATCTTCAGTAAGCAACTGATATCAAACGTAACCCTGTAGCATAATAACTCGATTCTGCTTTGGTAATCTTGACCGAATGCTGAATTAATGCTAATGAAACATTTGCATATAATCCTTTATAGACATACACTGTTGACCAAGTCTGAGACTAAGTCTGGATCCAGCAGCACCTAGACTCCTCTCTGACAAGGAGTTCAGAAAGCAAGGGGGATCCCTTCTGACTCAACAGGAAGGTCTCCCTTACTCTTTGCGTCCCCAGTCTCTCTGTAAATCATTCTGACTCAAGTGTAACTCCATTTTTCTTTTTATGTTTTCTCACGCAGTAATTAATAGAGTGAACCTTGCCACTGAACCTCATTAAGTCACACTTCTACAACATCATATTAAAACCACTTAGCTAACACGTTTGACAGCAGTTCTTTAAGGAACCTAAATCACCCATTCGCGACATATACCAACCTGTTTTGTCTGAGGTATACTTTTCCAATTCCATAGTATGCCAAACAACAAAATCTTTCCTCCTGATACTGTTCAATTATTTTCTTAAACTGGTCTTCAGCCTTTGTCAATGCCTTCAAAATAAATTTAAGACAAAAATATATGTCACTTTGCCAGAAGCTTTTCACTTTTCCTCTCCTTTTTTTCCTCCAGTTAGAGTGGGTCAGCATGCCCTATTCTTTAATCAGTCTAATGAAGGAACAGTAAATGGAATTGAGCAACCTTACAATCACATGCAAAGGCTTCCCTTTTTTTTTAAAAAACAGAAACTTATTCTGTAGACACAGGCTTCCTCTGAAATAATGAAATTAAATGATTGAGCTCACTGAGCTACAGACATTTCTAAACTCATTGTAAAACACTGAATATTTTTAAACACCGCAAGAAAAAAACCCAAACAATCCCCCTAAAAACCCAAAACAACCCAAACTTCTGTTTTCCAGAACCAAAAGCATTCTCTTCCTCTTGTTTTAGAAGCAGAATGTTTGTGTTGGAAACACTAGCACATAACCAAATTACAACAAAGTAGAAGAAAAATAATTTGTTATACTTCATAAATACTTAAGAAACTCATATGAAAGCTTAAAAAGAATTTTTATTTGGTAGCTTAATTTATCCAAAACCATTACAGATCTAGTCCCAGACATTAAACTGTATGATTCTAAAATGTGACCAAAGCTTCCCTTCCCTACTAATCTTATGCCTGTAAAAAAAGACCAAAATGGATGGCGAACTACCTGAACTAGAATAGTGAATAAAAAAACAATACAGTAGCTTTACGTCATACCTCAGGTTGTCCTATTCCAAGAAGAGCAGTGGCATGTCCATAGATGATTACAACGTAATTAATAATACGGAGATTCAGTTGCTGTAAATAGAGTCAAATTATTGTAGTACCATGCACAAAAGCACTTTGCTGGTAACTAGAACATTACTGTCTACTGTGAACTGAATATCTTCACTACAACAGAGTTCGGAAACTCTTTTCTCATCTTTCTTATCACAGCTTCTACCCGTATTTATGTTACAATTAGAAGTGAAGGCTAACTACACCTTTACTGCTGGTCATTTGGCACCCCTATATATTTCAAAGTGATACATCCTGAAGCATTTGATTTTACAAATTCTGTAACCACAGGCCTTACTATGTTGACTTCCTGCAGTACAGTGTGTCCTTGCTATATGTTCAGAATTGAGCAGATTTTTTTTATTTTTTAATAATTAAAAAAAGAAGAAACAAACAAAAAAACCCAATTAGGTCACAATTCCAGATGGATTGGTGCATTACTTCCTCGGACAGACCTGCTGGCACTCCAACAGCCTTTACTAAAATGGGAGCATGAAACACAGCAACACACGTGCACGAACACTGGCACACAAAACTTAATACAACAGTATAATAATTTAAAGAAATCTAGGATGACAAACAGGTCAACGGCTGACTGGCATTTGCTATCAAAGAGTTATCTGACCTGAAGAATATAAATTCTTTTACCCTACACTATTATGAATAAAGGTTAAGCTGACAATGGACCGTAGTTTTTTATCAGATAAGGTATCTGATGTCTATTTTACATTATTCTTATACAAATATTATTTTGGCAAATATTTTTTAGATTGCATCTAGAAATGCACAAGTCTACTGAACATTACAAAAATACACCTGATGCTAGTACGAGTTTTTTTAATCCTATTCTCATTTCTAAGTTTCTTGGCACACTTACCAGCGAAACCCTTCGCATTGTAATTAACATCACAGGCAACAATTCAATAATAATGACTCTTTTGGTGGAAGAAAAGAATGAAACACGGTATTGAAAGCATAAACTTCAAATACTCTAATAAACTAAGGTGCTCCTCTGAACTTACCTTTAATTCTGAAGGATTTAGAATGCTCAACAGTTGTGAAAAGGCTTGTTCAGCACTGTGACACCGCTGGTCCATTAAGGCTGTATAACCGTCACGAACAAGGGATTTAACCTCTTCTGGCAACATAGTTAAATCCACCTAAAATATTTAGGAAAATACTCAGTCCAAAAGAAAACAGTCTTTTCCTTTTTTTTTTTTTTTATTCCAAAGCAAGCTAGCTATTTGTTAAAACACTTAACTGTCCTGGTTTGAGGACAACCAACTGTTAAAATTCTGTACTTCCTACAGTTTTACCACAATTCCACTTTTAAAGCAGCAAATCTGGTACATTTTTATAAAACTCTGTTTTACATTCAACTTCTAAAAACTTAAGACTTTCATGGTCCTACTGCTGCTAAGCTGTTAAAAATCTAGGTTTTGTTCTAAGTTTAGATCCTTTTCTCTCCAGAAAGTTTCAAGTTTAGTTCAAACATAATTTTAATCCTCACATTTATAAAAAAAAAAACAAACCCAGACTTATGCATTTCCTTACTTGTACACTCCATTTTGTGTACATTTTTATAAAACCTGAAAACTATTTCCTTCTACTGACAATTTCACTCCATCTAGGTTAACAGTTAATGCTAGAAGGTTTCAGTCAGAATGCATCGTTATTAGCCTTTCACTCCAGATTCTTCCTGAAGCCTGTGGGAATTTCCAGCAGTGAGACTGTAAATCAAGACAAGCAGTTGCAAAATTAGGAAGTTCTCTTCCCTTGATCTGTTGAAACACTAAAATAAGAGTAGCTTTGGGAAGCAGATCACTGTGCCAGGCTACAAGTAATTTGACTATTTAAGAAGCTCCTCCAACTCCTACTCCTGCAACCATAAGGAAAAGACAAAGAGTAACAAGGAGGTCTACCTATGTATTTTAATTTGAGGATGGGATTCTGAAGACAGGGTTGTGGGCAGGGAAAAACTGGGAAGGTTTGGGAAGAAGGTAACATAACTTTTGAGTTGCTTGATTTTTTTTTTTTAAACACTATTCTGAAGGTGTACATATTTGTATTCATGAAATTAAGTATGTCAAAAGCCTAATTAATACAGGTCCAGAATATATTTTGCTAAGTACCTATGAATTTAGGTCTTCTTTCATCTTCATCCTGTCAACTGATCCAAAAGGACAAACATAAGAAAATACCCATGTTCTAATGAGAGTCACAAACAAAAGTGGCAGGGACAGTGGAAACTGCTAACACATACAGAAAAGACCAAAATGCAGAAATGAGTTAATGAAAAAATAATTAAGACTTATTTTAATTTCCTAGAACTACTGATGTAAGGTAATGCTGTTGGAGCATATAGTTATAGAACAGAACAAATTATATTAATTTAATGTTAAGCTAATAATGTTAAACTAAATGACATATAAAGCTGATTAAGCTAACTAAAAAGATTACTTTTGATACTAGTAATGCAGTAGCCTTACAAAAAATAGATATCTTAAAGTAAAGAGGGGGTCTTAGTGCAGGCAGAACCTGCACCTTCTCCTGAATCCGTTTTGTCGTATGAGGTAATTAATCAGAACAGAGATTTCTGGTATCTACTTCCCCAAATTAACAGAGAGGAAATGATTAAATTATCTTCGTCCCCATGATTTTATTCAAGAACTTTGGGATACTAATCATTCATTGCTGATAAGACCTGAGAATTCTCTATTTATGAATTTTATAGCGTTTTAAACAGCTGTTTGTCCCGCGGGGTTAAGGATGGCAAACTAAGCTATATATACGTAAGCAAATTTAAAAACTGTATTATAATTGATAATGGTGTGCTCAGGCTAAAGGACATTAATCAGAACATCTACTGTATGGTATAAATGCTATAGCTACAGAATCACAGAATGATATGGGGTTGGAAGGGACCTCTGGAGATCATCTAGTCCAACCCCTCTGCCAACTCAGGTCCACCTAGAGCAGGTTGCACAGGAACGTGTCCAGGCAGGTTTTGAACATCTCCAGAGACGGAGACTCCACCACCTCTCTGGGCAGCCTGTTCCAGTGCCCTGCAACCCTCAAAGTAAGGAAGTTCCTCATGTTTAGATGGAGCTTCTTATGTCCAATTTTGTGCCCATTTCCTCTTGTCCTGTCACTGGGCACCACTGAAAAAACACTGGTCTCATTCTCTTGACACCCATATTTTTTGTACAGACTGACGTTTACTCACCCACGTTGACAACTGTGGGTAGCTCTCTTTCACTCGGTCTCAAACGGTAACCTTGAGGGGTGTCCCCTCTCAAGGGAGGAATTCCAAACACACTCCTATGGAGGGGTTGTACTAGAATCCCTCTCATTCAAAGACAGGACTGGACTTCTACAGTACAAAGTGACTGACTGCCAGCTATTTGATGTTAAGCCCAACCTTTTATCTCAGCAAAACACTATTTATTTTTATCATTCTTTTGTTCTTCTTGGGAACATCTGGTTTCACATCCTATCCTGTTCTTGGGACTGCCAAGTCAGGCTAATCCTGTGTCCTTCAACACTAAGGAGAGTATGAACTCCCTACACATCTGGTAGTTTTCTGCCAGAAAACTCATACAAGCAGGGGGAAGTTGAAGACATCCCCCCCCACACCTAGGCAGAGTGTCCCGCCATACCATTCAACAAAATGTTCTATGATTATTTCCAACTGCAGCATCAAACACAAGAAAACATACTTAGTCAGAACTTTGGGAGGGGTGTTATAAATCCCCGAATGATTCCCAGCAATTTTTGTAGTTTTTCTTTACCAATTAAGAGGGAGCTATATTACTACTCACGGCTTCAGCTAAGTTATTCTACGACTACACTGAGTTTTGTTACACTAATTTCCAGTGTGAGTTCTTACAGGAGGGGAAGGAGGAGAAGCAAAAAGAAGACTCCAGCAACAAAACATTACAAACCAGTGGAACCACAGAATCTTTGCCTTCTGATAAAAGTCAGGTCAAGCACAAAGCATTACATTTTTTGAATGAACCGAGTTTTTGGACAGTGTTCTTAAAAGGTGACAAATCATTTACACTTAAGGTTGTATGCTAATGAATTCCCAGTTACCTGTTGCACATTACAGAAGAGTTTATCTTGGATAGCTTTAGATTCTGTCTTCGAATCAAGGTGATCTCTACAAAAAACAGGACAACGGCATCATGAGTTTGTACATGTACTTTACATGTAATCTTATTTTCAAGAAGCAGAAATTTCCACACTTTTATCAACCACATCACATTTGCCTATATAGTAAAGATTATTAAGGCACGCTTTCACAATCGCAATAACATGTACTATAACACTATCAAGGGTCATGATACTATATATATAGTTCATATGCTTCTGGCTCTGGAATATCTAGGGCTTCAGGGAAGTAGCAGTCTTCTCCATCATTTTATTTGTTTTCTTTTATCTTCTCTACCTTATTCTCAGCTGAGTTGGTCTTATGAAGAGGTAGGACAAGATGACTAGACAACTTCCCTATACCTAAGGCAGCACTGTAATAAGGTGCTTCAGCATCTTTCTCCTTCTCTACTCTTAAGTACAAGATTTTTATCCTAGCACAACCACCACTTAAAATCAAATACATGTAGCAGCTAGGCATGGTGAGGGCAGGGAAAGTAGAGAAGAAAGGAACAGAGTTGTTCTCCCCAGCTCTTCCTTTCCACTACTGCAGAAGAAACATCATGTGCAACTAGAGAATAGAGAAAGTATAGTATAATGAAGGGGCAAAGTATTGCTTAATACCCTAAGCTAAATCTTCAGTGCTGAGATTGCTACTCTGTCCTTAATGCTACTGTATTGCCTTTTGCTAATATACATTCAGTTCTGTCCCACATTTAAAGGCATGAAACACTCATCATCTGAGACAAATTCTTTACAGTGTCAGAATTTCTGACACTGTAAAGACTCCCTAAATTTCTGGAAGCCAAGCAACCTGCTAATTACAGAAACAGAGATAAGACTGTAACTCACCACACACCTCACTTGTTGAGAAACTGCATGGTTTTTATAGAGCTAATAAACTTCCCAATGAGAGAAGCAATTTTATAGATGGTTCAGTTACTTTAAAGAGGATTTGTTCTCATACTGAATTCTAACGTTTTTCCCCTCCTCTCAAATTAAAAGAACAAAGTAGTCACTGGCAACCCAGTTCAGTAACATAAAAACCCTCTCCTTTGAAACTACAGTGGTATTCAAAAAGAGTTATGGAAAAACAAAAGGATTGTACTGTAGTGTATGTAGATTAAAAGATGACAGGTTTCATGGTCACACTTAGATTAGGACTGGGGATAATCAGGTTCAGCTCCCAGGTTTCCTAAAGGCTTGAACTCTTCCAAATGAGAAGTCTGCCTTTAAGAATTATCATCTAATGGAAAATTCCCTATTTCATTGTAAACAGCTTATTTTGCTGTGCCCCTCATCTGTTTTTAAACATCCTAAACACAACTGAAAAACCCTAGCTGAAGAAGCATACAAGCAAGAAAGTACAGTCAGAGCTCAAGTTGTCTAATTTCATAGCTCAGGTTAAAACACAGAAAGCTTCCACCCCTGCATGGTCTTAAGTGGTAAGTCATCATATGTCTCAGTTGTCTTACAGATAAGTCATGGCAACACTTCTTTACTCCTCAACTATCTATTAGATGAGGAGATACCCTGGCATATGGAACCCACTATAAATGCAGTGATTTCCCCAAACCTATTTGGAGCATGTTGGCCACAGTATCACAGGAAAGAATTATTTTTTTTAAACAAAATAAAAAACCAAAGTTTTAAAAAGCATAAATTTTGTCCATAAAATCTACAGTGCTTTTTATCTCAACTAATTTAATTTTGGCCCCAAACCATCAAACATACTCATTTACATTCAGCATGTTCTATGGGGAGCATTCATGTACTTAAAATTAGACATTGATATGCTTTAAGCAACAATTCAAATCTACAAAAACTTAAAGAACTCTAAGTAAAAATTATTTTGTAGCATTCAATTCTGAGACTGACTTACAATGCTTTCCTCACAGTCAAATCTTTTCTTAATAAGCATATGAAGTGTGAGAGAAGTTTTAAAAATTATTTGGTACAAAGAGTAGAACTAGCACAGAGAGGCCTTGAAAATAAGACAGAGGGTGAGTTATGTGGTGGGGCAAGTTTGAATGTAACAATTGGAACAAGATTCCTATTATCTTTTGCTGTAAAAGAATGTATTTTGTTATGGCTACACTGTGTGACTTGCTTTTGGGCAACAGTTTTTAAACAGTTGTTTTTAAAATTATGCCTTCATTTACTAAAATTCAACTGAGCTTTGGAAAAGATTTAGTTTTCAAGTAATAACTCAGGCTCTTCATGAAAACTGGAATTTTGTGAACTTTAATCAGCTATCTTAACACAAATTATATCCTGAAGAGTAGGTAAACAATATAAACAAACCAAAGAGCAAGCAGCAAGTCAAAGTTGCATTAACTTGCTTTTAAGTGCTACATAAAATAACTCAAATGAATAATAAATTAAAAAATAAATGAAGTTTCTTACCTTGTTTTTTCAGAATCGCCAGTTTTGGTTTTTGGCCTTCCTTTACTTTGTTGACTTTGGCCTGTAATGAGAAAAAAGTATTTCAAACAAAATGACCATCACTTAAAACAAAGGAGAGAAAAAAAAAAAGTACTCGGAAATCACATTTTGCTTTGTAAATAACAGATCTTAAAACATTTCCAATATTGGAAACTAACACAACCGAGAAGCTTTTTAAAAAGCCACCTGTTACAGTGTGAATTTGATATTATTTTTATTAAATAGTTTAAGATTTTATTAATTCTATAAAGGGGAAAGATACTTAAAATAAGCAGAAGAATCTTAAAATTCTGTAAGATATGATTTGACTCGACAATATTTGTAATAACTGTATTAAAGTGGACTCCAAGCTAAAGAAACCGGTATGTTATACAAAACCACAGTTGATATTATTCACTATTAGTGGGAATAACAGGTCACTATGTATGTTCCAGACCAACTACAGAAATTTTACAAAGTTTGCCACTTCAAAAAAAACATTGCTAAAGGAGTTAAATTCAACCGACATTTTCCTTAGAAATATAAACATGACTCAGATCAAGATAAAGGTCCCTGATTACAAAATAAAAATGTTTAACCATGTGGAAATACTGGATCACAAAGACAAGAAAGAATCTGTCATGTGATACTGATTAATTTCTAACTCCGAAACAATGTCAAAGACTTAGCATGAAACTTTACTAATACACTTCACAATTTCAGAGATCTAACACTGTTGTTGAGTAGTTGCAGGGCTCTACAAGTCAAGTAAACAATTCATCAGTACCAAGGAAGAAGAAAACATGTTTTAATACTTTATTGTGATTGATCAAACCCAGGAAGCCATGCCATTAACTGCAAAAATAAACCCTCAACCATTCTCTGTGGTATTAACACATAACATTAAGCATCTGAATGTGCACGTGCATACTCATGATTAAGTCATGAAGTTTTCAGTTTTCAAGAATTTTGAAGTTAGAACTTTACAAGACATTAACAACTCAACAGCAGCAGTGACAAAATCCACTTATGGGAGAGCTGCCTTGTAGGAACCAAACTACAACTGACAAATTTGGGGCAGCAGATTTTTTTGCTAGTTAAACCTAATGGATTTTACAAGGCATACAGGAGTGCTGCCTTCTGACTCAGGTACCTGCTCCAAGAGGGGATAGTTCCAGCTACAGTCTTTAAGGAGCAGTTTAGAAGGTAACTGTAGCTTCCTAATATTGAACAAAATCACACAGACAACATATAGTCCAGCACCTGGATTCAAGTTATTCCAGCACTGGAACCCAAACATATGGCACAGCTACCTAAATTATAAAATATTGCTTGATTAATTATTATGCTTATGCTGAACTACCATAAAATCAAATTTGGAAAAAAAGAGTTATCAATTTTATATATAAAACTTCAGTAACTGCTTTAAAATGTTTATTTCATGACATTCATGTTAAGTATTTTATACAATTAGATAAAAAATGCTGAAAGACAATGTGGAAAAATAGAAATCCACCCATTTGAGCAATGTACTCAAGCCAGTGGCATATCTCATGTCATCGTTTCTCAAGTTAAACCGTATGCATACACACTTCATGTCTTGTGTCACACGAACTTCATTAAAAACTACTTAAGGACATAAAATTTAGATTAATCAGAACAAAAAAAAAAAAATCAAGTGTCATGAAGACAGAACATGTTCAGAATTATTTCATGAACCATTTCTTTAAATGGTCACACAGGAGTCTGAGCAGGCATCCGTTGAAAAACTTCATATGCATGAAAAACTCCAAAGCTACACTAATAATCATCACAAATTCCTCAAAATAGAGACATTTAAATGATGGAAAACAATAATCCTTTTGAAAGCCAAAAAACCACTTCAACCATATAATGATTTAACCATTTAGAGATACAGATATATTACCTTTTCTTGATTACACAGGTTCCCTTCCCTAAGGAACCGATCTATCATTCAAAACAAAATCTTAATGAAGATAACAATATAAGTCTTCCCTCTCACCACTCAACAGAAGAATTAACCAACATTTTTTTTCACTGAATTTTAAAAGCCATTCAACAAAAATATTTCAGAACAATTTCCTACAGAAACTACTACTACCATATATTATGCAACTCAAAAAGATACTACTTTCATTTATTTTAAAAATACTTCCAAGTAAAATTAACAAGAAAATCCTGCTGAATTATAGTTAAAATACTTATGGAGATATATTAATTCAATAGCAAACATGATTCACTTACCCCACAAACATTTTAAAATATTAGTAGGAGTATTGCTTTTGCTAGATATTCCCATTAGAAGCAAACAAAGATATTTAACAGAAATGTACACATGCTCAAAAAAGTAGTACATGCAGACAAAAATTGAAATTAAAAAGGACAGTAACTTTAAGATAAAATACAGTGGCATAAAGTTCCTTTACATTAACCCTTCCGCAAGTCTTAAGCCCTTAAGCGAACAAAGGCTAAGAAAAAGAAAGCTATTCTTCCCCACCCACAGTAAACTTGTATCAGCTAGTCATCCAGAGCCTAACTCCTCCTTCCAGATCAAAGCCAAATCAAATATTTTCTTCTACATTCATACTGACATAGTAAGTAGGAGGGGGAGAGGAGGAGGAAGGAAGAACAGAAAAAAAAAAAAAACCAAACCCATAGAATCAGTAATTTAAAAAAAAAAAAAAAAAAAAAAGTGCTATGTTCAATGCAACATTTCATAGTCCTGTTATCTCTTTAGCCTAGAAGAATTTTCAGTTCTCTCCCAACATTCCCTTTCTCATTCTTTCTCTCTTCCTTCCTCAACCTCTCCAACTCATCTTTCTGACACCCTGCCACTTCACTAATACCAGCAGCACAGACAGGCTGCAGACAGCCTGCCCCCTGACCAAGCAAGACACTGCCCACATTTTTCACATCAAGTACAATTCTCTCAAATCCCACTACTGTCGGTGGAGCCAAGGGGCAGTGCAATTCTCAATCGCATTCAAACAGGTATTTGCATGATTTGGTCTTGCTGCCAGGTGACCTGGACACCAAGTGTCCCTGGCAGTCCACTGGAGCCGGGGCATCACTTATAATCCTGCGTTTGCTATCAGTGATTGGGCTGGTTGCTGATCTTTTCCACTGCCTCAATAAACCGTCGTTTTATAACATGTTGTCAGACTTCATTACTGTTCGGACCACACCTTCTCGCTCAGGAAAACGTCTCGATTCACTTAGTTGTCACTTGCTTCAATCTCATTCAAAATTCCCTATGGCCTCCGTGCATTTCTTATTTTGCCCTTTCACACCATCTAGATATAGTTCCTCAAAACTGATTTGTCTTCCAGAGCTTGAGTTCCTCCTTCTACAACCCTTCCCTAATTCATGCTTTCTGCAATAAGTTCCTTCAACACTTTATAGTGGTTTTTTCATTTTTTTATTATCCTACCACATAGCATCTTTTCAGCAAATTCGCCTTGAGTCTTCCTTTGCAACCTTTCCCACATTTTCCATCTCCAAATACATCCTTTGATTCTTCAAGATGTTCACATGCTCAAAGCCCACAAGAGCGAGATCACTACTCCAACTGCTTTTTTTAAAATAATATGTTGTAATCTATCTTCATTGGCTTCCAAAAATCAAATTTTTCAAGTGCTCTGCACTTTGGCACCTATTCAGCTAAGTATTTAAGTATGCAAAGTAAAAAGCCTTCAGATTGTTGCATGGCCAGGACTAGAAGGACTGGCTGCCTTGGGGATCACAATTTTAGAATACAGCGTAAGTGTGCAGCTGGTCCAGATCCAGTAGCAGTATTTCATACAAACATTATAAAAAAGAACCATTTCTGAGTGTCAGGGAAATGTCTTATTCTTTCTTGGTTACAGCAGGTTTAGCAACTGATTAAAAAAAAAAAAAACACAAGCAAGATTCAGGAAAAAATTTCACTTTGAAGATCTGAACTGCGTGCACTTCACTTTTACCACAGAAAAGTAATTCTGTCACCGTGGGAGTTCTCTCTATAAAAGGGTTGGGTTTGTTTTGGTTTTTAGTTCATTAAAAAAACCCATGAACAATAAATCACACCAACTTATATGTCTTAAAGTTTGTAGCTAAAGATCCACTCTGACAAATATTTTGTGGCCTTCTTCCTCTCTAAGCGTGGGACCATTTTCTTAGGGACCTATACAGAGCTTTTAGTAATCACAAAGGAATTATGAATATTGAAATTACCCACACTTTTCTCTTGAATTTAGAACATTTTAGATCCTGTACTTGTCTCAGAAGGAGGGAAAGCATTTCTAGCCTGTGACTCAGCATTCTACTTTTTAGTTCCAGTTTCAATTCTGAATTCATCAGTGTAAAGTAGATTGAAACTACAAAAGCACAAAGGATATCAAGACAGAAATACAGAAGAGAAGAAGTATCTAATGAACTGCACACTAATAGGAAAAGTAGTGAAACACGAGAGCTTACTGCTGTGAAAATAACACTAGATACAATTTTGGCTATTCATAATGGCAACAGCAAGGGAAGAACCAACTTAAGACTTGACAAACAGCAAAAACAAACTCACTTGGTGGCAACTCCAGAGACCAACCTTTGCTTTCTGCTCTTTGGATGTCAGTCACCTAAATGACAAATACATTAATTTGGTTTTATACAGATAACAAAAAAGGAAGAGATATTGCTCTCTAAATTTAAACAAAGAAAAAACCTGAAACACTAAAATTTAAATACAGAAATCACCATGATAACGGAGTATATTATGTCCCCAATCAAGAGATAAAGAAAAATAATTTCATTAATGAAAGTGAACATTTATACTTACCCCCCCCCAAATTCATATCAAGTTGTATTACCTACTAGACTGACAAATACTAGCCCTTTTTTGCATTAATATTCATCCTAGAGGAAAATAAATTTACAGGGACCTACATTATGAAGATTTTCATAGCATAAAAGCAGATGGAAGTTTTCATAAGACAGTCACAAATCTTAAAGCGCTTCTTGTGAGATGGCTTTTGTTTTTCAAACCTTCATTTCCTTCCCTTTGCCCTTGTACATTGGTTTCATTTTCTCCACTAACGAGTCATCTTTTTTGCTGCCCCGCCCTCCTGTGAAACCTGAAAGGGTTTTTTTCACATGTGCCCGCTAAATTGTTTTGACCTTGCTAGTAGATTCACATTCTTTATCATCTTGTTTTTTTATATTATACAGCTTATTTATAACACACTTTGTAGGCTAGATCATAACTAACAATCTCTTAATTAGCTTACGATAATGATTGTAAAGACAATCGGGAAGAGGTACAACTATTTCTTTTAAATTAGTGATTAGTGTGAAAAGAGAAGAACTGTCTGTAAGCAAACTGGAGGTTGCCTATTACATTTTTAATTCCCTGCTGTTGCAGCAGGAGTGTCACAGCCTGCACGCACCTACCAAAACAGCCTACTCAGGCAAAGTCACGCACAGGAACAGTTTACAGGCTCCCCGTGATACTGGACACGAGACAGGCACTAAGCCAACAGCTGGGATATGCTACTGACATCCACTAGCGAAACCCATCTAAAATAAGTTCAGCACCAACAAAATCCCCCCAACTGTCCACTTTTGGGGGTGAGCATGTTTGTTTTGTAAGGAATAAAAAAAAAATATATACTGGTTTTGCCTGGGATAAAGTTAGCTGTCCTGATAGCGGCTCGCATGGTGCTGTGTTTTGGATTTGTAATTAAAACAGTGTCAACAGCACAGGGATGTTATTGCTGAGCAGCGCGTGCACAGCATCAAGGCCTTTTCTGTTTCACGCATGGCCCTGCCAGTGAGGAGGCTGGAGGTGCATGAGAAGTTGGGAGGGGACACAGCCAGGACAGCTGGCCCCAACTGATGAAAGACATATCCCATACCAAGTGGTGTCGTGCTCAGCAATAAAACCTGGGGTCAGAATGGAGGGAAAGTTCCGAGTTATGGCACCCATCTTCCAAGCAACCATTATGCCTGATGAAGCTATGCTTTCCTGGAAATGGCTAAGATCTGCCTGGAAGTAGTGAATGAATTCCTTATTTTGCTTTTCTTGTGTGTGCAGCTTTTGCTTTGCCTGTTAAATTGTCTTTATCTCAACCCATGGGTTTTCTCCCTTTTACACTTAGGATTTTCTCTCCTGCTGAGGGGAGTGAGTAAGCAGCTGCATGGGGCTGAGCTGCCTACCAGGTTTAAACCATGACAACATAATACGCCATTGCACTTTCAACAGTTAAATAACCTTTTAAAAGGCAAAATTAGAGCCTTTTGTTGGTGGATTTCTTCAGTCACCCTTCACTAACACGTATCCTCAGTTAAATTCTTTTTCAGGAACAAAAATCAACCATGAACAGAACAAAGTGTATACTCTATCAAGCTTCTATAAAGGATGCGCTCTGCTCCTTGACCAAACAAGTAGTAGTTTGATTCAGGCTTCAAAGGAAGTAAAGGCCAACACTGTGATTAGGCCATGAACTTCTCTAGTTCCAACCTGTTCTTTGAAAACCCACACAGGGACAGGCTGACGTGGTGAGCTTAATCTAGTAGAATATTTGCACTTGTAAACAGTCTTTTAGATTGAAGAATGAATATAAAGAATTACAAAGGCTACTAAAATAACACAAGTCCGTCCTGCATTTTAGCATTATACACTTGTTTTAAACACACAAAGCGAAACAGCTATTTGAGAAACACAAATTCTAGTTTTAAATACAATCCAGTTAAGCATACTATTCATACTATTTAACCAACATTTTCCCCATACAAAAGAAATCTGTTTATACAGCATGAAAGTAATGGTCTATAACCATGCAAATACCTTAATGTCACACAAAATGATGCTCGAGTATAGCTAAAGCCCTGTATATTAATTAATTTTGGCTAAAGCATCTTTCACTGAATTCCATTACACGTTAACTGAATCCTCTCCTAAAGCCAAAGGGAGCCCATATCTGAATGCATTCTGACAGGAGGACTGGACAGTCGATTAAATCAAGACACAACTTCAGTCTCACTTTCAATAACCCTGAAGAGACCCTTCTCCTCATAACACAGAGCGTCCACCTTCTCATTCAAGCAACCACCTCCCACTTCCTTTCAAATCCAAAGTTCTTAACATAGATTTGCTAGTTAAATATTACAGGGAAAGTGCACATGGCTGACAAAGTACACAATTATTAAAACACAGTGGCTGCAAAATTTCATCCACAGCATTCAGTAACACATTCCAGGACGATGAAAATCAACGCACTGTTAGTGTTGCAATGCCCGCTGTAGTGTAACTTACCCTGGTATCATGTTTTTGAGGACAATGATGATCTTTAGGATCAGAATGTGTTCTCTTTCTGTCTTTTTCTGTTTCTTTTTGTTCTTGAGAGATTATTAAATGAGATTCTGAGGAACTGCAGTCTCTAACATGTAAAAAGAGAGAACCCAAGTTTTTCCAGTCCTGTCTTTTCCCAATATGCAAGACACACACCATACAATTATAATGAAAAAAACAATGACAAATACAAGAAGTCTACCCCTCGTAGAAGTGTAATTGTGTAAGCATATTTAAAGGATTTGATCAAACACCCATTTTTTATACCTTCAAATTGCAGAGTCCAAATTTATATGCAAACATATACATTTATAACAACCAAAAAAAGCACCGTTTTCTAGAAGAGGGACAAGAACTGAATTACTGCACTTTTTTTTTAAAGTAACTAATTAAAAAGAAAAAAAAAAATTAATTTTGCCCAAGGCCACATCTTATTTGTGCACTACAGAAGGGAAACAAATTTAAGTTCCTCCAGAATTTTCAGGTTTGCAAAAAGCTGTTTCATAGTTTATTTACTGTATTGTTTTTGGATGACAGCACATCACTACAAGCACACCAGTACAAAAATCAAAAATACTTTTCAGAAAAATGTTTAATACAAAAGTTACGGCATATATTATAACTTAGCTGAATCTGTGAATTTGGAATCTCTCCTACTCTTTGCGCAAGGCAAAAAAATAGTCTTAGCAAAACCAAGTTCCTACAAATTTTACTATTTCTACTGCATTTCTACTATTGCCAAAATGCATTTGCTAGCATTCAGTTCCTCAAATCAGCTTCATTTCTTAGTGAACTTTATATAGCAAAGTAACAAAAAATTGGATGTGATTGCACTGACGTTTTCAGGTGCCAAATTTCCTCAACAGCGAAGTACTTCATCTTGGCAGGACAAAAACCAGGAAGACGGTTTCCTGTTATTTCCAACATGAGTAAACAATGCTAAAGGAAACTGCTTGGAAGTGGTACATACCTCAAGATAGCTTATTTAGCTCCTAAAAGTCCTCTTTACTCCTAGGCTGCACTGTGGTTGCTGTTCTGATCAGTTTATTCCTTCCATTTTTATTTACTGATAGATAAAAAATTGGTAAACAGTAGCTATGCTATGCATTACTTATACTAAATACTGCTAATTAAAAAGAAAAAAGCTGACTTGACAGTTGCTTACTTTTTCTCAAGAAGCGACTTCTTTGGTTTCTGTTTATGTTGTTTAATACCTACAGGAAATTATATAGAAAGAAGGGGGGGGGGGGGGGGGGGGGGGAAAGAGATGCTAAATCACAAATTGGTGGGGGATCAAAATATATTAAAGGGTGAGGGTGTAATGAGAAAGCAAAGAAGAGAAAAAAAGAATGAGGGGGGGGGGGGGAGTGGAGAAAACAAAACAAAACAATTAGCTAGTTTCAAAGGAAAGTTACCAATACAGGAATTCTGCTATGTTCAAGGTAATCTTGAAATCAGAAAAGGTTACCATTGATTTCTTCTAATGTCTTCTTTAACTTGTCGTTTTGTTGAATAAGATCCTTAAGTCCATCAAGAATATTCTTGCATAGTTCCTGAGCTCTCTCATTAGCTTCCAAAGCCAGTTCATGTTCCCCCAGTAATGACAGTGCCTTACAGAAGTGGTAGTGACCCTACATGGGCATAAGTTTGAATTTCAAGCGTTTATTCACACAAATAAGAAAACAATTTATATCCAAAACAGTTGCAGTAGACAATACAATGTAAAATTTTACATACTCAAAAGTTATTTACTCCACCCTTTTCAGGTCAAATGGTGAATAATCAAAGTTTTCAACTACTCAGCACACTGACACAGAAAGATAATTCACTGGGAATAGCATCTAGCCTCTGCCTTTGGAAAAGAACAAATTTGCGTTTTCCCCCTAATCTCAACTACTACTTTCCAATTATGTAACTATCCCTTATTTACTCTTCTTCAGGCCAAGACTATTGGGAAATACATGTTGGTCATTAATCATGATTTATTGTAAGGACTACATATATTTTTTTAAAGCACTGTGATAACACAGGTATGCACAACAATGCAGTAAGTGTTTTCTTCTGTCTTTACACATGCAGAACACGATGTAACAACAATTACAAGCATGTCAAAACAACATTTTTAATATAAGAAAACTATGTACTAGGCTGACTGATTAGTCCACAAGGTACCGTGTTCATTCTACCATCAGTAGTGCTAAACACAGAGAAGCACCTGTGACATCTACTTGGGTCAAATCTGTAATTAAGACTCTGTGTTCTTATGTTGATTTACAGTACCAACAAAAGACAATTTTGAAGTGTATATTAAACTAACCTTTGGCCAATTAGGCTTCAAAATAGTGGCTCTTTTTCCATCAGCAAGGGCTCTCCTTAGAGAAAGGAGGGGAAAAGAAGAGGTATTTATTATTTATACTTTAGAAAAACCTACAGACCAGATGTACATGGCACTATGAAAATACGAAGTGAATAAAAGAACAGTTAATTCAGCTGTGTAAAGCTATGGTCAGATAACACTTGTTAGCTGAAGCTTACCTGGGTTAAAATGTTACCGTCTCACCTATTTCACCTATCAGATATTTAATCCCTCCCCCTTACTTACTAGGTTTTCCAGCATTTCTGTTCATGCACCTACACGTTAACTTGCTTCTAAGAAACTGTTCCTTTCAAAAGCAAAGCCTTAATAAAAAAGCCTGAATACCAAACCCAAATATTTAGACAGAAATCATACTAGAGATTAGTTACACAATCATAGCTAGAGATTTGAGGATGCAAGTATTAACTGCTGAGCACTGAAGAGAGTAGCCTCTACAACTCCCAACAACTGAAGCCCGAAGAAAATGCGTGACTATTTTTTTTTAATACACAAGGTATCACAGAATAACCATAATTACAATTTTGGTCAGGTCAGAAGAGAAGCAGACTGCCCCTGTGGCTACAGGCGAGAACACAGAGCAGCAGTGATGGCCTCTGCTGATACCAATGCTGCCCAAAGCAGGCAGCTACAGAGTTCAGGTGCCTCTGGGATATACCACTCGTTCTTCACTGAACCACAGCTGTGTGCCAGAATGCAGTAAATTACAACAAAGAGTGGTCACATATGGATTACTTCAGAAGAGGAAGCTTACAAATGACTCCTCTGATAGCTGGGTCATGCTGACTCAGTAAGGCCTTTAGAAAATGTCTGCAGCAAAACCTAAGTTGAGAGGCCTGCAAAGGCCTGTGACACGTTAACTATTTTACCTCCACAAAGGGAAGGAATATGGAAAAAAAAAAAACAACCGAAACTTATTTCACATGGAAGTGTTCATAAATTGGCCAGTCACTACCACAGGTTTTTTGTAAATGTTACAGCAGGAAAGCCTGTACAGAGGGATCTGAAGGAAGAACATGAGATGCTCTGTGGTAATGAAAACCTTATTGAGGCCTTTCGGTACTTGAAGAGGGCTTATAAGAAAGATGGGGATAAACTCTTTAGCAGGGCCTCTTGTGGTAGGACAAGGGGTAATAGTTTTAAACAAAAAGAGGGTAGATTTAGACTAGATACAAGGAAGAAATCCTTTACTGTGTGGGTGGTGAAACACTGGCACGGGTTGCCCAGAGAGGTAGGAGATGCCCCAATCCTGGAAGGTCAGGCTGGACGGGGCTCTGAGCAACCTGATCTAGTTGAAGATGTCCCTGCTTATTGCAGGGGGGGTTGGATTAGATGACCTTTAAAGGTCCCTTCCAACCCAAACTATTCTATGATTCTATGGAAAGCTGGACACTAAAGAAAAGCCTGAAAGAGACAATCATTTCAAGGCAAGGAGCGTGTTTTACGAAAATTCTTCAGAGATGTCAGAAAAAATTAATTCAGTGAATAAAGTTAGAACAAAAAAAATTGCCCACCCCACAAATAAGGGAAACCCTCAGGTAGTAATGGCAGCATTTAGAGGTGTGGCGATACATTTAATGAAATTAGTAATTAAAAAAAAACAACAAAAAACCAAAACAACACAACAGAACTAGTGATTAGAGAAATTGCACCATATTCATATTACAAAGCAAGCAAACACAAGGAAAAAATGCTTCAGTAAAAGACAGACTGTGGAGTATAGAACCTCGAGATACTAAGATATTATAAAAGCAGTTGAGAAGATCAGAAAAGAAAAAAAAAAACCACCAGCATTTGTCTTCTTGTCTACTGTGTGCCATCAGGCTTGGTTTTCATCCACCCAGCCCTTCCTCCAGTGCCACCTCTCGACAGCTGGGTGCAGTGCTAGGGAAGGCACCCCTGAGCACCATCAAAACTTGAGGGTAGGAGGCCAAGCTGCCCTGAGAGGTCCTGTCCCGCATCAAAGCCTGGGAGGGAACATGACCACTGCTTCTCACCAGGCTCTGAAACCAGGAGGACGACACGTACCTTGGATAAAGGCACAAATGCTCCAGCAGATGATCTGCAGAGCACTATGGAACTGCACAGTCCTGTCATATACAGTATTGCCACTGCCAATAGCAGGCCATAAGCTCTGTGCTGAGTGTGCCAAACCTCAGGACTGAGGCTTCTTGGTCTTCCTCAGCCTGAACTGCAGCTTCACCTGCCTGCAGTTTTCTCTTACTTGGTTTAACTGTGACAGCAATTTCTCCAATTGACCTGGTGTCTGTGGCTAATTTGTTCTACTTTTGTTTATGCTTGTGTGGTGCAACCATAGATTTAGATGGAATAATTGCTTGTTACTACTATTTATACAGAAATAGGTATTTGTGACTCCAAAATGATGATGTCCTGTAATGAAATACAAGGCTGATACGACAGCAGAGGCCTCCACAAGTGGAGACACAGGATGCTACAAAGGAGCACAGGCACAAGCTGACAAGATATGGGGCACAGGCTTGGCAGTGGACACCCTGTGGCTATAAACAATTCACCAACAGTCAGTTAAAGACATGGCAAACCTTTACAAATAGAGTAACAAAGAAAAAGTAATAACCATTAAAAGTACCATGTATAGTAAACTCAGATTTAACATGGAGCCACAGGTGAACAAAGACAGAACAAAGATGCAATATCACATTAGCAAGCATAAAAGTGACGCCACATGGATCCCAGAGTGAGGAAGAAGAAACCATCAGCGTGAACATCACTTTCCTCCCACAGCAGGACTCTGCACCCTGACAGCTCTCACCCTACTGCTACAGCAATGGAACTGCCAACTTCAGTACCCACCCAGATGTGCAGTGAACTAATCACAATTAGACCCTTAAGACTTGAACTATACTAACAATAAATTCTTGGGTTGGCTTTACCTAAAAGGTATACATCCATATTGCTCATAAACAAGATTTTTAGCTTAACAACTGGCTTAAGGAAAACAGCCCCCATAACCACACTGATCTCTTCTTCAAGAGGTTTAATGAAAATCACAATAGTCACTGGTACTGAGATTTTTTTTTTCTGTTGTGTAACCCCACAACACACGCAAATTCTAAATGGTATTACATACTGCCAGCAGATAAAGCTAGTATTATTCATTTTTCTTGATACCAGTTTTACAAGGTAGTAACATCACAATTACTATATACTTAAGTTTTAAAAGTACTGTTTTCCTAAGTATATTGCCAATTTTTAACTGCAGATCACAACAACATTTCAGGTGATAAACAAGGGGTTACTTACTTGTACTGCCTTGTGAGAATTAAACAAAGAGCTCGGTTTCCATACAGAAGATGGTTTGCTGGACTTAAAAAAAAAATTATGAAAAATTAGTAACATACATTACTTTTTAAAATCTTAAGGGGGGGGGGGAAAAAGTAAGTTTTCAGAATAATTGTCTGATAGCATCAACTATCAGATTATATATGAATACAAGCTTCTTTGAATTGTAGCATGGATTTAAAAGCTAAGTTACTGAGAATATTAGTGAATACTAGAATTATGTAGTAATTTCTAAGATTTGAGCTAATGCACCTTCCAACCAATTCAAACCCCAGCCAACTTTAAACCTCTGGTTTTGTTTTGCTTTCTTTTTTTAAACTCCTTCCCCAAGTCACTAGGCTCTGACACACATAACAAAGCACACCTCAAATGGTGCAAAATTATGGGTAGTATGTTCCCAACAGTCCCAGCTCTGTTTAAAAAAAAAAAAAACCAACAAAAAACCACAAAAAAACCAAAATCCCAAAACAAACAAAAAAAAGGGGCAAAAAAAGTCATGAAGCATGGAAAAGCTAGCTTGACTGTCCCATATATCCCATTTCATTTTGTTCTGAAATTCCTAATTTTGAAGCCCTCATTAAATCAAACATCTCATGAACATTTCTTGATCACTGGGGTCTACAACTTTTTCACACCCATCTGCCTGACCGGGCAGACTAAGCAGCAGTTCTAAAGACCTAAAGAATTGCCGATAACGTACCTAATGGAAACCAGACTAAGGTTCTAAAGACCTAAAGAATTGCCGATAACGTACCTAATGGAGGATCACAAAATGGTTTGGGTTGGAAGGGATCTCAAAGATCCTGTAGTTCCAAGCCCCCTGCCATGGGCAGCAACTACTCCCACTAGACCAGGTTGCTCAAAACCCCATCCAGCCTGGCCTCGAACACTTCCAGGGATGGGACAGAATGACAGGGAGGAACCAGTATATATAATCCAGCAACCAGTTGAAAGGAAGCCAAGGGAGGGTGCAACTAGTTAGGGAAGGAGTGTGATGGCGCAGATGAAAGTCAGCTCATACTAAGAGAAACACACAGAGCCAGTTAAGGAGGACTCCCTAGCTGCTAGACATCACCGAGCTATCCTTCACCTTCCAGCAGGGTCTTAAACACAAAGAACAATTTCTGACAAATAGTTGTAACAACAGCTCAGCTCTACAGCCCCTGGAAACCATGAGACTTCCTTTGCCCTTTCCAAGCCATGGGATTTCTTTTGCTCTTTCACTGAGCAAATGCCTTCTCCAGCCTGCTCCATATCTCAGATACACTCCCTTGAATGAAGTCAGCCTACTCAATTTTTCCAAGAGCCTAAAATCAAATTGAATTTGGGATTGAAATGTATCCTAGTATGTGAGAGAAGATCTGAAGCAAGACATCAGCAAAATGCTAGTCCTTTCAACCGCGCAATTATAAAGCTAGATTTCAAAATGAAAAAATAAAAGTTTGCTTGATGGATTTTTCTATGAAAGGTGGGACTATATGAATTTTGGTGTATTTCATAGACATCAGAACTTGTAAAAGCAGCATTTGCATGACTACAACACACGTAGTAATTCTACTAAGCCAGCATTCTGTAGCTAGTTCACATTACATGAGGACTACAGGAAGGGAGCAAACACTCTATTTACATAGGACATAAATTCTCATTTAATCTCCGTCTCCCTGCCCCTTTAGAGATCCCAGGAAAGTCTCCAAAGCCTTTCAGCAAATGACTTCTAGTAAGTCTTGTTTAGTTTCTTCCCAAAGGAAATTAAGCCTGTTACATACAGAGTTGCCACGAGCAGATACTTAAAAATAAATGTTTGAACTTGTTCACTAGTTCTGCACTATAGCTGAGACGATAAATATTTGTAAGTTGGTCATACTGTTCTGCTGGAAGAACATTTAGGAGGGATGATACCAAAAATGGCTGTTGACACTAAATAACTTACTTCCTTTCAGGTTTACTACATTACTGTTAGTCATTTAAACCCTAACTGGACTATTGGGACAGTAAAAGTGCAACCAACCACTAGTAACAAGAAATAAAATAGAACAAAAAATGTGTTATGTAGCTTTCTTTTTTTTTTTTTATATTAGGTATGATTTGGCCTCTAAGTAGAGTGGCTCATGCAAAACTATACAAAATCTGGGTAAATCTGAATAAGCTGAATAGATATGATACAACACAATCTAGTTAACCAGTTTAGTTCTTACCAAAACTCTATGGCTTTAGTGTATGACATTATAGCATGATCAAAGTTTCCTTGGGAAAATTCCTCATTTCCTTTCTGCTTCATAGATTCACTGTTCTGTAAAATCAAGAAAAAAATTCAACAAATGCTGTCATCTCAGTTACAATGAGAAGTAAATAGAATATTTGACAAGAGGCAGCTCAGTTTTTATGCTTGTGAAAACAGGCTACAGAATCACAGAATGATATGGGGTTGGAAGGGACCTCTGGATGTATGCACTATTAGTTGTAATTACTTTTCGTTCATTGCAATTAATAAGCTTAAAAGTGTACAAATGAAAACGTTATGCAGACAAGAATACAAAAAACAATAATTAAAAAGCAGGACTAACTCAGAAGGTCTCCTAAGTCCCATAATAGAGTCATCATCACAAACAAGCATGTGTCAAATAGCAAAGTAGGCCGAGTACAGCACAGCTCAACCACCTACTCGGTGCCTTTCAGTGTAGCTCCTGAAGTATTGAATTGGAGAAAGGAAGACACAGGAATTAACCAGACTCCCACAGAAAAAAAACCTCAAACATCTACACTAAAGGAACACATGGCAAAAGAATTCGAGAGCATCATTTCTGTGTTAGAAGGATCAAGTTGAACAACCTTCTATCAATATTAACAACATTTCCTTGAGGTTTTTTTGGGGGATGAGGAGAGGAACACTCTCCAATGTACACTGGCAACATAGTTAGTTGTTTAACTAATGTTCTGTTTATTAGGCCAGGATCTCTCAAGGTAACTACTTATGTCAGGACAATTACTCAAACTTTTGAAATCTTTATCTTTGATCATCTGGTCATGTTGATCATAAAAAACTCCACAAAAAATAACAACACAAAAGGAAAAGCACAAATGCCTTCTGATATCTTCTCTCACCTTTCTACAGTTTTCACAGGTCACAGCTTTAAACTCTTCAACTAAATTACAATCTTCCAAAGCAACTTTAGTAATATAACGTTTGACTGCAGACAAAAATCAGAAAAATACAGTGAGTGAAGAAGTTACCAAAAACAAGAAGTAGGGTTTATCTTCTGCTGCTAAGAATCATGCTCTGCTTTCTGACTATAAATAAAATTTGACACACCAACTAAATAACAGAAACAAATTAAGCAACAGAAATGTTCAAAAGAAAAGGAATTATTTATTATTGGGCAAGCCCAAAATCACTGTCTGCAGACTGTAAAACATTTAAGCACTTGCATAATTTCAAGCAGTCAAGTGAAACTCAATTGTATTTTACAGAAATCTGCATTTTAAAAGATTCATAAATATTTGCACTTTAAAGAATTTGTACTTCAGTACTTTAACTATAAAAAGATTATTCTCCTTGCATGGAAATCAGATTTCTACCACCCTGATACTTACTGCAACAGCTGATATAGAATGCATATATGCATAAAAGCAGAGCAGAATACAAGCTATTTAACACACACAAAAAACAGCAGGCCTGGGAGCTTTTTGTAATTTCAGAAGTGCTGCTAGTTTGACTATCTTATGGTAACTCCCGTGAGCTGTATAACCTAAATTTTGAAATATGAATAATATCTCAATTAATATTTTGACAAAATCCTCTGCCAAACATTTAACAGAAAAACTCAAATAATATTTCAGGCATTTTTCAACTTAGTCCTAAGTTAAAAGAACAAATGGCACACATACCGCCCACAGTGTATGTTTTTCACACTAAAGTGAAAAAACTTTCTGAAGCAAATATGACTGTAAATACAACCCACATACAGAGACTCAAGGAAAAACTGGCTGGGTCAAATAAGTCAAAAACAAGGAAAAAAAACCACACACCACCACGATTTTTTTTTTCCCAGTCCCTTCCAGATTAATGAAATACATGCAAACATTAACTATGTCCTAACTACACCACCGGTTACTTCCCTCACCATTGTTTCTTCAAGTGTTCATACTTACATTCAGCGAAGAAAATTTCAAGATAGATCCAACCAAAATCACCAAGTTTCTCCAGCCTCTGCAGAATACTGACATCACCTGTGTATCTGACCCAATCAAGTGCATCCCCAATATCAAAGAAACCCTGTTTCAATTGAAGAAAAGGAAAATAAAGAAAAAAAAATGTTAACTAATTCCACGCAAAACAGTCTTAAAACAAAAACAATAAACACCACACAAACCAAGAGCTCTAACAATATAGTGGAAGCATTCCATGTAAATATAGGAAACAATACTACTGTAGCACTTACACTGTGCACTTTCCCAATCTGTTAGGCTTTAAAACAGACAACAGCTCAGAAATATAAATATCTGGGTAACTCAAGCACAGCATAATCCAGCATATTTACAAAATTAAAACAGCCATTCTTTCAGCAGGAGACAGGGCCATTCAAATTATAGAATTTGATTTAGAAACTTTTTTTTATGACTACACATAAAGTTGCTTCAGTGTGAAGTGACAAGCCTGATTAAAAAAACCCAATGTTCTCCAGGCTATTAGACATGCAGGCCAGGGCTAAGACTATTCTGTAAATCATGACTTCCCTTCTATTCAAACTAAATTTAAATTGTTTGAGCTATTTGAAAGAGAGGGATTAAGTGAAGAATGCCCGTTGCCTGGGATACTCCCATGTTATCTGGGACTACAGGTTTTGAAAAATAATTTTAAAACCCCCCGTGATTAAGACAAATATCATTAAAAATACAGGAACTGGGTTATCCAGCAGTAACACACACTTGCACCTATTCTGCTTCTCCTGTTGCTACTATCAGCATGATACTGTCTTCTACCTTCAATGTTTTTATTTTAGCTTTTGCAGTTAAACTACAGAAGGCAGCAGAAACCAAAAAATGACAAATGCAGGGAAACTAAGAACGTCCAGAGCCCAAAGTTTACAAGCTGAAAAATGCAGTGAGGATAGTTCTACTGTGCACTGAATTTGATAACGAAGATGGATCAGCAGGATTCCAAACCACACCTTTACTCAGCCATTCACAGTCCTTCAGAATGAATCAGTGGCACTACTTGAGAATCTCATAAAAGATATCCAATCTGTCACTAAAGAGAAGCACCTTTGCATCATACAGGTGATTAAGCTTAGCCCTTGTAGCCCCAGAGCCCCATGATACAGCATCACCAATGCTTGTAAGAGGCCACAGGCTTTGTGGTTTGCACAGCCACAGGGCTGCAAATCGCTTACCCTGTTTAGACCTGCTTAGAGCTCTGCTTTAACTTGTTTTTAACTATAACATCAATTTTCTTCTGACCAGGTGGCTATGACTAATTTGGTTTACTTTTATAGGGTACAATGATTGCCTTCATACAGACAGTAGTAACAAGTATTTAATGCTACGATGACTGACATAATGATGCAGCACAGTGAAATGAAAGCCAACTATGATAGAGGCATAGGCCATGAAAACTGGAGACATATAATGCAGTTTAGAGGAGTACAGGCATGGGATGGTAAGTGATGGGGCACAAGCTGACACTGGAGAAGCAACAGCTATAAACAAGTGGGAAAAAAAAAAAGTGAAGCTGGACAAAATTGGGCAAAAGCAATTTCTAACATCCATAAAGCATAGTATGCATAGTAAAATCATATGTAACTTGAACCTGCAGACCAATGAAAATAAAAAGCAGGGTATAAAAATGAATTACCAAACTTAAAAAATGAACCTAAGTGAATGAACCTAATGAAACTAAGTAAATGAACCTCATGAACCTTCCCAGAATGAGGAAGAAGAAAACATCAACAGCTATCCTTGCAGTAAAACACTCCACGTGGTAATGACTGCACCCCCCACCCCTCACATGCAAACACCAAACGGAAGCCATTCACTTCAGGATCCCAAGGAGCAGTACAAGAGTAAGCACAACACCTGCAAAAGGGTTAGATACTAGGAAGGTTGTATATCACAATTTTAATTGTATTATCATTAAAGAGTTTTTCTGCTTAGTTGTATTTGTTTCTTCATTTTCTTTCCACTTCTGCAAGAATTAATTGAGGAAGATTTCAATTATACTAACAGTAACTTCTTGTCTTTATATATATATATATTTATATATATATAAAAAGTTTGCCTTTTGCCCACACCTAGACTTTTAGCATAACACACCAACACCAGCACAGAGAGGACAAAGCAAATCACACCACAGAGACAGAACCGTGTGCTGGGAGAGAATCTAGCAATCTTCAGGACTGGAGGCAGAGAGATCACAGAGACATCTCAAAAGAATAAGCCTTCAACCAGAAGTGGCAGATGGGTGAGAAAGCAACAAGTAAAGCCACCAGCAGGTACCAAAGCTGATACTGGAAGGCTGACCTGGGCTCCAGCTGCACAAGCTAAACCCACCCACCACACTGCAGTGGTAACATCTAAGAGAAACCACTTATTTCCAGCATGTGAACTACTCCCGAAATTCTCACTCATTTTGGTCCTCTTACACAAACGATACTTATTTCCTCTCAGACACTAATTTCGTTTTGTGGCTCAGAGCTGCAACTGGCAACCCCAGTCCAACGTATTACATATTCCAAAAAATACATACGCAATTTATTTATGCAAGCATTTTAAAATTTTGGCTATTTGTACAAATATTTTGTTTGTATTCACACATGAAGAAGCATTCCTATTTAAAACAATTTGAGAAACTTACATTTTCTATCCTGCTGCCAATTCTCAGTATGCCACTGATAAAAGGTGGAACGTTCTGGAAGAGGGATAGAAAAGAAATAATAAACAACTTATTAATATCTGATAACTTTAGTTTCTATCTGCTCAGGTTCAACTCAATAACATTTTCTGTTTTGCTTGAATGCAGTATCGTTTGGACAGTGTCTCTGGTCAATTTCAAAGTTTCAGGAAATCTGCTTGTACTGAGTAGCAAATCCCTTACCATTTTTTTTGAAAAAACAAATAAATCTTGATGTGGAAATAGAGAATGCATGTGTGCTATGACATCTGGTTAGGAAATCAGCCACTTTAACCACTTCTGCAGTTGTCTACATACCAAAGAACCAGCTGATGCATTCCATGAAAACCATCCAAAACAACAGTAATTCCTCTCCTGAGATCTGCTCCTCCAAATAAATTTTACTATTGGATATACAATTGTTTAGATGGAGAAGGAGATAGAGGCTGAGGAAGTAAGCAGGGGGGCACAGAGGTAAACAGGGGAACGAGAATATACACAGACCCTCTTGTATAAAGATCGAATGGGAGACTACCAGAGGAGGAAACAGCACATAGAACCCATCCCATGAGACAAAGTGGAAAAACTACAGGGACATCCTGAAGTACAAGGAGGTGAAAATAGAGCACTGAAGGAGGAAGCAGCAAAAAGAGCATAAGGAAGTATGAATCCACAAGATCAATATAGTACATGAATACCTAATCATAAGAAGTTATATCACAGTGAGGTGGACTGGAAAAGTGTAGCTTGGGGTTGAGCAAAGAATTTCAGCAAACCAATTTTTTAAAAAACGTGTCATATCTAAATATAAAAAAAATTAAGATCTCTTCCTTTCAGCTGCTGAGAACATTTCTGATATCATTCTCTCCTCTATGTTTAAGACAGCAATAATAACAAATTTTAAATATAATTTGTTGAATGGGGTAGGGAAATTATTTAACTTGTTCATCAGGAAACAGTGCCATTTTCCTCACTGATTTGATTTTCTTCCTTAGCAATTTACAAGGGCTCCAGTCAACTGTATTATTGACTCTGCAAATATTTATTAAGTTATCCCAACTGTAATAAAAGGTTATGATGCACTTTCTTTCTGGAAAGGTGCAACTCAACTATCAGATGATTTATTCAGTCCAGCAAAAGGAAATGTGTAATTTAAGATACAATCCCAAGCTGCATAAGGTACAGAATTAATTAACCTATAATACATGGAAACTCACACAAAGGTAAAATACAGTACTTACAACAGCTTTTTTAATTAAATCAACAAGGTCTTCCAAAAACTCTAAATCACAGAGTCTCTTCCAATTCTGGTCTAAAATCTGTGAACTGCTTAAAAACAGAACAAGTTATTATTTAGAAAAATAACACTGTGTTGCATGGACCTAATTACTAATATTTATGGTAATTAGATCTAACCAAGACCACGGTTACAAACTCAAATTAAGCCTTTCAGAGGAGGGAAAAAAAAAAAAAGAAAAAAAAAAGAGCTGCAAAGCTTTTGGTATTTTGAAATACAAGGCATAAGGAACTATGTTTTCTAACCTTAATCAACTTAGCCCTCTGGTAAAAACATTACTGCCAACAGTTTAACCACTACTGAAAGTATACAACGATCTTTCACAGGTAAGAAAAAGGAAATGTAAAGGCTTATGAAATCACTTCGACATCATGATTGCTTACCTCCAATCAGCTCCCAAAGAATTACTTTCACTTTTGAAGAGAAGAGGCCATAAGATGCGTATTTTAATAATGTTGCAGTAGTCTCTTAACGTATCGACCGGCTGACTGCACCACACTTCACAGGGATCAACACCTTCAAGAAAACAGGAATTAGACTACGCAATTCAGGCATTACAAGTGATCAAACTCCAAATAAACATTCAAAACCATCAGTTATTTCCATACTGTGTTCCTAGGTACTATCTAACCAAAACAAGCAAACTTGAACACTCTAAATACAATTGGCAATTTGAGGTTTTTTATAAATTGAAGGGGGAGAGGGAATTTATACAGAGGTAAGAATAGGGACCTGCCTGCAGCCTTTACATTCCTTGCTCAAGGAATTGCCTGTGTTCTAAATTATACTGATATAAATATATTATATCAATGAATAAATGCAGCCTGCTTCTAATGAGGAACCTAACAAGGGGTAAGGCTATAAAGGATTCTGTTTTCAAGATAAAATATGAGCCTCTTCTAACTGTACCCATTTATTTTCTACAATAAATCCAGAGTAGTGTAGCATATAGCAGTACAGCACAAAAACATCAGCAATATTCTTCTTCTTTCTCCAGAGGTCATTATGTGTGTGATACATGACTCTTTCAAAAATAAATTAATTTCCCTCAGAGACTGTCTTTAAAAGGTAAAGATCTTTATTAGGCTATTGAGGTGGCATCAAACACTTTCAAGAGTAGAAACAGTTATTACCTGAGAGTCTAAACATAGGCAAAAATGCATTTTATACAGCTAGCTGTGTCCATCTGAGTTTGCTATATATTATAGGTTTCCATTTGCACAATGAATACAGTTTTGAAGAACTTGACATACTGTTGAGCGACCTGTTTTTCTGCACCTATTAAAAATTATTTTAATATTATAACTGCAAAACTTTTCCTACAAAGATCAACTTGAAGGTGTCTTTAGACATATACAGCTAAAACATAGCTACCATTAAAACACGGGTAATTAATATAAGCCTTAAATCTTTATCCTCGTAACGTTAATTTACTGCATGTGTGCACATATTATTGACTATTTACACTCTTAAGTGTATAGCTGTCTTCTGAACATTACATTAGGACAAAAAAATAAGAATTCTTCCAGTGTAAAAGAACATACCAATGCTTCTGCTCAGAAATAGTAATTTCCTACTTCTTCAGACAAAATAAGGTAAAAAGTGAAATAGCAGAAGATCCAATGACAGCCTAAAAAGTGCATTAAAAGTCATGGAATATTGGTTTATTTTACATACCTGTTTTAGGCTTACGCTGCGATCGCTGTATAAACATTCCATGGCCCTAAAGATAAACACATTTTTCAACACTGGACATCTTGCAAATATGTTGAGGTGGGCAAGTTTCCCATGCTTCTTCCCCCACCCCATCTCGCCAAGAATTACTATTGGTATTCCCTACTCTCCCATATTTCTCAAGTTCTGCCAGTGATTTTCTGAAGGAAAACAAGGAAACTTAAATTCTGCAATATTTTGCACTACAAAACAACAAACCTCTTTGGATCCAATCTTTATAATTCACATTAAGCACAGCCAAAAAGCAAACAAGCCAAACAAAAACAACCACAGGAAAAAAGCATGTTTACTGAAGTTATCTAACACAATGGTTTAGTTCCTGTCTTAAGAAAAAAGTTTACCTGCATGTCCCTTAAAAAAAATGGATTAAAAAATAGATTCATAGTTATGAACGGATAGGAAAACTTTTAGAAGTTTAAATAATATCTTAAAATCACACTAGAATAGTATTCTAAAAACTAGTAATTCAAAGTCAGGTACTAGGCAGCAATATAATGTTCAAAATCACTGATGGAAACATGTTTTAAGAAGACAACACAAGTTTTCAAAAAATAATTATTAAGTTTTGACAATTAAGGCATTTATATTTAAATAAATAGACATATATCAACATAAGTGGAATGAGTGGTTGATTTACCACTTCGTGGCAGCATACAGTATTCAAAACTTAGTACTCCATACAAGGTTCTCAAGATGAAGAATGACTTTGTTCTGTTTTACAAATCCCTAGAAAGTATTCTTTTAAGAAACATTATATATGTGCCATTTAATAAATACTATATATCAGATCCATGTATTTCTGCATTATCATTTCAAAGAAATGCTAAGCTATTTCGAAGTACCACTGGAGAAAATTATAAAAACTGACCAAACACATCTTTCATAGAATTTCTTTAGGAGACCCTTATTTCTTTCAGTGGCAGACTTTCTGGAAATACTAGCATGCTGTGCAATGATGACTTACTAACTTGACCTAAGGCGATGACAAGCAGTCGCATGATTTCACCCAAAGGAATGTTTCTGAACTATTACAACACTATATGGAAATCAAGGCTTAGTGTCAAAAAGATGTTATTACAACATCAATGTATTTAACAGGCCAGGACAGTCGATAACAAAGAAGAAAACAATCATTTCACAATCAGTTAATCTTGAAAGATGACCGAACGTCTCCCTTCACTCCACAGCATGGAGTGAACATCACAAACTACATCCCAACACACACCACCTCCTCTCCACATCAAGCCCAAAGTGGTATTTCCACTAAAGCAAATATGAAAACCAAAATTTAGCACTCGCACAAAATCAAGGGCTTTCTTCCCATAGCACAGTAGACACATCACTTTAAGGAATAAAATGTCTAGTATCTTATGCTAACAGAACTGTTAAAGTACTTTATTTTGTCTGTAGCAAACACAAAGAACAAATCTTTATCAATATAGCCAATTTCCAATGAGATTCACTGCTCTATTGGCAACAGTCCCTTGTAAAGATACAGCTTTACAAATAAGAAATTCAATTTACCTGTACTTTTTATTTCTGCATAGGAAGAATAGTAGGCCAGCTAGTTAGTATGTGGCAGCAGCAACAGTTAGGATAAATAACTCATAACTGAACTCTCCAAGCAGCAGAAAGGTTAACTACGACAGTGTTTTCTAAGACTTCTTAAGCATAGCAAGAAGGGGAAAATAATAGTCAAGGAAAGTATTCTTGGAAATATTAAAACAGAATAGCGCTACAGTTTCTTTGATAAAAAAAACAACTAAATAAGCAGAGGCACAAATATTGGGCACGAAGGCCTAGAGAAAAAAAATGTAAGAGATTACAAGAACAAAGCACGGATGAACGCTCTGCAATTAATACGCAGACTTGAACTTTCATGAACTAGGCTGCAATTGCTTTGCAGTTAAAGGAACTGAATCTGTCACTCTGAGGTATATCATCCCAAGCATGGCCTGGATACTTGGCCAACAGGATGGTCGAGTTCTGTTAATAGGACCTGTGTATCACCATCTAGTTTCACCTAGTTGTATACGCGTTCAGTGAAGCTTGCCTGATAGAGGATACACAGTCTCTGCGCTCTACCCCAGTTTAGTGCTTTTGTGAGTAACATACAGAAGTATAAGGTATCTTTGCATCAGTTTAAATTAGTCAACGCTAGCAATTATTCTGTAAATCAGATCTGGGTACAAACCACCCTGGAACATCTTGCAAGTTTTTCCATCTAGTTTCAGACCTACTTACCAATTCACAACAAGACTTATCACCAGCATAAAAAGCCAAGGCTGCAAACTCGGATTCAGATATAGGTTCACCCATGGTACATGATCCTGAAAGGAAAGGATGATGAGAAATACATGAGGGGGGAGGCAAGAGACAAGTAACATGTGCTTTGCAGGATTTCAAAGGCTCACAACATTAAAATACACTTCGCAAAGCTCTCACGGAAGATATATCTTGTTATTTTTACATGTGTCGTGGTTTAGCCCCAAACGGCAACAAAGAACCACGTGGTAGCCCCCATCTCGCCCCCCACACACCCCGGCCGTGAGGGGAGAATCGGAAGGAAGAGGCAACGCTCGTGGGTTGAGACAAGGGCAGCTCAACAGAACGGCAAAGGGAACAAAAAAGCAGTAACAACAGCACCGCCGATAGCGGAATACACAACCGCGATGACGATACCGACGATACCACTGACGGCACCCGGGGCGTCCCAGCCCCCCCCCGTCCAGCTCCCCTACAAGCCCGGGCACGGCTCACCGGGGACGGGATACCTGTGTCCCGGGTAGATCCTGGGGAGAATTAACCCTTTCCCCGCCGGGACCAGGGCAGCGTGGCATGGATTAATCTTAAAAAAAACCCCAAAGCATTAAACTACAGCACCAGTTAAAAGCTAGTTACATCCACCAACTCTGTCAGAGTCTTCCCAGCGCTCCACCGCGCTGCCTCGCACCCGACAGGCAGGAGCGGGCAGGGCAGCTTCTACCAGCCGGCTCGGGGGGCTGCATCTCAGGGATTATCACCGCATCCCGGGGGCGGGGGGACGGGGAGCGGAGGGAAAACACCCCGCCCGGCGTGTTTTCGCTCCGCTGACGCGGGCAGCCCCGTCTGACAGAACCCGGGGCGCACCCAGCGGCCCAGGCCGCGCGTCCCCCTCCTGGCCCGACGGCTTTGCCCAGAGGCGAGGCGGGGGCCGGCCAGCACCCCCCACCCTCGCTGTCGCCAGCCCCCGGAAGCCCCAAGGCTCGCCACCGACGTGTCGCAGCCCGGCGTTTCCCCAAACCCATCTTTCCCTCTTTTCCCCCTCCCTCTCTCCCTCACTCACCGACCCCCGTCTCAGCCGCGCTCCCCTCCACCTCCGCAGGGCCGAGATGGCTCCCACCCCGCTCCTCCGCCTCAGCCAGCCCCTCCCGCCAGCACCAGGCCCTGGCCGCCGCCTGACGTCGAGGGAACGAGCCAATGGGCGGCGAAGGGAGGGCGCTCCTCGCCCGTCGCCAACCCGCATGCGCCCGCGAGCCGGGGTAGGGGGGCCGGGAGCCGGCAGGACGGCCGCGGTTTGCCGGCTTTACGCATGTGCAGCCCGGCGGGGAGGCGGACGCGCGGTACTGGGGGCTAGGGAGCGTGGTTGGACGTTCTCCGCTCTCTTCCTCTTTCTCTTCTTCCTCCTCCTCCTGCTGTTGCTGCGGGGGGTGGTGGTCTAGGGCTGGTTTCCCCCCCCAGCCCAGGCCGTGACATCGATAGGAAGGAGGCAGAGCGGCTTCGTTGGGCCGGGCGGCTGCGTGGGGAGGGGTGGGGGAGGAATGGCGGGAAGGGATCGGTCGCTCGGTGGAACCGCGGCTCCTGCTCTGAGGGGGGAGTGAAAGGTGCGGGCCGCCCCCCCACGCCCACTGAGGAGACGGGGGCGCGCGCCTGTGGGGCCTGGCTTCCCGCCGCCGGCGATACCGGCGTGTTCTGAGGGGAAACTGCTGGGAAACCTCTAATAGCTTAGAGGTTTAATATTGTCTCCTTCTCCCCCCGCCCCCGACCCCCATTTCTTCCACTTTCCCCCTCCCTCTTTCCTCTCCCCCCTCGAAGTTAAAGGGAAGAGGCCGGTATGGTTGAAAACTCTCCAGCCCCGTTGCCAGAAAGGGCGATATATGGATTTGCCCTTTTTTTAGGATCGTGGTTTGGCTTTAGTAAGTATACTGGGTACTGAATGCTTCACCGAAAAGTGTTGCTTGGCTTACTTTAAATTTATTTCCCATATTTAATTCCCGTAAGACCATCTGAAAAGGATCAAAATTGTATTACATCACCTATTGTAAAGGGTACGTCGTGAAAGACTAAGTGAGCACTACCTGTCAGTTGTTACAAAGGTCTGTCACTGCCTTTTGTGATCTCCTTAATGTCCTGTCTGTCTTTAACCTTATTATGAGATCTTTAATAGTATTGCGAAGTCAAATTGTTAAAAAAAAATCTCTGCAGTCTCATATTAGTAATTTTTTTACTTGTATTGGATATATTGTCACTATTCGGTAACTATTGTAGATGGTAGTAGTACGATTTTCCCCATCCAAATACTGGGGGGGAAAAAAAAATAAGTCAATCTGGTCAACAGCAATGAAAAGTGATTAGTGGTTATACCAGCATTTTTTTGCTGACGTGACAGGTGCTTTAGCATTGCACTGGGGTTATCTCACGTGCCCACATGGGACTAAGGCTCGAGAGGGTGAAGGCACTTTTTCAACACAACAAAGGGTTCTACGAGTATAGTCAAAATAATAAACCAGGATCCTACTGTAAGTCTTCCTAACCCTTAGAAAGTAGATAGAAATGAAAGTAAGTTGTTTTCCGTTCCTCTCACGGGAAGCCACGGCAGTTCCATTACTTGTGTCACTATTTGGCTTCTAACCTGTTCTCCTCAAGTTTTGTTACACCTTTCTGTGGTTTTGTTGTTAGGGAGCAAAATTTCTCACTGTTGGTTTTGTTGACATGAAAATTACTCACTTGCCAAGAATCAGAAAGTATTCCCAGTGACTTTTTCTGACCAGTTCCGTCCAAGTGCTGCAATTCTACTAGCTTCTTTCAACCAAATGACCTACTGTGTGATAGTTTTCTGCTTTAGTATTTATTTTTTTTTTTTGCATTCAGAGTCATTTGGCATCCTTTTACTGAAGATATTTTTGTTCTGCATTTCAAGATGCAAGAAATTCTTGTCTCTCTACGTAGGAAATAAGGCTAAATGTTAAAGCAAATGTAAACATTGTCATATTGGCCTGCCGTATTAGGCAGGTTTTGTGTCTAAGAGGCATATTCTACACTGTTTTGGTAGAGCTACTTTGGTTTAAAAAGTGTAAAAGCAGAATATTGTCTCAGCATGTATCAGTAGGGAAGTATTGGTTTAAAACTTAGGAAGCAAGTCTAAAAAAGTATCAGTTTTGCTATTGTGACTTTTTAATTCTTTTGTGCAGTGTTGTATCTTATCTGGGCATATGTTCCTGAGACTTGGCTGTTTTCCTTGGGACTAACATACTGGCCTCAAAAGTAAGTTAAACCAATTAAACTCTTTAGTCTGAAATGTTTAACTATAAGACACGCTTAATTATTTTCAAGTAACAAAACTTTTTTCTTTTTAAATAGTGGCCTTGTATACAATCCAGTTTTTCCTGATCATAAAGGACTGTAATCTTTGTGAAGCATTTTTTTTAAATGTAGATAAGTAGCTATAATGATTTTTTTTACACTGTGTAATGAAAGAAATAATATTTCAATGTTTTGTGATAAATTTGACATCTTAATTTTGGGAAGTTTGCTGATAAAAATACAGTAAACTTTAAATTGTAATTGAAAAAATGAAACTATTCTGTAAGGAATCTATTTGATGGTTAGATAGATACACTAGATAAGTGACTCTACAGTCAGTAATCTTCTTGGGAGGGACCAGGGTCCATATTCAGAGGTGCTGTTTCTTTTCCTCCTGGCCAAGTTTGCGCTAGATACAATAACCACCACTATATTAAAACTGTTATGTCATATTTGTTATTATGATATGTAAACTTTAAAATCTTTTTCCTCAGATACTGGGCAGTTGCTTTGCCAGCGTACCTTCTAGTTGCTATAGGAATTGGTTATGTATTACTTTTTGGTATTAACATGATGAGTACAGCTCCACTTAACTCCGTAGATACCATTACAGGTAATTTTATTTGGTTTTTTTTAAGATTTTTGATACTTAATTGTTAATTTCTGTAAATATATATATGTAGCCATATATAATGTAAACAAAATTTTAAGCCTTTAAATATTTTGATCTAGGAAAGGAGTTCTTGGAAGTACTGAAGTACTAGGCTGAACAGAGAGTCTGACTCTTCCCTTTTTGCCGTCTTTTGGCAGTGGTTTCCAGCTAGTAGACTGCACTTTGTTAGTAAGACAGACCACAGGGCTTAGGCATATGAAGATCTCCCAGGCTTGCACCCTGCATTACAAACCAGTGAAGAGTGCCATGGGAAGAGAGTTTGTGTGGCAAGTGGGATGGGGGACCTACTCTGTTTGAAAAACAACTACATTTGAAAAAAATATTTTTTGGAGGGAGTGGTTCCATAATTGTGTTCAAAGTGCACCTGTAAAAAGGTTTATGCTGTTATAGGAATGGGTGCTGTGTGGTGATGGCCAAGATAAAGGGAGGCTGGACAGCATCTCAGTGGAAATCCTAGTACAGTGTTCAAACTACAGATTGAGCTATTCACTGGGGGGTTTGTGGGTTGGTTGGTTGTTCTTTTGATCTTTAGGTAGTTATGGTTTAATGTCATACGCGTTCTTAAACCAAGCAAAGTCCCAGACAGTGATTTCAGCAGGAGGATATGGTTGGTTTCTTCAGGGGCTCTGCTAATACATGTTGATGCAAGGCGTTTCTGATGACCATCTCATTGTACCTCAGCAAGACAGGGTTTTCAGCATCACTTAGAGTTGCTAAATGCTTGAAAGAAGAAATCTTTAATATGTGAAATGTTCTCATTGTCTCCTGTAGATAACTATGCAAAAAAGCAGCAACAGAAGAAATTTCAAGAAGATGCAATCCCAGCATTGAGGGATATTCCCATCAGTGAAGTAAACAGAATGTTTTTCCTTCCTGAAAAAGGAATCTGCAATAGCAGATAGTCGTTATTAAGATCTGTGTGAATAAAGGATTAGCAGAAGTGTTACATAAGGAAAATCAAAACCTCTCAAACTAAAAAAACCTACCCTCTTTCTGGTTGTGGAACAGAGCTTTATTTTTTTCTGAATTTCTAACAAAATCTGTGTTAACATGTTTCATTGAGATGGCTTGAATTTATTATTATGCATGCAGCTTAATAACCTGCATTGGTATGAGAATTAATGCCACATTAGTTTATCTAACCATTCTTATAAGTTTAAATATAGCTTTCTATTACTTTTAGTTTTCTGCTTGTAATTTCCCTTTGAGAGTGAAAAAATTTGCTTTTGGACATAGTTTAATTCTATTTCCCTTTGAATTCAGCACGAGAAAATGTCTTCTTGTCCAATGCTTGAGGATCTTTTTTTGTTTTTTACAAGGTATGTTACTTTGATGTGTCTGCATTGTAAATATACAGTTTTCATTTGTAAATATTAATAAAATGTGAGTAATTTTTACTTGTTAAAGTAAGCCATTTTTCTGTGGTTCTACGATATTTGAAAATTCTTTTGGTATTTATTGAAATACCAAGATTACCAGAAATAAGGAAGGCGGGTTGTTACAATTTTCTGAAACAAGTCTGGAAATCACTGGGGTTTTTTAGCTATTCTTAAGACAACTGAAAATTAGGCTCAAGGAAATTTCTGGAAAAGCAGGAACCGTCAGGTCCATCTTATGATGGTCTAGGTTATAGCACAAAGCACAATAACCTGTTATGGCAGTGGTTCAGCTGTTTCTTAAATAGTGAATTTTCTTTCACGTATGCATTACTGACCAGAGACACAATTTTTATCTTCTCTTTTCCAAGAGTCATAGATCCAGATATCTTCAGTAGTCAAGGTTATTTAGTTTGGTTATAAAGAGCAGTGAATGGAGCCTCATTATTGTTTGTGAGGTCTATAAGCCAACTTCTGACCAGCAGAGAATTTAGTTAAAACCATCACTGTTTCATTAAAAGATAATACAAAATTTTTGAAGATTTCTCTGAAGAATCTTGTGCAAGTTGTTTAGAAATAGGTGGAAACAACCATCAGCTGTGGGAAGCCTTAACACCTGTTAGCAATCCGGTATGCATATGAAATTTGTGGTTTTTTGGTCCTCTAGTCTTTAGTAGTTTGCTATTTTTAATACCTGTATTTGAAGAAGAAAAAAAAGCCACAAAAACGCATGCCAGATATCATGGGTAGGAGAAAAAGACCTCCTTAATGGAGGAAAAATGCTTTTCAGCATTTCACTCTGAAGTAGTAGATTTTAGCTATATTGTTCTTTGGATGCAATTAATGAGTATTTGTACCTAAACCTAATGACTGGAAATCAGTGAAATGTTTATTTGTTTGATAGTTGTAGACTTCTTTATGAAGTTTTGGGTTTTGTTTGTCCCCAGTTGCTATTGTTTCCCCCTCCTGCCACGTTTTTGCCCTTCTATTAATTTTAATTTACATGGTCTAACACCCATACTTAGAGTGAATTCAAGTTTTTATGATCAACAGACATGAAGACGTATTTACTCTTTTGTCACTTCTCTAATCCCATTGTAGACACTGAAGTATTGACTGTAATCTTTTTTTCCTGTGTAATTTCTACCTGTGTTTTATGTTCCTTTTGCTTTCTGAGAAAGCAATTTCGGTTTTAATGCTAAATTGACAACAAGTGAATGCCACGTTTCTGGTACCATTTGATGTAAGGATTAATTTAGTCCCTTGTTCAGGATACCCAAATCCCTTCAGGATAAAGGAAAGCTACTGGAAAATGCCCTCAAGCCCTGAAAGCACACAAATTAAAGGACTGTAAACCTTGGACAAAGATTGTATCAGTGATGAATCTGCCATTTCATTTAACTGCAGACCTCACAATTATGGGAAAACTAACAGAGGCACCTAAGTGAGTAGGCAAACTGGGGCCATTTGTTTAAGTAAAACTTGCAGGCATGAAACTCAATCTTTGCTTTTCTGTCACTACTGTGTAGTGGTGCTTCAAAGACACTAGTGACCTTTTCTTCAACTTGGGAGTAATGTTTGACACTTCAGAAATTGCCTCTGCCACCAAAATAAAGCCAGGTAACACAGTGTAGATGGGCTAATAAATATATGGTAGGGAACTATGGGTTTTGTGGATCCATCATTTCACGGTCTTGCCTGTGACTGTGATTAAGGAAAAGGTGTGCAACTCTGCCAGCAAAGAGAAGGGAGATTCTGCCTTTTGTAAATACACAGCACAATTATAGCTATTAGATATTTAGTGGGATTTATGTAGATTTTGCCTTAGATATTATTCAGAAAAAAAGATGAAATGATTGAACTGTGTTGCTAGTAGTGCCTTTCTTTACACAACATGCCTGCTCAAAGGCTGGATATCAGGTATCCATTCTTCTCAGAGACTAAGGAAAAACTAAATAAATAAAGGTAAAAACCTAAATTTGCCCCCATTTTCACCCTTCTGACTTATTGATGGCCTATTGTTACAGCACAACCAGTAGAGTTAGCCCGCTGCATTGTCCATGCTGAAATAGACCAAAGGCTGAAACTTCAGCCGTGCTTTCTAATGGCACCTTCTAGGATTCTCCTGCAGTTTTTATCCATCTTGCAGACGGATGGTATTTTACGCATCTTGCTATAAATGTAATCTTGTAAGACAGTTTCCCCTCAAATGGTATTTGAATGAACAAGTGTGTAAACACATTTAAAGAAAAAAATGACAAAGGTGCACTGTTTCAAATGAAAAGGTTGCATGGCAGAAGAAATAATAGAGCTGTGGTTGCCAAATTTGTGTAAGAATGGTAGAGTATGTCTCTCTTCCTTCCATCTTAGCTGTAAAGAGAAGGGTAGTAACAACACAGACAATGACTTTATGATGTTGAAGTTGAGAAGTACTGAAAGAGAAACTTTGGGAATAGAGTGTCATGCAACTGATTTGAAAAGGGAAGCTTTCTTGGATTCTGCTCTTTTGCATTGCACTCTCTTGAATGCCAATAAGCTTGGAGGCTTCAGCAGAAACCCAGAGTGTATGCATAGAAAATAGCAGAAGAACTAAATTCTTTGTGTATCCACATAATATCATTTTTAATGCAAGCATTAGCTGAAGTATTTTGCCACTTTATTTGGGATCAACAGGGAGCTATAGTAAAAGGGGTGAATGCTCTGTTGTGAACTTCAAAGGTATAAAGCACGTGGAATAAAATATGCAAGCATGTATGAGTGAAGAGTTAGCACAATTTCGTGTGTGTTTGTGTTTACTGTTCCTACAGATAGGATGACTGAAATAAGAAAAGGAAAGAAAAAGAAACACGGCATCTGAAATGTTATTTCAGTGTGTAGGCGTGAAAGTGATGTCCTTGCAGGAGGCAATGCTGAATGAAGAAACTTGTTTCAGCGCTAGTAAAACGGAATTGTCTTTCTCCTCAAGATATGCAGGTATACTTTTGCTGCTACCCAGAGCATTCAGAAGTGTACAGGCCATCTTAAAAATATTTTGAGCATCCTATGGAATGCTGTCGGCTTGATTTGGTGATCTTTAAAGTAACTATTGTTTGTGATAGGGGGGAGGGTGGTGAGAATAGGCTAAAAGGTGAGTAATAAATTATATTACTCTAGATTTTTTAAAAGGTCAGATAGCTGTAAGTACTATCAAAGACGCTCTCATATAAATCAGGAAGCTGTAGTATTAAATATTTATACTGTTGCTGCAGGCAACGTTTCTGTAAAGTCAGAAATTGGCCCAAATCAGGAGGGGTGATACTGCCTGTAATGCAGGTAGTGTGCCTGGAGCTGTTCTGAGAGTAGGAGCAGGGAAAATGAATGTATGTATGTACGTATGTTTTAGTTCCATGGTGTAGATCTCTTTCTGGTATTTCAGTTGTTCATCGGTACATCTCTGTTCTAGGTGGTCTACAAACAATTAAAATGCAGCTTTACCACCAACATCAAGTAAAGTGTATACAAGGAAGAGTGGTGGCAAAGTAATAGGTTTTATTGTTCTTTATAGTGGGCTTTAAGACAGTAAACGAGGAAAAGTTAGCCCGAAAAGATACCTTAATGAAGAGAAGAGATCATAACTGTAGGAACAGTGAACTTTCCAACTCTGAACAAAAATTAAATGTGAGAATGGAGGTAATGGTGAGAGAGTCTAAATAGTGTTGGACTCTTCTTCCTCTTCTTCCCTGCTCCAGCTTCTGTCCCAAGAAAGCGTAACAGATCAGTGTCTTGGCTGTATCTGTAGCAATTCAGTTTTATAAGAGTGATAAGAAGCTATGAGATCTTTGTCCTGATACAGTGTTTCTTTAATACTTAATTCACATTCATGCCAAATCTCCCACCTACAGTACAATGAGAAACTCACCACTAAAGCTCTTTTTCAAAAGACTTTTCAAAAGACTTTTCAAATACTTTCTTTCTTAACCGGGCAGTTTCTGTGGACTTCAGTTTCATCTGTGGGTGTAAATGATAAAATATTTTCTGACTTACAAACAGAATAGTTAATAAATGATTTTGTGTAAATACATCTTATTCCGTAATGCACCTTTTCCACAGACACTTGAGTCTGAGTGGCTAAAATGCTTAATGCAAAGTCCTGCTTGCTGCTGTGCTGATAGATTTCCGGTCAGCTCTGAAACAACTGACATGAATGGGGGTTTTTGTATCTCTCCCTCTATTCATGAATTGAACTGTATTCTGAGGAGAAAGTTTGGGAAGCTTTTAGTCTTGTTCTGCCAGTTTCCTTACAGAGAGACTGCCAAAGTAAATGTTGTTAGTATGCTGTGCAGTTTATGTATCAACTTAATTCTCAGCCTCTTGATAAAAGCAGCTGATAGAGTAATCCAGTCTGGAAATCATGATTACATGGAGTGCAATGAAATGGTAGATGTTTCAGTGAATTGGATGCATTTTGTCTCTAGAGCTCATGAAACTGCTATTGGGAAGACTGCCTTTTCTCAGTTGTGGCAACTTAGTCCTGCTACAGTTGTCATTCTCTCAGAGTAAATGTAGCTTAGAAAAAATAGTTGTTCCTTTGGTAGTTCTTTTTCTCTTAATCCAAATTATTACTGCATTGTATTTAGAAAGAACACTCAACAAACTAATGTCATGCAAAGGTATGCTTTCCATAGATACATATATCCTTCAAGAGCTTGCCTTAAAAGAGCTTAGATGTAGAGTTCAAGACTGTTTTATGAACATACTTTAATTTTGATTTTTCACGTGAGTACACACAGTAGAAATACAAAATTGTAGATGCTGTCTAGATACCTCTATCTCTCCAGTATCCAAGTACCAGTGGAACATTAGTTGCTTCTTTTACTATCAGAATTTTAGACAATGGAAATGCAAAGGGAGCATTTGCTGTAAATGTTACAGCTGTTGAACTACTAAGGGAAGTTCTGTGGAACAGAGATCCTGAGCCAACATTTTAATCTGTAAAATGCCATGTTTCTAATCTTGTCTTTGAGGTAGTAAACTTAGGATAAACTCATTATTTGGGATGCTTTGTTATCTTTTTTCCTGTAAATGATGGATGATTCTAAGGTCACTGAAAACTTAGCAAGGTCAAATCACTGATGAGCTCACAAACCAGAACTGGAAACTGAAAGCTAACTGCAGTTGAATAACAGAGATGCTGTATTAGTTCACTGTTAGTCTTCTCCTAATTATTAACATACTGGTAAGGGATCGCAATGCATTTTTTATTTAAGTGTGCAAATAAGGGTATGTTGACACTGTAACCTGAGAAGATAGTCATTTGACAGAAAGAATGCTGTCTTGATGGGAAAAGGGTAATACAGTTTTGGCTTTCTCTAATGACTGTAGTTAAACGTAGCCAATCAGGTAAATAGTACAGTGATATTACCTTAAGTTGAAAATAGAATTTAACATTACAGGGGAAACCAAATGGAACGTGTAGCCGAGACTGAGAAATTGAATCAGTTTAGGGCAATACAATGTTGTCAGACCTCAGCAGATGTGCAAGATGATTTGTTTTGCTATTTTTAACAGCCTTTGCTAAGACTGTCATCCATTATTCGATTGTACTTTTCTAATAAAGGTATCTTTTACTGTCTTAACGAACACACTTCTCAAAATATATTTTTTTTGTTTCAGAGGTGTAGATTTGTTACAGCACTTGCTTATGTCATTACATCTACATCTGATGCATCTGTGATGTAGCCCATTTACAAATCTTAACATGGCTGTTTCGTGGGAGACCAGAGATGAATATAGCTAATATCCTGCCTCTATCTGGCTAATGTAGTGCCTGCCATAATAGTAAGAGCAAAGATGAGGGCAAGAAGCTAGTAAAATTTCCCCAGAATGCTTCCCCTGCCTGCAACAGTGTGAAACTTCTGAGCCAAATGTTATATGATTGCATTTTTCTTATGAAAGTTTTTAATTTACTTTTTGTATGTAGGTAGACTTCGTTTCAACATCATCACAGCATTGATTTTCTAGGATACAGCAGACTTACGGCTCGCATTCTGGATAGTCGATCTGCATTTTTTCAGTGGCCTCTTGTCTGGGATTTCCAAACCTTTGGCATTTGTCTAAAACTGCTCATCTTTTCTGCTAGGAATGTTTTTAATGGAGATACTGTCCCACTTGGTTTGCTGTAGGTCTGGAAATTCTGGACAAATTCAAAATGTTCAGATTCTGCCTGGACATGTTACCAGAAAATATGGAGTAAGAAGCCCCATCTGGTATTGATGTAGCAGTTCTGTTAGTAGGTATGGCCACTGTCTACACTGTATCTGTTCTCATGTTGTTTTACCAGCTACCCCATCTGAAGTTCTTCTACTGGCCAAAAGCTCTTTGCCAACACTCCTGAAAAACTGTACCCTGAAACCAATGCTGCTTTCCATTTCTCAAAATATTCAATAGACTTCAGCAACCAAAAATCAACCTAGAACCTGATGGTGTTCTGGCATGCTGCTGCCAGAAAATCCAGGAGGCTTTTTCATACATCTCAGTGAGTCACTTGCCACCCCAGATTGGGGGTGAGAGTACAGGGCAGGATAATAAAGCTCCACACAAGAGGAGTGAGCGTCAGGAGGATGATGTGTTGATGCTGAAGATTGGGTATTAACTCCAGACACAGATCTTCAAAATCTCTGTCTTTCTGAAAACAGGGTAACTTCTGCTGCTCATCCAAGATGCAGTTACTGTGTTTTCAGATAGATTTACAGGCAGCATGGGCTCAATAGAAAGGTGAGGAAGAACCTACAGAGTGTTCCTTTTGCATACTGGATTGTTAAATGGTGACAATATCTGTGTAAGGCAAATGGCTCTTCAGTGTAGTGTGCAGGTTAGAGAGCACTGTGCTGTATGGGGATTGTGTGGTAACCACCGTCTTCATGGGGGATAGAGATGATTCTAGATTGTATGTAACATAAAGATGCTTATGAAAATTAGTAACTTAAGTCTTCCTGAATATCAATTTAAAAAAAATGTCAAGATAGTAAGATACATATCCAAACCCCACTAGATGGGAATCAACAGTAGGTCAGTTATATTAAAATCGTAGATTCAAGTGTGCTAAGCTATAGAAATAAGATTTTAATATGGTGATGAAGTCAAAAAGGTAGCACATAATGCATGTTTTAATGTGTCTTTAAATTAAATCATTTTTTAATCAAGGATGACTTTTTTTCTTTTTGACCAACAGAAAGGCACTGTTCTGATTGCAGGGGGGAAATCCAATAATAACAGAATGACAGGACCCCAGAAAATATCATGACTGTCATTTAAAACTTGTCTTGACAGGGACTTATACTAGAAATGGATTAGGTCATTTTGGCATACAGCATTTATATCAGAATAAAAATGCCCCATGGAGCTAATAAGCAATATTCTTTGCATTGAAAATAATTTCTTGCTTAAATTCAAACATTGTGTTCCAAAGCCTTTGGAGTTACTTTGGGGCTGTACAGTATATTATTTTGCCTCATAATCATTACTATTTTCATTTTGTCAGGACTACATTGTAAAAATAGCAAGTAAATAAGTATAGTGCTCCTAATGTTCTTAATTCGTGTCACTTACTAAACCTTATAATCTTTTGTTCGGCTTCAGGGTTTTATTTAAAAGTCTCTCAAAACACAAAAGGATTTCCTCTTTGTTTCCAGTTGCATTGACTCATTCTTCTTGGTAAGATAGTTATAAATAGTTTTCTTTCGAGCTTTGATGTATTTCTTTGATCAGTCAGATGTTTGTCCATACGTTTCTGACAGTTCTTTTTTTATCTCTTGATTTTTTTATTTTTATTTTGCATTTGTCAAGGCTGACCGCTGTTAATTATTAGGCTGAATTCTGAATAGACTGATTTCTTCTTCATCTTCCTCAGAGTCGGCATCATCATTGTAGAAGTGAATTGTAGCTTGTACTGGAAAACTTGCCAGAACCTTCTCTCCGATGTTATTAAGAAACTTTTGAGATTTGGACTTGGGCAAATAAAGTCTAGTAAGAAAACATATTTTAAGAGAAAAGGTAAAACTATGCAATGCTTTCCCAGCTAAGCTAGCTTGAATATTAAAACCTATTTTTGTCTGTCTTAGCAGAGAGAAAAATCCTAGGGTTCCTTGTCTTTTAAAATAAAAGTTGATAACTAAAAGTTACTGTTGATTTTAAGTTACTTCAGTTGCTTTGGGCATATTGTATATTGGATTTATCTAAGGTCTCACCCTGATAAAGTGTTGACAGCGCAACGATGTGTGCTTGAGATGGTTTGGTTTTGTTTTTAGCACAGTTTAGAATGGAAGTGTCCCATGCAACTGGGGGGGAGGTTTGAGAATGTTCTGGGATTCTGGAATTAAGATTAACACACCAGGGGGCACGTTGCCTGTTGCAAAGAGGTGGGTGTTAGTGGATTTTGTGTCTCCAGGTGAAGGAGGTGATGTACACTGGGAGAGATTTATTTCAAACTTTATATTGTTTTCTATTGAAAGCATAAATGTCTTGATTTACATTTCAGGTTTTCACCAGCTTTCCCAGTAAAGCAAAACTTCTGTGGTCTGTACGCAGATGTGGGTTTGTGTGCATATGTATGTACATGTCTTCCTCTTGGATCCACTTTGGCCAGTTTTCAATTGAATTTGACCGTGATAAAGGTCATGCAGAACTTAAATCTTCTACAACTTTTACAAAAACAAGTGCTTGTAAATAAGAGGGATATTCCATTAATTTTTCTCCTCTAAGCAAAAGTCCAAATCAGGAGTTTATACATCATTAAGCCTCAAAGAATCCAAATGTGGGTGAAAAACCTTATATATTCCCCAAGCATAGGAAAATCTTCACCTGGAGTTCAACTTTCATTCAAGAGCAAATTTAAGCAACCTCAAGACACAGATCTGTAACAAGTCACATTCCATTAGCAGCTGTTCACGTTAATTATTTGGGCTTTGTGAGCTTGTTATCATATTAATAAATGTAAATATAGAGTAGATGAGGCAGAAGAACATGGTTTCTTTTAAGATTACTTTTTTTGTTATTAGCATATTGTTTCAGTTCTGTTCAGCCTGGACATCTTTCCTTTTGGGGGGATAAAAACTGTGGAGTCTGGTGAGTAGTTAAACTGTATTACTAAAAAGAGATACTCCAGAGACAAACTGATACTTCTCCTGAGAAGGAATATATCTTGTCTTGGAAGATGTCACTTTTCCTGTATCGATGGGATTTAACTCACCTCACTGGATGTTGAAACCCCAGGACTCCTTTTGATCTAAAATTCAGTAGTTGAACATCCAGTTCTGACTGTAAAGAGACACATTTATTTTTTAGAATGGGCTAAATATGAAGATTTCACTTTTTTCTTCTAAGGGTAACTGTAAAATTCTACAGTAATGTTGCTTTGTTTGCTGTGCTGCATGTTGTTCAACTAAGTGTATTTCAGAGAACATAAGTTTGCCAATAGCTGCATGTTTAAAAAAGCATTTGAACCCGTACATTTTATGAGCCATAAAGCCATGAAGCTTTACATTCTGCTTAAGTTCTTACGGAATATCTGTAGCGATTGGTGAGCTAATAATACCAGCAAATGCAAGTGCAGTGATTGGAAGAATGGATTGGGAGGTTACGGTTTTATAAAATAGCTTTTTAACTACAGTAACCGGCAGTTTGAAGTTGGAATGTTGGAAGTTGGAAAGCTTAATAGTAATCAAAGATGACACAAGCACGTTAAAAGTCCAAACAGTAAAATCAAGAGACAACTCGTATCTCATATTTCTATGTAATCCACAATAAGAAAGTAAGCATTTTTGATACAACAGAATATGTAGCAAAAATGTATTTTAAATATCAAAATTAGATTTAGCACAGAATAAAGTCCTTCAAATTAAGGTCAATTAAAAAAAAACAACAACAAACCAAAAAAACCACACAAAAAAATCAAACCAAACAAAAAATAATTTGCAAAAATAAACCTGGAATGTAAACCTGAAAGCATCTTCCAAAATCCCTGAGCCCTATCACTTCATCTTGTAGGCATGTATTCTCTTGCATATCTTAAAACAATCTTCATTTTTCCTCCTATTGCTATAGACTTGATGGTGCATAAAATAGGAAGATTTAGCTTTGCTATACTAGAACTTGTAGTGACCAGTAGCTAAAAACCATGCCCTCAGCTACAGACAAAGATGACTTTTGCCACTGTCAGAGCAGTTAATTTGTCTTTCTGAGGAAGCAGGTTTCAGCATGGATATTTCGGTGGGCCCCTAAAAGCCCTTGGGCCACGGACTGAGCAAGGGGTCCTACGTAATCCTCTGGGTACCTTTTATGTTTGCCTATTTCTCTCATACCCACATGTTTGTCTTGTAGCCAAAATGATTTGTCTTCAGGCTGTTATGGTTTTCTTGATTATGTTTTTTCTTGTGTTTAATCAGGAGACTCATTTACTTTGTTTCCACAGTACCTAGTAAAATGGACTCCTGATCTGGCTGAACATGGTAGATGTGACCACAGTATCTGTGATGAATACCACATGTTATTTTTCTCCTTTCATATATAATATGTATTGATTAAACACGCATTATGTGCTTTTTCTTTTTAGACTATAATACAGCATTTCTGAAAAGCAATTCTGATAAAAGCCAATTAATTGCAAAATCTAACTCAGTTTGTATACAGTGGAAATTGTTCAGTGTTAATTTGTACTATGTTGTAGATATGGCAATAATAACTAAATTACTTTTCATGGCTTTTCTTCAGGCATAACTAATGACATTTTGAATTTAGGTAGTAAGAAAAATGTTACATTTTATATAAGGAAAAGTATGTGTAGGTAATTATTGGGTATATTGTAATGTATTCTTGGCAATAGAGGTAAAATTATTAGTTTAAATTTTTTTAACAGTACTTTTATTTTTTAGTGCTATGCTCTGCATATTTCAATTTCTCAGGTTAGATTTTTATATATATATTTCTAAATGTTTTTTAATTGCACAGAGGACATTGAAACTTTTATTTGTTTCACTCTCCAGTGTTTAGAGTGTCTACTGATCTGTAAAGCATTGGCATTTCTATGTATACGTCACAGAAACTAACTAGCAAAAACGTTATGCTGAACCCATCTTGGAAGGCCTTCTGCTGGAAACCTCAGTAACTTTGCTGAAGAAGATACCTCTTGCCTTCCACAGCTGTGGAATGTAGGTATGCATTAATGAGTACCTCTTCCCACCCATGCACCGCACAAAGTATCCAAGCAGCTTTCCTCAGGCATCATGACCCTGTTAAAAAGCGTATGGAAGGGCTCCTAAAGACCTCCATCAGCCCTCATTAGGTGCCAAGCTACAGAGGTGTTTAGGATGCTGAAGCAGTGTGGATGGGTCATAAGGTATGGATGAGAAGGATCTGAGAAGCTTCGGGCAGGAAGGAGAAATGTTAACAAATTGAAACCAACTATTTCAGTTATACTTGGCTTGAAAAAAATGCCAGGCTGTTAGCATCAATGTGGAAAACTTCATATATGGCTTGTTTTTCTCACATAAGTGGGCAGAAGCCCAAATAGAAATTAAAACTTTAGAGCTGGCCAAATAAAATTTTTCACAAAAACATAACCTCAGTAATAAATCACAACTTCCTGATTTCAGAAACCTTAGTTTCTTGAAATCATCACTGTAAGCTCGTACTCTGATGGGAGTAAGACTCCTGTTATCATTAGCAAATTTACGGGTGCCTCTGGCAAAGCCTGGAATGCTACTGGGAAAGGCTTTCTTCCTCAGCCTTTCCCAAGGTGCTTGCTGGGAGGAGTGTGGCACTCCCTCAGACCTGTACAGTTACAACCTCTGTCTTCAGCAGACAAAAAGTACAAGGTAAAAAGATGTTGCACCTGTTAGAATATCGCAGAAAGTGTGAGTCTTTAAAGGCTTGCACTAAGGAGAGTTGTTGTCTTAACCTGCTGAGCCTTTGGTAAAAAGTTGAAGATGTAACTGTGGATGGGATGCTGCAAAAACCAGTGCAGGTGCTTAAAACTAAGCACGGGAGTAGCACCGTTTTAATGCATTTTTTAAAGTTTGCAGCATTGGGACCTATGTTGAATGTGCTTCTGTCTATTTTTGTTCTTTAGGCCTAACGAATTTTCTTACATGAGTAAGTAAGACTAGTAACCACAGTGCCTTTCAAGGGCACTTGGTAGTAAGACCTTTAAAATCCAATTTTTGTTTGATTTCCTAGCTGGTTTAGCTATAGCAACATCCCTCCCAAAAAACAATCAATAAAATTGTGCACCTGAAAGTATGATTTTTAGATTTCATCTGAAGTCATTTTCACTCAATGCCCCCATATACAAAATATCACACTAGGCCTGGAAATTTAAAACAGAGGATATTCTTATGTTTATAATTAAGCAAATTAAAATGATGTTAAAATATGGGTTGTTTTGAGTAAACAGTGCTCTCTGCAGCTCTTTAAAAACAGCTAACGATTCTATATCTGATACAAAGTGAGAGATACTCTTAACCATTATAATGAACAGAACACTGTAATTTGAACCATATTTTCTAACACTAAAGAAATGCTTGAAAGAACAAATGAATAGATGACCAAGCCTCACTTCCTGTGTTCAAATAGTTTCAATTTCTGCACCTGTTTCCTATAAGGATTTTTTTCTCCAGAATTTAGTCTCACCATTTTTTGATTCTCTGTCATCTCACCGTCTCTCGCTGTGAGCATCCAAGGCCTCCATAAAGCAGGGCTGCTGAAAGATTAAGATAGAATAACAGTCCCACAGTTAATTCTTTGGGGTAATAGCCACACAGTATAGCTCCTTTTGTTAGATCCTGCTGGTATCTTTTGAAATAACATGATCTTTTTCTTTTCAACACGTTTTGCTAAATCTCATTTCTATGGCAATATTAGTCTGTCTTCTGTCTAGGATCTGATTAAATAAACTAGACAATGGCTCGCACATTTTTAGCTAAGGTGTCATTTCCCTTTAAGATTTCACAACAAATGGCTGCATTGAACTCCAAATGATGATATAACTAATACTGAAATCTTTTTATTTATGCAGCACTGCTGCAAAATAAAAAGTAACCCTCTCTGACAGTGTGTCTAAATACAGACTTGATGTCGTCATTGAGTGGCTGGTGATTTATTGAGTAAGCAACTCCAGCATTAAACTGACATGAGCAATCTGATCTAATTAGCTGAAGAGAGCATATGCAGTGGTGGATGTTACATCTGCCTTTTGTTTGGTGAGGGGGACTACCATTATGGATGCTCTTTCTAACAGTACATTCCATCTCCACTGCTGTGTAACAGATTCATACAGATGGGGAAACGGAAAAGTGCATTCAGATACAATAGGTAAATAAAATAACATAGAAATAATAAATTGGTTATCCCAACCTTAATTTACTTCCGTTTGTAAGTTTGTTTTGAAATATTTGACTGAAAAGGATAAAATATTGGCAAAACAAATAAAATACCTGTTCATTTCAGAAACATATTTTGCCCTTTTCTTCTGAAGTCAGAAATCGTTTTCTGTTGCCTGTCCAATACTGAAATTGTCACATTCCAATGATACTTACAGTCAGAGTTTTGAAAGGAAGAAAAGACTTTTGAAAAAAGTGTCCCTGCACCTGCCTTACCTCTGTGGGGGATCCCTGGGCCGGGGTGGGTGCCGCTGCTGACACTGGGCACCCCGGGAGCTATGGCAGATGGGGACCGATGTAGCCTGGAGCTGGAGACCTGCAGCTGCACCCTCCATGGCATTTGATGGTCTAAAGCCAGCAGCAGGCCAGGCGCTTGCTGGGGCCTTTCAGCCCCTCCTTTATCTTAACTCCCGAAGAACACTTACCTAAAACAAACACGGCCCCAGGTAAAAGGAGAGAAACGTCCTTAATGAGATTTCTTTTGACTTCCCCAGAACAGTTCACAGACAGGGCTCTCAGGTTGGCAGGCTGTCCTGGGGAGGGCACTGCTAGGGAAACAGAGACTTTTTGTTACGTTTGGTTAGCAAATCACGTGGAAAATAATTCACGCCCTTTATCTTTCTGTCACTTTTTTACAAACTCCCTATTTGCTCTATGTGAAACACATGATGTAAATAATCTTTTTGCATGGTTTGGGAAAGCTCGTCAACATCCTGTCGTGCGAAAGTGTAACGGAGACCCAAAGAGAATTTTAAATTTAAAATATTTTTTTAAATGACTGAAGTTTTTTCCATGTCCTAACTTTTAAAAAGATCAAAAATCAGTGAAGGTGAGAGGGTTTAAAGACAGGCCTAGTGACTTCCTCTATTAGGAAGTCTATTAGGATGTTCCTTTAATTTGATTGCTATTTGACGGATGTAGAAGAAGGTTTATGCCAAGAAAGATTACTTTGTCAATCAAAGAATAAGTGTTATGAATGCCATCATTTTGAGGAATCTTTAATTTCAAATTATGCAATGTATACTTTAAGCCTAAAAAGACTGAAGAGAAACAGACTTCTTCCAAGCTTTCTTCCCACAGTTTTAATTTGTAGGATGCATACTCACAGCCTGTTACATTGTACAAGAACAATTTATTACCTAGTGGGTGACATTATCTGATCTTCATTGTTATGGTTCTTCTCTACGGTTCACTTTGTTTCCTTTATTTCCCAACTACTGCAGAGATGTAAGAGGATTATAAGAACCTAAATCTGAATTCTCTTTCCACCAGTGCTGTTTACACACAGACATTAAAGGGAACAGATTCAGCTCTCAAGTATAATTGGTTTCTACTGTGAACTTTTTTCCCAGAGAGAGAAAAAAATAATTAAATAATTCATTTACTGAACATGGAATGTCCATTGATTATTTAGAATAACTTAGGTCCCTTCTAGAAGACTAACCTGAAGAAACCATGGAAACAGTGAGAGGACAGTGAAAATTCTCAATGGGAGTTAGATCTCTCCAAGGTAAGCCTTGTGGCTCTTTTTCATGTTATGACCCAGCTGGAGGCAGCCTGTGTCCAGTCAGAAAGAAGGAGCTGGACTCACAGATAAAGACCACTGAATATATTCCCTTGAGAGACATAATTTTCCCCTGAAATTGTTCTGTATTAGAAGACATTATATATATACACTTTTGTACGTGTATTTTTTTGTGCGTTCTACTGATTTTGCTTAAATTTGAGTGTCTTTTTTTCTGACAAGGAGAAGCTTAGGTCAGATTTGAAAGTTGGACTGATTTTCCTACACTGAGGCAAGTTGTATGGTTGTCTTAGCTAGGGTCTCCTAAGACTGCTAAAAGTAATAACTTTAACTCAGGTTTTGATGTTTTTGAAGTAGTCTTCAGTAACAGTTTCTAGGATTTGATTCGTTGAGGTCCAATTCTTACATTATTTTTTCCTGGTCTTTAAAACATCTCATCTTGCTGTGACAAGTAGACAGTTTAAACTCAAAGGCCAAAGGTATTAAATGTTATTCTGGGAAGTGCTGATAATTTGCTATACAGGATTCACATTCTAAATCTACTCCCTCCCACGTTTAAATGCTGTGTAATATTTGTAAATTTGTAACTAAGTAAATAATACTATATCTCAAAGAAGAAAATATATGCACAGTCTAATAACTTTAAACATTTATGTATCAAAATCAATGCAATTATTAGAATGAAGAATATAATGAATAATATTCAAATAACAGACTATATATTAAATAGCAGCATGGGTCCTGAGAAAAAAAGGCAAACCTCTTAAGTAACCTAAATTGTAATTAAATATCTTGCTGAATTACTGTCTTAAATACACATATATAATTTCAGCAGCTTAGTTTTATTTAGACCTATTTAATTTGATAGTTGAAAGGGAAGTGTGCATTACACAACTGATGTCAATGGTCCTGATCTTGCAATCAAATCCGTATGTGAGGATAATTGATTTATACCTCTGGATAGAATCTGCCAACATGGATATTAGTGCAGGAGCAAAGCCTAAACTACTAAAGTATAGCTCTCCAGAAGATGAGAAGTTACCATCAAATAAATCTGTTGATAAAGCCCTGCAAAATCAAATTTATTACAAAATTATTGAAAATATAATTTTGTTAATGAAGCTATAATGTAATCTAATCTAATTACATGCAACATTATAGAAAAAATGTAAGTTAATATTACATTATTGTGCCAATTCATTGAAGCACACAACTGTAACTAGTATTTTCATGGAAATCACTACCTAAATTCAGGTTGCAGATCTGTGGAAAATGGATTATTCCAGTGAAATATAAACAGCTGTAATACTGTGTGATCTCTAGTTTCTAAAAAAAAAAATAAATAAATAAAATGGCAGCAGTTAGTCCAGTCATAGCTGTCTAATTTTAAGAACTGTATTATTTTTTGCAATACACTTAATATGAAGTGCTCTATTTGGTGAAGAGCACTTCACAGAATCAGAAGGCACTGATTGTGGTACAGATGCTTATCCATTTTTCCCAGAAGCAAGAAGTACTTTTCAGACTTCTTGATACTACCTAAGAATAACTTTAGCAGACTTTATTCTGACTTTTACATAGATGTGCCATAAGATAATTACTTTGTGTTAAGTGGAAGAGGTTTTTTATATTCGTGGGAAACCTGTTTTACTCAGTTTTCTCATAAAAACACTTGCGCGTTTGTAAGAATATGGCGTTCAATATAAATTGGTATAGTCAAGGAGACAGGATAACGCTGCAACATTTATAGTTTTGAATAATTTCTAGTATTAAACAACATGACATAGGCACTTGTAGCCACTAATAGTATGCAAAGCTCCTCAAAGAGAAATTGTTGAAGAGCTTTTAGGGAACAGGAGGAGGAAATTCACAAAACACAGCAAGGCCAGTCTCATAATACTCCTTTAAAGTTAAAAAAAGAGACACTAAGGGAGGTTTACCCCCTGGTGGACTGAAGCTGGCCTTTTTCTCCCATTGTGTGTAAGGGGAAATGGGGTGCCGAATCCTCTGAGCTTGCAGGCAGAAAAGTCAAAATTTAGCCTATTTGCTTTCTTCCAGGTTTTTCAAATTCTCTTTAAACAATTTCATATCTGTCTATGGGTGTTCTGCATCTTGCAACATATTTCTGTAATCTCTTCTCTATGACAAAACCTCAAGTGTTCTGGGAAGTCTGAGGGCTAATATTACTCACTGATTCTTTCGAAGGCTTCCTTCCACCCTCCTATAAGGAGGAACTGATTGACATAGTTATTTTAGAATGCCTATTTTAGTAAATTTCCTGATGTGTACAAGGTCTTGGCTTCACAGTAATAAAGAAGAATGTTTCTCCATCTAAAATGCTTAACCTTTAAATCAGTGCTTGTCATGATTAAGTCTAAGCTACACCATAATAGAAATTAGAAAACCTACAGCAACTTTATGGCTTCAAGTTATTCTAATTGATAATGTGCCAACATAGGTAGAAACTTGTCTTAAAATAGTGACTAGTTTTGCCTGTATACTCTTCTGCTTTGAATTCCTTTGCATCATGAAGTTTTAATTCAGTTTTCTCATTTACTCATAAACTTTTCCAGGGTAAGGGAACCTTAAAAAAAAAAAAAAAAAAGGGCATATCAAAATATAGTTGACTTCATTTGATGCCACTACAGGATTAGGCAAAGCATGTTCCTCATCGTGCAAAGGTTATATAAACAGCTGTGTTTTGCAGTGTGCTCTGAAGGTCAGCAATGCACGGGCTGTTGAACTATTACAGAGAAAGTGAATTCCAAACTTGAGAGCTTTCTTTGGAGGTTGTATACTTTGCTTGTTTTCTTTCTTTCGATGTGCCTGGGTAAGTATTTTGACTTCCCCGCATAAGATAAAGTCACACAAAGAAACAGTGTCTAATGCCAAGTTAGGACCACTGGAGACTTTGTTCCTCTCTCTGTAGAATACACACAGGATATAGCAGCAGCACAAGGCTGGTATTTCTTAAGCTGGAGATGGAGAAGGAGAATTATGTAAATTATTTGACCCTCCAACTTAAACTTACCTGTTTCTGCCATGTGTTGTGGGAACCAAAATTATGTCAGCGATTCCTACCATTTTGGATAAGCTTCTGCTGGGGGTGCAGATTTAAAGAAGTAAAAATGTCTGTATTAATACCGATGGTGTTTTTTTCAAATTGATGCCTGCTCCAAAATGTGCGGGCCAGTTTGTTCCTTGTTTACCTACAATGGCAGTGTGTTGTTGCTGGAGATCCATTTTGGAAATTGCTCTTCTGGAAAACCTATTTTAGTAAATTTCCAAGTGCATATAAGGCCTTGAGTTCAGAGTAATAACAAAGAACGTTGCTTCATGCCCTGTTCAGGAAACGGTTGTCACGTATCAGTTACAACTGTTTAATGTTGGTGTCGGCTTCTTTGTTCTAGTGGTTTTGCATTTTTCCTCTTGCCTTTTTTTTCCTTCCCTTTTCACTCTGTTTTTCAACACTAAATATCTGGTAGGATCAGACCGAAACGTGTTCTTTTCACAGAGCTCAATGTTGTGACTACCTTCCATATAAAATATAAAAATTATTAAATAGCTTCCGTGCATAGACATACCACAGGAATAAAGGATACCTTGCACAAGTTCTCTTTTGCGTCTTCTGTAGTGGCAAGTTGTGTTTGCAGCACACATGGCACAAGCGAATCCTACAGGTTTATGCCCAGACGGGCTGCTCTTCAGCCTGGCTTCAACGACCAGCCCTGCCAGGCCCTGACCTCATCTTCCTCCTTTGGTGAATGCAACGGATTGGCTGAAATCAAATGCATCCGCTTGTGACCGCTTTGCCCTCTGGTGGCTGTTGGAACAGGTGTGGGACCTGGAGACTGGTGTCCTCACCCAGTTTTGTGATGGAGAGGATGCTGCTCCTCTAGGGTACCATGGACCCTGAAATAAGCTCAGGTGGCAGAGTGGGGCCATTTCTGAGGAAGATGAGATCCTTCCCTGTTGCTCCATGGAAACAAGCAATAAATACTTTGGCTCTCACAGTTTCGCCTACTGGGTATTTGCTTTTTTCTATGACCCATAGCAGCAAGGTCAAACGTAGCTGACGAGACACCAAACTGATCTTTATAGTGGGGAACATGAGTTCAGCTCCCTGCATTGCATCCGCACCGTGACATCGAGCTGAAGGGCAGGTCCCGTGGCTCCTCACCATGACATTGAACGGCTGCGTTCATCCAAAGCCGTTGTCCATCAGGATGGGGTTGGCTTTGGAGAGCAGAACCGGCGGGATTCCCTGAGGAGCCAGGGTGTGAGGACATAGGCCACTCCTCCTCACCGCCCTTTAGGTAGGAGCGTGGGGACAACTACCGCGGTGGAAATAGAGAATCCCCAGCTTGGCCCTTTTTTATGTTGTTTTTTTTTTACTCTTTAGACGTTGTTTCAAAGGATAATTTTGTATTTTCTGCCGCGCCAGGCGCTCCCTCACATCACCGCCGGCCGCTGGTGTGGCCGCGCGCGCCGCGCCTCGAGAGCGCGAGCCCCCTCGAGGCGCCCCCGCCGGGCCTGGGAAAGGGGCGGGGCGCCGCGCGCGCCAGGC